>NC_061110.1:11196914-11509414 GCF_015104395.2 Macrobrachium nipponense | reverse complement strand
GAGAGAGTTTGAGAGGGAGTTTGACCCCATTTCAAATATTGATGTAAGACTTTAGATTTTCAAAAAATAACTAGGAAACAGAAGCACTCTATGTAATTTATTTTTGTTCAAATCAGTACAAGTAGAGTAGATATTTTAACTTTAACTACAAAAATATATTATTAAACGTTCATAAAAATTTCCAAAATCTATTCTATCACAATGGCGTAAGATTGAGGCCTCCTTACAAGGTGAGTTTGAAAATATTTTTGCGAACAAATTAAAATATTAAGAATATTGTAATATATTTGTTAACAAAACTTCTTCAGAGGAAAAGAGATCTCTACCAGTCTTCCCGCCGTTGTTAAATCTACGATAACGCTATCCGCGAGGGTATCTCGTTCATTCCAGCACATCCTAAGACCTCTACTGGAAATCCAAGGCAGCGGTCCATGCCACACATTCCTCCTCAAGACTGCTGGCTCAGGGATGAAACCCATGTGCACTAAACTTCCACGACTCATGAATTCCTCTTAAATTTATGTATTTCATAATAATCTTGTGATTTAAATTAAAAAACCTTCTGTGACACAAGATCATTCCACACTTTTTTTTTTTTTTTTTTTTTTTTCAGGCGTTTCGTAACACCCGACGGGCCAGACCTTCCCACATTTAATCTTATGTAATCAACAACCTTAAGCCAGCAAGGTTTAGTGATCATTTCTTACCTTTCTGGCTGCTGCCTGGCTTCTGGATTCCTTTTCTCCTTATGTGCTCCTAGATTCTCATAATTTTTTTTAAGGGGCTGAAAGTATATCGCTTTTACGTTTGCTTCGGGTCTGGGCTATTAAGATACGCCAGGTCACTAGTCCCTTTCGACTTTGCTATAAAAACAAAACATGAAACACCAACTCATTGCAATTCGTAATTCGTTTTATGATAGATAAATGATAGCTGTCCAATGGAACAGCGTCCTGTGTTTGCACGGGCTCTTGCTCAGAAGTTAGGGGACTGGGGAGTCCGACGGGGGTGGGGGATGTAAAATCCAGGGTTTTCTCAATTGATTAAGAGTGGTTGGTCGATTGTTGTGGGTTGTAGCTGGTTGTAGAAAGTCCTATTCTTATAATAATATAGGCCTAAGCTGCTACAGAACTGAGAGTTGCCAAGATACTGTGTCCGGTCAGGTCAGGTTCAGAGGTACACACCAGGCTTCTACTACTTACAACCCTTTGGCCCTCTGCCTTTCAAGCAAGAGCCCGTGCAGTAATAAGCCTCAGGTTCATGTAACCAAGCCAACTGAAACTTATTTCATAGCAGACCATTACAAGCAACTTACAAAGGCATAAAGCTTTCTCTCGGAAATATGCCTTTCTTGTCCGCTGCGCCGCTCGCAGATAAGTGGAGAGAAAGGAAGAAGAAGGAGAGAGAGAGAGAGAGAGAGAGAGAGAAATGAGAAATTACTCTTCTACCGGTATGCCGATGTGAGGAGGAGAGAGGGAGGAAGGTTCTAGTAGGTCAGCCGCATGCTTGCTTGCTTGCTTGCTCTCTCAAAGAGAGAGAGAGAGAGAGAGAGAGAGAGAGAGAGAGAGAGAGAGAGAGAGAATTAGCCAGTATTTGCATAGGAATGCGATTTGGGACGGAGAGATTTTTAAGATAGATTGCTCGTTTTTTTTTTTTTTTTAACAAAGATATCTCAAGTATTCCTCATCATTACTGAATAATTTGCTGAATGTAGCAATATCAGCGCTGACCTCAGGTTACAGTGACTGGTGTCTCCTGATTTTTCCAATCTTTTAACTTAATGATGAGTAATTCCAACATTTATCTTATCGCGTATGTAATAATCACTTAGGAAGCTCTTAAGAAATAAATCTACTTTAGTCAGCAGGGTAAAATATATTAATTTTTTCGTGTAAAAATTAAGACCAGGGAATAAATCTGTTGACTACGATTTTGAAAAATGGAATATTATCGGCGTCAAAAAAAATTGAGTATGATATGAGATTTTAAAAAGTTTCCGTTGTTGTTATCAGATTATTTGGCCGGATACCAGCACGGGCTCTTGCTTTTGAAGTAGCCCGTAACACCCTCTCATAGAGAGAGAGAGAAGAGAAATGTTGTATCAGAAATAGCTTATTCGAGGAAGAATGAAAATAATATATATATATGTTATATATATAAAAGGCTTTATACTGAAAAGGAGAGAGAGAGAGAGAGAGAGAGAGAGAGAGAGAGAGAGAGAGAGAGAGAGAGCGAGAGAGAGAGAGAGACGAGAGAGAGATTGAGGATGAGGATTGAGGAGAGGAGAAAGAGAGAGAGAGAGAGAAGGGAAATGTTCTATCAGAAATAGCTTATTCGTGGAGTCATGAAAATAAAAAAAATATTTAAAAAATATAAAATAAAATATACTTTATACCGAAATGGCCATTTTTGGAGAATGCAATTACTTGCCTCCACAAGGAATATGTAATAAACAGTAAAACATAATAAACAGCGATCTGTTAGGCCTATGGCTCCCGTTCATATCTTATCAAATTTGGGGCAGAGGTGATATCTAAGACTTCCAAGAAAGACCCTCTTATACCCTTTTAACGCCTTTGCACTATTTATAAGCCGTCTTGGGGCAGGGGCACGGCGTTGAGTAAAGAAGAGGTGGAGAGGCTTTGCAAAGGTTTGTGCTTTCATCAAACTACTACTATGAAGCTGTTGAACAATCTTCTTCTTGAGAGTTGTACTTATATTAGGGCAATTTTTACGCAATTTTAAGCATTGCAACAACAGTCTGATTGTCTCGGGTGATCTCTGAAGGCTTCTTACGCAATATCGAAGCGAAAAAAAAAATTCCGAGCAAAATAAGTGACGCGGAAAATATTGCGCAAAACAAAATACTGATAGTCTAAGACTGTTCACCGTACGACTCATACGCAATTTGCAATGCCACATTGAACAGTCATGCATCATCGCCTTACATTTTTATCTGACCTGTTGTGATATTTGTGTATTTATATATTGTTATTTACTGATTTATCTTAATCTGTTTGATACGTTCTTCTCTGCGTTTTCGTGGTTTTAAGAAGGGGAGATTTATTTCAATATCCTTCGATATTGTTCATTAACTTGACGTTTGCAGACTCTGAACCATGATAAGGCATTACCCATGTCTCCAGAAAAGTAAATTAATAATAATAATAATAATAATAATAATAATAATAATAATAATAATAATAATAATAATAATAATAATAATCGCCAGAAAAATATTATGACAAGTTCATCCTGATATTAAAAAAAACAATGAAGTAACTTCTGTCACAATCTTTCAGGTGATTATTATTATTATTATTATTGTTATTATTATTATTATTATTAATTCAGTTTTCTGGAGACATGGCTAATACATGCATATATATATATATATATACCTATATATATATATATATATATATATATAATTATACTATATATATATATAGAATATATAATATATATATATATATATATTATATATATATATATATATATATATATATATATATATATATATAATATATATATAATATATATATGTGTGTGTGTTTTTTTAGACAAACATCAATAAAAGTATAAGCTCAAAACTACAAGCGTTATTATTTATATATACCTACATCGCACAACCTTTTACACCTACCGACAATCCACGACGGCTCGCTCGTCCGGAAGACCAAGAGATTCCAGAATTCCAGTAATCGAAACGGAAACTGGAATACTTCGATCGACAACACCCATTATCACTGTTGATGGTGATATATACATCCGAAGGCGATATATATATATATATCTATATATATATATATATATATATATATATATATATATACTATATATATATTCGAGCTACAAATGTCCTTTAATATCTAATTCGCTCTACCTCGGAATTGATATATTTTCATATATGTACCGAAGGGGAATTTTTAGTTGATAATAATTTCGTCCCCTCATGGGATCGAACCACCGTCCAGTCGGACGGGAACGAAATCAGGACGGCCTAGTGACATATATATATATATATATATATATATATATATATATATATATATATATCTGTGTGTGTGTGTGTGTGTGTGTGTGTGTGTGTGTGTGTCCGTGTGTGTGTATATTTATATGTATATGTATACAGGGTGGGCCAAACAAAAGTAGCCTCCACAGTTAAAACAGAAATAAAAAATAATTTATTAAACGCATAAACTTTTTCAGTTTTTCAGACATGAATAAGTGGCATATTTAAGAATGAGTGACATGAAAAGGATAAAAATAAGTAGCATGTATTAATGGCACAGTATTAATTTTCTATTGAAGAGTACTTTGAATGAGAAACAGTTCATGAAGTAACTGTGAGGCTACTTTTGGCCCACCCTGTATATCACTTGGCGTCACTCGTCAAATAAAATTTCAAAAACAGATATCTTTCGTAATCAACGTGATAGTGAAGAGCTGCAGACGGGGTGCTATCACCCACAAGGAATTTTAATTCGCGCATTATCTCATTTCATGGAGAATTTGAATTGCGTAAGATTTGGTGACGTTTAATGAGATTTGTAACTTTGATTGATTACCGTTATCGGTTATACAGGGTGTCCTTAAAGTCCCAGTGCCATTACAAGTATTTATTGCCCAGAATGGTAGTGGGACTTTATGGACACCCTGTACACGCGCTGATATTTTTTTGCGACTGAGAATGACAGATATGTTGGTGGCTTGGTAAGTATTCATTTATATTCTAAGACATATTATGTGAGTATATTTTAATTCTAAATACAAATCTGTTGAAATAGTTTATTAATGATCTAACCGCATAAGTAATAGGTTATCTTTATCATTATGTATTCAAACTCACCTAGGAACTACGTCATCCCTCGTTCCTCCACCGTTACAAGTTCGTCTTACGCTGTGTATAGTTCACAATCATTTCTGGGGAACTATCGCTTACCCGTTACTTCCCTCTCTGCCTCTCTCGCCCTAGTTCCTCGTTGGACGAGTGGTTTTCGCGCTCGGCTACCAATCTGGTGGTCCGAAGTTCGATTCACGGCGAACGTGTAATCAGAGGAATTTATTTCTGGTGATAGAATTTCATTTCTCGATATAATGTGGTTCAGATCCCACAATAAGCTGTAGGTCACCGTTGCTAGGTGACCAATTGTTTCCTAGCCACGTAGAAATATCTAATCCTTCGATGCCAGCCCTAAGAGAGCTGTTAATCAGCTCAGTGGTCTGGTAAAACTAAGATATAATTAGCTTTTTTCCACTCTCTCCCTATACCTACTGTTTCATTCCCCTCTTCCTACCTTCTTCATACCGATGGACACGCCCCTCAGAGCCATATGACTCCTCATGGTTCAAATTCCCTCATTTACTCTTCTTATGTCTCATTAACCTTGGCCCATATGTCACCCATTTTGACCTTATGCGTTCATCTCCCTTCCTCTTCATTCAACTCACTTATCCCAGTTAATTTTAAAGTCACATTTTGAACCTCTTCTCCTCAATTTCAACTTGTCCTTTAACTCGCCATTAAGTTAAGTATATCTTAGTTTTACCAGACCACTGAGCTGATTAACAGCTCTCCTAGGGCTGTCCCGAAGGATTAGATATTTTTACGTGGCATGGAACCAATTGGTCACCTAGCAACGGGACCTACAGCTTACTGTGGGATCCGAACCACACTATATCAAGAAATGAATTTCTATCACCAGAAATAAATTCCTCTGATTCCGCGTTGGCCGAGCAGGGATTCGAACTTCGGACCACCGGATTGGCAGCCGAGCGCCAAAACCACTCGTCCAGCGAGGAACTTTAAATCGCCATTATAGCCATTAATTGCTCTAGCTAGCATTTCAATAAATTTGTATTTCTCATTTACTTATACACTTGCTTATCTTGGCATACATCATAATTAATGACAAAGATCCTCTGATACAATGATGCAAAGAGTCAGCACTGCAACCACAAGGTATAACTAATGCGGCCAATGTCATAGGTTAAATGCACTGCCAAAATAAACTGATAATACTGAATGCCTTGAAATCCAAAACGGAAATAAAGAATTGATCTCGCCCCCCCTCCCCCACACGTGGGGGTTCGAGCCCCCTTTCGTTAAAACACGAAGGTCAGAGCTGTTCGACTTTAACCGGTAAACTCTAGAATGATAATTACAACTCAACGATTTCTTCACATTACATTTTGCTTCTAAACTCCGTTTAATTTTAATTTTAAAATCTATAAACTCCGTATCTATGCTCAATTTACCATCTCATTTTTAACAACGGAAACATTTGCTGAAAAAGAAATATTTCCGTTCAATTCATATTAGCTTTTAAAATCTTTAAACTCCGTATTAAAGCTCAACTTACCATCTCATTTTTAACAATAAAAACATTTGCTGTAGAAAAATATTATTACCGTTTAATTCATATTAGCTTTTAAAATCTTTAAACTCCGTATTAAAGCTCAACTTACCATTTCATCTTTAACAATAAAAACATTTGCGGTAGGAAAATATAATTACCGTTTAATTCATATTAGCTTTTAAAATCTTTAAACTCCGTATTAAAGCTCAACTTACTATCTCATTTTTAACAATGAAAACAGCCGCTGTAGAAAACTATCTTGTATTTCGTTGTATTGACAGTTTCATTTTACATTTACATAATGCGTCATATAATAATCATAACAACATGAGTATTACAACCCTACTGTTATTACGTCAACACGATGATGCATCAGTTTTCGTCAAAGCTAGCACAGAAAATGTTATAATTCTTTTGTACACCTTCATTACATGAATGATAGGTGTCATAAAGCATTTTTACGGTACAAAATACCTGTAATTACGCTACAAAAATCGCCAGGTTTGTGTAAAGGTACATATACTAAAATGCTTTTTTTTCTGTATTTGCTGTCATTCTCTGAATAAGGAGAACAGTTACATTACTATAAGGATCTTCGAGTAATGTCTAGGTGACTTATTGCTATCTTTATTCAACGGGGAGAATAATTTATTATTATTATTATTATTATTATTATTATTATTATTATTATTATTATTATTATTACACGATTTCTGCAGGCAACTCCCATCACATTTATGATTTTAGTTTTGGATGGCGGATGAACCCAAATACTTAGATTTTGAATACAAAACATTTACCTTCCCAATATATATATATATATATATATATATATATATATATATATATATATATATATATATATATATATTTTTTTTTTTTTTCTTTCTTTTTTTTTAACTCACATCGGGATCGAACCCAGGCCTTTCAGATGAAAGGCAGCCTAGGGCGCCCGCTACCCAAACTTGAAAGACCTGGGTTCGATGCTGACGCGAGTCAGGAATTTATTTCTGTCCCACATGTCATTGTGTGTCCATTACTTATTATTATTAATAATAATAATAATAATAATAATAATAATAATAATAATAATAATAATAATATGACGGTAAAAATGCCCTGTCACAAAAGAACTCCATCTAATAAAAGGAGCCCATTAAAACGCCAAAATATAGAGAGAAAATACTAAATTTCAGAGTGCTGGCTCTCTCTTCACCAGTTTCTGAAATTTAGTATTTTCTCTCTGTTTGTTGGCGTTTTTATGGGCTCCTTTTATTATTATTATATATATATATATATATATATATATATATATATATATATATATATATATATATATATATATATATATATATATATATATATATATATATATAGTAATGTATGAGGTAATTGAAAGCTCCTGACATCTGCCCTACACCTGTTTGTGAGTGCGTGCGTGTGTGTGTATGTGTGTCTAACCCACCGATCTTGATCCTGCATTTGATAATGACCTCTATAGGCGCTCTACTACTACAGTAGATTCACATCACTCGTGCATATGATGTCTAAGCCAGTCCCTTATGACGCTCCGGATTGGTTGTATGTTCCACCTCTCCTGAAGAATACGTCTTTCAAAAGCATCCCTCAGGAGAGGTGGAACATAGATTCTACCCATGTGAACTCTCGAGAGAGACTGAGAGTTTCCAGCCCTGTCATTGGCTTATCAGCAGCAAATCATGAGCGTCGTAAGGGACTACTGGCCTAGACATCAGATGCACGGTTGATGTGAATCTACAATAGCCTGTTTAAGTAGCACGGAAAAAAGCACGGTATTCGAAACATAGAGAAGAATCTCTACAAGTATAACGCTGCTGAAGTAGCCATTACTTTAAATAAAGTACGCTTGAGAGAGGGCCTACTTCCTAAGAACAGTAAAAACCTTAGCATTCACAATCTTTATTATAACACAATAATCCCAACATGTACCCAATCTGTAATCCGAGTTTTCCAATCTCTTCCAATCGTTGGGGAGAGGAGCTTTCCGTAGCGCAAGATAATATATATATTCAGTATAAAAGTTTCACCACTGAAAAACCAGTAGGGTCAGTTCTTGCGAAGAACGCAGGCAGGCAGACAGGTCCGCGGTTCAAGGAGGAATACATAAATCTGCGACTATATTATAGTCCGTGTTTTCTCGCCCAAGACGGCAAGAAAAAGAAGAAGAAGAAGAAGTCTTCGTAAGATGCGCCTCGCAGAGAGAGAGAGAGAGAGAGAGAGAGAGAGAAGGGAAAAGAGAAAGACTGTGTTTAAGCAACTCGTTCAACCCTGTACGTGGACGACTACGCAAGGTTGAGGTGATTCTCAGGAATGCGCTGTTTTTTAAACGAACGGTTTCTTCTTCGGAGTTCGTTGTATCCCTACTCGTCATCGGGCGCGTTTCTTATGGACGATTTTCAACAATTTCTCTACCGAATGAACGTTCCTCCGCTATTTAATAGTCGTTTTGTCTAACAGTCTTCGATTCATTCTCTGCTAGATTCCAAAAACTAGGTTATAAGCCTAGACTTCGCGACCGTTGAGCAGATCTGAAAGCGTCGATGTTTTAAACTTCTCCTACAGAACGAACGTTCTTCCGCTTTTTAATAGCCGTTTTGTCCAACAGACTTCGATTAATTCCTTGCTAGACTCCAAAATTAGGTTATCAGCCTACAATTAATTCCTTGCTAGACTCCAAAATTAGGTTATCAGCCTACAATTAATTCCTTGCTAGACTCCAAAAATTGAAGGTTATCAGCCTAGACTTCATCATATCTGAAAGCGCCGATGTCGTCACAAACCTCAAGACAAAACGAACACCATGAGAGTATTTTACGCTTCTTTTCTAATAATGATTTCATCTGTCCGAAACTCACTGACTTTGCAAAGTAAAAGTAAAGCCCTTTCTTTTTGTCACTTGCTTCACGGATGAGGCTGCTAGGGAATGACTGTTTACTTTGCTGTCTGTCTGTCTGTCTGAGAGTGTGCGGGTGGTAATCCCTGGTAATCCCTGGTAATCCCAGTCTACTGTAACCTCGCAATCACACCAATTTTCTCCTGTGGTCAAGTATCAAGGGAAACCTGCGGTTCGTGGCTTTCTCTTGTCTATGTTTTTTATTTTTTTTAATTTTTTCCTCGTCCCGTTTTTGAAATATATCGTTAGATCACTTTTTATATTTTTTGTGAGCAGGGCTGTCTTTCTGAAGAGTGCAGTGTCATTGTGGAATTTGAGGACGTTCGTCTGTGAGTCCCAATTTTTTTTTCTAGATCATAGGCGATACTAATTTTGGGAATTCTCTTGTGGGAGAGAGAGAGAGAGAGAGTTCTATTCATGATATATATATATATTTTTCAGGGTTGTTTTGGTCCATTAAAAAGGGTGGATTGTCTGTTTTATTATCTCTGATATTAGATGATGCATTTAAAACCACAAACACTATATATATATATATATATATATATATATATATATATATATATATATAGATAATATATATTTATATATATATTATAATAATATTTATATATATGTGTACACACACATATATATATATATATATATAATATATTATATATTATATATATATATACATATATAGTGCGTGTGTGTATAATGGTAACCCAGCATCGCAGTCTACCTACACTTTTCAGTCGATGTTTGCTCATGTAATACCACTGCAATGAATGAACATTAAACTCGTCATTTCCTTAGCAGATGCAGTTGGGACGTTATCCATTAATCGTCAGCCTTTCACTTCTGGGTAGAAATATGAAAGGCACAGGAGTTATTCCGGACGAAAGGAGGCCAGGAAACTAGAGAGGCTTCCTGTCTTATCTTTGGCGCTATCTATATTTCCAAGAACTCCCTACATCCCTCAAAGTTAATAATAATCCTTGGAAATTTATATATATATATATATATATATATATATATATATATATATATATATATATATATATGCATTAACCTACAAATGTCCTTCTTGTTGCCGAGTCGATAACTTCACTGAAGTCCCCGACGTCTCCTCAGTCCGCTGGGCGGTGGTGGTTCGCAACCCACGAGAGGACGAAATTATTATTATTATTATTATTATTATTATTATTATTATTATTATTATTGTTTATTATTATTATTATTATCAACTAAAAAAAATTCCCCTTCGGTTAACAATGTATGAAGATATATTAATTCCGAGGTAGGGTGAATTAAATATTGAAGGACATTATTGTAGCTTAATGCGTGTATATGAATCATGGTGACATGATAAAAATTTATATATATTATATATATATATATATATATATATATATATATATATATATATATATATATATATATATAATATATATATATATATATACATATAATTTTTTCACATCACCGTGATAAATATAGAAGCATTAAGCTACAAATGTCCTCTAATATCCAATTCGCTCTACCTCGGAAATATTATATTTTCATATTTATTAACCGAAAGGGGATTTTTTCAGTTGATAATAAGTTCGTCTAGTGGGGTCGAACCACGGAAGACGAGAACGCGGGACTACAATGAGTCGCTTTAAACCCCACGGCCATCAAGGGAGGTATAAGCTGATACCGACTCCCACCCACAAATCACTGTCCAACACAGGTATTTGTATTTAGAATCGATATCAACCCACCTCTACCATGTTATGAATAAATTCTGTCACATCGCCGTGATTCATATACAAGCATTAAGCTACAAATGTCTTTTAATATATTAGGGTAGATATTTTTCAATACTTTTATAACTCTAGTGCCTTCAAATCCATTCGAATCTGTCTGAGAAGTGTTACAAGATATTCGAATTTTCCCACTTATAATATTGGAATAAATATTTATAAATACGTTCCTTGTGCAAATACTGTTTAAATATTATTGTACACGTCGGCATTTATTCCTATGAAAGGCTTTTTTTAGAAAATTATATCGGCCTTTTCCGTAAAAATATTAAGAGCAACGTAGGCTGGTAAGTATGTAGTGTTCTAGTTTCTGCTAGGAATATCTTATCCCTAACTTTCATTACAATCTTTAGCTTAACATTAAACTTTATTTTCGCTTACTTGGGGAGTAAGCCTACAAACTAATACTTAGTTATTGATGTTGTTGTTGTTGTCCTTGTTGGGCAGATAAGAAATGCCCCATGGAAGAAAGGCATAAAAACGTCCGAAAAAGTTGCTTTGCGTTGGGTTCAAGATACAGGAATTTTAGTATAGGATATTTACGATTCAATTATTAGAATGAAAATGTAAAATAAAAAAAAATGTGCATGTTAAACAGTACAGAACAGTTATTTCTAATAAAATATAACGTATCTATTTTAATTTTCGTTGGTGAAACAACGCTCTATTTGACCGTGGATTTTAGCATGCGTCCCGAGTAAGCTGGAGGTCGGATTATGCCTTGTTCACTAATATTTCATCTCGAATATCGGCAAATTTATTTCTAACCAATACCATCATTTCTGCTAGGAATACCGTATCCTTCACTTTCATTATGTTTATCTTGACATAACGCTTAATTTTTCACTAATATTTCATCTCATATAACGGCAAAATTATTTCTAACCAATAGAGTTTCTGCTAGGAATACCGTATCCTTCACTTTCATTATCTTTATCTTGACATTAAGATTAATTTTTCACGAATATCTCATCTCAAATAACGACAGAAATCTTGTAAATATTATCTTTGTTTGTTTACATTGGGCTGTAAACCGATTCTCACGATTTCTCTTTGCATTTCAACAGATATTTTAAATTCGTCAGCACTGAATGATTATTTATCAGTCAATATTCCACTTTCTCACTTTCGCATAAGTAAACAAAGAATAGACGTTTTCTCGTTTACTTAAGCTTACTGGAATACAATTTGAAATGCCAGCGCGAAAGAGAAGGTAAAATAACTAATGTTATTTGAGAGAGAAACAGAAAACTAAATTAAGTTTTAAGTGATTGTTTATTGTAATTATAGATTCATTTTATATATTAAGTTTTAAGTGATTGTTTATTGTAATTATAGATTCTTTTTATATAGTTTCTCTTTATTTATTTATTAAGTTTTAAGTGATTATTTATTGCAATTATAGATTATTTTTTATATATTAAGTTTTAAGTGATTATCTATTGTAATATAGATTCTTTTTATATATTAAATTTTAAGTGATTGTTTATTTTAATTATAGATTCTTTTTATATATTAAGTTTTAAGTGATTATTTATTGTAACAATAGACTTTTTATATATTAAGTTTTAAGTGATTGTCTATTGTAATTATAGATTATTTTTAATATATTAAGTTTTAAGTGATTATTTATTGTAATTATAGATTCTTTTTAAAGTTTAAATTACATTACATGAACTAAAACGAAATTTATAATGTGGATTCAAAGAGAAGTTATATTACTGTTATTTAAATTTGAAATACGAACTCAAAAGAGAAGGTAAATAACTAATGTTATTTGAGAGAGAGACAAAAAACTAAATTAAATTTTGAGTGATTATTTATTCTAATTATAATTTATTTTTCTATGTTTAAATGACATTACATGAACTAAAACGAAATTGATAATTTGGAGTGGAAAGAGAAGATATATTACTATTATTTAAAAGAAAAAATAAATAAATTTAACAAGGAACTATATACATATCAACATAAACTATCACACTTACGAGAACGTCCTCACTTTTTGTCTTTTTAAAGGAAAGTTACGTATTAATCGCTGTCGACTTTTACGACTGATGACGTCGCCATGTGCATGACGAGAACGATTATATCTTTATATGACAGTACAGCGAATAGATGGAAATTCGCAGAGTCATATAGATGTGCTACGCAGTTACAGGCGGGAAGGATGTATTTATAAAATTCCGATTTTTTTTTTTTTTTTTTTGCATTTTTGGGATGAGGTTGCTACCCATACGTCCTATTTTCTTTTATCCTCGATGCAATACACCACAGCTGACCAACCTCCAGGTATACTTAGTGCATCGTTCGGAATGAGAGGATTTCTCCATGAACTTGCCAATAATAAAATAGCTTGGAAAAGGTGTATATGACATACATATATATATATATATATATATATATATATATATATATATATATATATATATATATATATATATATATATATAGTCTGCGAATAATACATATATACAATATACACATACATAGACACATACATAGATTATATACGTACGTACGATATATATATATATATATATATATATATATATATATATATATATATATATATATATTATACATATGTATATATAGAGATACTAATAGCATACATACATAATACATACATACATACATACTATAGAGAGATATAGAGAGATGTAGATAGTAGATGATATATATATATATATACTAGTGATATACACATATATATATAATATACAAATGTATAATATAGAGATATATACATACATACATACATACATTACATACATACATACATACATAGTATATATACAGTTATTTATATATATATATATATATATATATGTATATGTGTGTGTGTGTGTGTGTGTGTGTGTGTGTGTTTTACAGAAACTGCACATTTAATGCCTGGCCTTCGCACACCTTTGCAGAGCAATTTGTTATAAAATAAACTGAAAATAAGAAGCTTTAATTTCACATACATCCTATTAAAAAAAAAAAGATTCATCGTCATATTTCCAACAAACACACGAGCGATTTCCGCGGTCGGACATGCAATTGTAAATGCAACTTCCGGATTCAACAGTTAAAACTCAAGAAAAGGTCCTTAGTAAGGAGAGAGAGAGAGAGAGAGAGAGAGAGAGAGTCCACTTGGACGCAGCTATCCAAATTTTTTTAGCGTCGTTCTGGCCACGAATAATTACGAAGCATTAGGCGCATGCGACTGTCATCTTTGCACGCCATGTTCTTTTGAAGTTTTAAGTCTTTCATTTTCCATTTCTTTATTTATAATCACACTTTGTTTTAATTCCGGGAATCTATGAACGATCTGAAATGCGAAACATTCTCTCTCTCTCTCTCTCTCTCTCGGCTCGGCCAACGCGGAATCAGAGGAATTTATTTCTGGTGATAGAAATTCATTTCTCGATATAATGTGGTTCGGATCCCACAATAAGCTGTAGGTCACCGTTGCTAGTTGACCAGTTGGTTCCTAGCCACGTAAAAATATCTAATCCTTCGGGCCAGCAGCCCTAGGAGAGCTGTTAATCAGCTCAGTGGTCTGGTAAAACTAAAATATACTTAACTTCTCTCTCTCTCTCTCTCTCTCTCTCTCTCTCTCTCTCTCTCTCTGGTTAAGATTGCCAGCTTATTCTACTCCACACACGAGAGGCGACCAATGACAGTTTACTAACCACCAGATACTCATCGTTTGGGCGCAGTGAGTCTTAAACAGACTGTGCCTATATCGTTTTTCCACAGTCGGGTTTCGAACCCGTCGTGTCTCCTCGCTGGGGGAGACTAAGTGTCCTAACCACTATAAAAAAAAACAGACTATGAGAACTCAGTATTATTATTATTATTATTATTATTATTATTATTATTATTATTATTATTATTATTACAAACTCATCTCTCATCACGAAATACTTCTCATTACGTTGGATAACTTTGAAAAAAAAATAATTTAACAAAAAAACATATCTTAGAATGATGAATTACTTTATAAAAAGAAATATTTTGTTCAGAAATTTCTTATAAGACATTTCAATTTCAGTCGCAAAAGAAAAAGCGAAAAAAATTTCAAACCAACGAGAGAGAGAGAGAGAGAGAGAGAGAGAGAGAGAGAGAGAGAGAGAGAGAGAAAGGGTCTAATTGGCTGCCTGGTCAACAGACGGGCATTCTTGACCTTTAGTCAGGGAGGAGAGAGAGAGAGAGAGGGAATAATCACTTTCTACATGAAAATGTTCTTTCGCAAAGTCACTTTCTATGAGAAAGTACCGCCCTAGAACGTGCGTATTTTGAAAAAATTATATATATTCTTTAAATGAAGGTTTAAAAGCATCAACATATATTTAAATATTGTCGAGAAAAGTATTTTTATCTTGTTTTAATTAACCATTTTCTTTAAAAACTGGTACAAAACCCAACGTTCTTTTAAAAATGCTAAAGAAATCAACTTACTTTAAAAAAAAGTAAAAAAAAAAAACTGTACAATAACCAACTTTTTCCAAAGAAACATTTAATATTCAACTTTCTCTTACGAAGTTTAAAAAAAAATCTATATTTGAATAAATGTTAAAGAAACCAGCTTCCTTAAAAAAAAAAAAAAAACCAACTTTCTAAATAAATGCTCAAAAATCACATTTTCCTACTGAATTATTCAAAAAAAAAAATCCTTGAACAGACCAAAAATAGATAGTTATTTCGTCTCTTACAATTAAGAATATTGAAGGAAAGGTCTGTATGCAGTAATAATACCCAGAAATAAATATATATATATATATATATATATATATATATATATATATATATATATATATATATATATATAATTATTTGCTTACTTGTTTTTACATGTATGTTTATAAATACCTACCCTTGTAAATACATACATTTATATGTGAACACTTCAAAGGGGCAAGAGACCTGACGTGGACCACTGGTCCTGGTGAAGCCAAACAAGACGAGTGAATTAAGATGCTTGGGTTACTTCGTTAAGATTAAGGTGGCCTTATGCCATCACGACCTCTTGCTACAATGTAAAAGTGGTATAAAACTGTAAAGGGGGAATGAGAAGCCTAGCATGGACCTCCAGACTCGGCTCCAACCCACCCAGGACGATAGTAAGATGGCTTAATAAGCTGGCCTTATGCCAGCGTGGGTACTTGCTACAGGGTTAGTGAGGTAAGAGTATTAAGGAGAAAATGCCTGGTGTGTACCGCTGGACTAGGCCTAACCCATCGAGACTATTTTAAACATAAGCATCATAAAATAGACATGAGACTATTTTAGACATATGTATCATGAAATAGATACAAATGAGACTATTTTAAAAATAAATATCATAAACAAAAATGAGACTACACATCATTATCTTAAAATAAAAATAAATAAGACTATTCTAAACATAAGTATTTCAAAATAAATATAAATGAGACTATCTTAAACATAAGCATTTTGAAATATATATAAATGGACTATCTTAAACATAAGCATTTTAAAATAAATATAAATGAGACTATTTCACACATAAATATCATAAAATAAAAAGTGAGACTATTTTACACATTACCACCATAAACTAGGTATATAAGAGACTATTTTAAACGTAAACATGGCATTAAATATATCAAAACGAGACTGCTTCACTCAAGAGCATCATCGAATAGATACAGTTGGCACCCGAGGCAAATCTGAAATGCTCTTTATTCGAACAGGAAACGGAGAATGATGTTAAAATACTTTAAAACGAAATTTTAACTTGGAAAAAAAATCGTCAGGCAATTGGGAGACAATTACGTAATTACTCTCCTTCAAAGTCTCTCTCTTCCGCGGTTTTACCTGCAGGGAAGCAGGACTGTTTCAGTGACGTAGTTCGCGTGTATTTTTTTTTTTTCTTTTTACGGTTTGGTTGTTAGGTAATTGTCAAACTCAACCTTGAATCGAAAGATTTTTGTTGTTGTTGTTGTTGTTCTGTTTAACTGCGTACCGGGATACGTAAATACACCAACCTGCTTTTTATACACACACACACACACACACACACATACACACACACACACACACACACACACACACATATATATATATATATATATATATATATATATATATATATACCCACACAAAATACTAGTCATTTCACTTTTCATAATATACCTTCAAACATATAAATATATGCATGGCATAGGCCTAACATGTGATATTCGAAAGCCTCAATCAAGCCAAAGAACTTAAACCCTGAATTCGAATTGAGTGTAATTCTATAAATGTTGTAAAACCTTATAGCTTTGGTCGGTAGAATCCATCCCCCATGCGCCCTGTGACGCGGCGGGAGGGTGGGGGGGGGGTGATGTCATTGATTGCGAGATGGGGGAGGGGAGGGAGGGGAAGGACAACACTTGAACTGCACAATAGGTGTTTAGCTAGGCTAAGCCACTCGGTATTTTAGCATATTCCACATTGTATGACGCCTGGGATGCATAAGTCACTCCGTCAAGGTGATTTTTACGTCAACTGACGTCAAAATATGCATTTACCTTGCAGTGGCCATTTTGACGTCAAGATTCGAGCATAAAATTCTCGATTTATTTGCGTCAGATTGACGTCAAATGGTTACTTCCTGACGAAAATGACTTCTGCGGCGTTTTTATCACAGTAAGTTTGTTGTATGATAGAAAATGTAATTCTAGAGAGCTTTTTCCTTAAAGCAGCCTGCTTGGTTAGTTGAAGATTACGCTGGCTGTATGCCAGCACGGTCTCTTGCTCCAAGAGCAGCCCGTAACAGAATGATATGAGGTACAATTAGTATTGATTCTTTATAATAACTAAAGAAGTAAAACCGCGTCAACGCGTCTATTATTCTCTCTGTGAAATAAACATTAATTATGACTAATTCTAGGCCTCGACCAGGATGTAAAAATGGTGTTAAAAATAGCCTGCATCTCCCTCTAGAGAGAAAGAGAGCTGCATCTAAAAATATCTCGACGGATCTGCTTTTTAATCTTCGTTTCCATAATGACATACAACAACTGCTCCTGCCAGCGAACCAGACTATAAAGTCTCTCGTCGGAGCTCGGAGGAGCCTTTGTTAGACTCAATGAAAGTTTCAAAGACTCGACGAACGAACGGAAGAAGAAGAAAGCCAGTTATGTCCGCTGCTCCTCGTTTCCCGAGGGAGTTGTTGGAACGTCTGTCTACTTTTAGTTTGGCGCGGGTAGAACTCGTCCCTAGACCGAGCCGCTCATTTCTTAACAATTCTATGCTCTTCGCGCTTTTATTGCGAACGGCACCGTGCGAGGCATTAGACCAAATCGTAAAATAACTAACTTACTGTAGAATTTAAACGCTGGAACACACGGTAGAAATGGGAAGAAAATAATAAAAAGCTGTTCCCTGGGATGCCTTAGGTGATAGTCTAGGTCATTGGCACTGGAAACTTTCTCTGGGTAGCAGAGACGAGACGGGAGAGAGGGAGAGAGAGAGAGAGAGAGAGAGAGAGAGATAGCGAGACAGAGAGAGCCAGAGATAGGGGAGCCTTGTTGCCTTAGTACTATTCCGACTGTATGAAATTCCATGTTCAACTAATCAACTAATTGCCGACTATTTTAACGTTCCATTCTTCATAATTCATTATTAGTTTTGCCACAAAAGATAAGCTTAATATAAGCATAATGCTTCTTTTAGTTAATGCAGTGGCTATATGACTGAAAGATATTGTTTGTTGTCAATACGAAGGACTAATAGATCAGTAGATCTAACACATTTATTCAGTCCTAAAGATAGATATGGGCATTATGTATACCCGGGAAAACTGAGTTAAGACGAAAGTTCCGAAGATTATTAGCAGTACTACAGACCAAGGGATTTATCAAATAATTAAAAGTACCAGACATACAACATCGGTCTAATTCCTTACGGAAGTTTTAGACATGAACCAGTTATCCGTCTGAGTGAGATAGATGGAAGTGTGTGTGTGTGTGTGTGTGTGTGTGTGTCCACAGCCCATAAAATCTACAGTCCATAGGCTTATTCTGTAACTAAATATTAATTCACAAATCATTACCGACGCTTGAGCTAAAATGGATAATAACAAAATCATATTTAAAACTCAATCTTACTGATATATCAGCCTTGTATCATTTTCGACTTGAATTTGTGCTTAGAAACTCAAAAAAATAAATGAAAAAAAAAAAATCATTACTAGATATATATATATATATATATATATTATATATATATAGATATATATATATATAATATATATATAAAATATATATATATATAACATATATATTATATATATATATATATATCAATTATACATAGTATATTACAAATTCTTAAAGTAAATTAGATAGTGGCAAAGATTTATACGGACTCAATGCTTGCCTATATCACCCTCGACTTGAATTTATATTTACAAACTCAAAAATAATAATTACCAATCCTTAAACAAAATTGGATAAAGATGACAAAAAAACTGTCTCGAGCTCAATTATTGGTTATATTATTTCGACTTGAATTTATCCAAAGGACCTACAAAAAATTTCAGATTATTACAATAACTTGAACGAAATCGGACATTGATAAAAATTTGTCTAAACCTCAATTAATATATATTTATAACTCAATTCTTGCTTATTTTCTTCCTATTTGAATTTATACAAAATAAAAAAAGTCATTATAAAGTCTCAAGAGCAATTATACATAAAAAAAACATTATGCTATTTAGATGTTAATAACGAAATATATATTTAAAACTCATTTCTTGTTTATTTTCTCCAAACTTGAATTTATACAAACTAAAAAAATTCATTATCAAGTCTCAAGAGCAATTATACGTACATTAATAAAAAAAAAACGTTATGCTATTTAGATGTTAACAACAAAATGTATATTCAAAACTAAACTCAATTCTTGCTCGTATCACTATCGACTTGGATTTATACAAACTAAACAAAAAAATTCATTATCAAGTCTTAAGAGAAATTATACATTGATATAACAAATTCTGTTATAAGATGTTGATAGCGAAATATATATTCGAAACTCAATTTTTGTTCATTTTCTCCCACCTTGAATTTATACAAACTAAAAGACATTCATTATCAAGTCTTAAGAGAAATTATACATTGATAAAAAATCTGGTATTTAGATGTTAATAACAAAATATACATTTAAAAACTCAATTCTTGCTCGTTTCACCCTCGACTTGGATTTATATCTTAGAAACTCAAACAACAAGATGAGGAAAACGAACCTCCCATTCAATAGATGCAGAGAGTAACTCAAAAAGTGAAAGCTCGCACGAGACTATGCACGAACACGTCGCTGACTCTCCCTCATTTTTTTTTTTTTTTTTTTTGTTTGGGGGTTTGTGTTTTTTTTTTCGGTGGGATGGGTGGTGGGTTGGGGGTGGGTACCTGATTCTTATCTTGTAACATAGGACCAGAACGTAGCATCGTTTCAAATAACTTTATTTCTTTATTTGTACTTTTTTTTTCTTTAAATGCTTGGGATACTGTTATAATAAATTAATCATTTGTTTAAGTGCTTGGGATACTGCTATTATGACTTAATCATTTGTTTAAATGCTTGGGATAATGTTATCATATCTTAATAATGTTTGTTATGCCGTTTCTAAGGTCAAACTCGTAGCTCAAATTTTGCAAATTAGGATTCGTTCAAACCCATTTTTCATTTATTTTTTAACCAGTGATAATGAACCTTTAATAAGAATATAAAATTATTCGAGCTAAATATTCTAAGTTGTGTAATTGTTCCTTTACGAAAGGAATAATTTCCATAAATCATTATATTTACTTATAAATTACTATCGTTCACATATTTCTTCTCTGTCAGTCATTGCAGAAATTACTGTACGTCCTTTCAAAATACAATAACTGAAGTCTGTTAAATCTAAAAAAAAAAATCAACATAATTCTTAGAAAAAAGTTGTAGAAAAATCCTGGACGAATAACCTATATTGTACCCTCGTCACTTTCACAGAACAAACCTCAAATTAATCCTTAAGTGAATAACGGAAATGACAAAGAAATTAATAATATCGAGGTACAGATCTCAATAAAAAAAAATATTCAACATTCCGTAAAGACGAAATATTACAGAAGTTATATATGATGAAAGTTTATTTTCTTTTTTTTTTTTTACAAAAATATTTCCTGATGATAACATTGGATGACAGTTATTCTTCTCTTTTGATAAAAATTTTTTCGATACAAATAATTATTTAGATAAAAATAGATAATTTCGACAGCAATGATTCCTGAAGATTAAAAAAATAAATAATACTTAAAATTCTTTAAACGAGATAAAAAAAAAAAATTACAGAACGTATAAAAAAAAACATTACGAAACGTATCTCAACAACGCTAGCTCAACAAAAGGTTTTTTTTTTTTCTTTCTTTATAATAAAGTATTTAACCCTTTACAAAAAAATTAAAAAAAATCACGAAATCTATCTCAACTCTAGCTTATCAGAAAAGGTGGTATTATTATTATTTTTTTACGACAAAAATATTTCTCAATGATAAAAAAAAATTCCTGATGACAAAAAAATAAATAATAATTTAAAATTCTTTACCTAAAAAAAAAAAAAAACATTACAAAACGTCTCTCAACTCCAGCTCATCAGTAATGTTTTTTTTTTTATTCTTCTTTGACGGAATTATTCCCGATGAAGCAAAACTGTCATGGAGTCTGTTGCACAATTGAAGAGAACAAAATATTTTTCGGATATAAATAGACTGTAAGTACTGACGATCGAATACAGTGAAAGTAAAAAAAAAATAAAAATAAATAAAAAAAAAAGCTGTTTAGTAAGTTGAAAGTTATAAAAATATGATATTTAGCATACTAAGAAACTATGTCACAAAACACATTAATATAATAATTAACCTACTAAGCAAAGCATTGAGCAAATATTTTATACAACATGTAGTAATTAACATACTACATACAATAATCAAGCTACATAATATGTTATACAGATATGATAAAAAATACACTAAGCACACAAGTTATACCACATACAAAAATTAACTCACTAGGCAAAGCATTGAAGGAAATGTTTACGCAACATATGATGATGAACATACTAAGCAGCATAATATACAACATTTAATAATCAACATATTTAGCAAAGCATTGAAGATATATGTTAAACGACACATAAAAATTAACATAATAAGCAAAACATTGAAGATGTTATACAGCATAGGATAATTCACAAACTAAGCCCATGTGTTATACAACATATGATAATTAACGCACCAAGCAAACACGTTATACCACATATAAAAATTAACATACTAAGCAAAGCATTGAAGAAAATGTTATACAGCATAAGATGATGAACACACTAAGCAAACATGTTATACACCATAGAATAATCAAAGTACTAAGCAAAACACTGAAGAAAGCTGTTATACCCCATAGAATAATATAAAAACTATAAGCAAAGCACAGATATAATTAACATCCTAAGCAAATATGTATACAACATGAAAGATCAACATACTAAGCAAATATGTATACAACATAAAAGCTTACCTTACTAAGCAAATATGTACACAAAATGAAAAATTCACATACTAAGCAAATATGTATACAACATGAAAAATTCACATACTAAGCAAATATGTATACAACATGAAAAATTCACATTCTAAGCAAATATGTATACAACATGAAAGATTAACATACTAAGCAAATCATCCCAAAGAAATTCAAAAAAATACCACAATGAGAAATTACAATAAAATAATATAAGTGAATTGCACCTACAAGAGTCTGTCTAGGTCTACATTTCCACGAGTTTTTATTTTTTTTTAAATTCAAGATCTGACAACCGGCACCATCTTTTGGTACTAATTCCTTCGAAAGCAGACTGTGGACAGAACTCGACTCGGAAATTTCTCTTCTTCGACTCACACGGTAATCAGGAGGTTATTACGATGATTACCGGGAATCTCTGATATGCTTTTATTTGCTTTCGTCTAAATTGTGAAATGGCTGGCAGTCTCGAAATGCATACGTAGGGGGATGTATGCATATACATACATACATATATATATACAATATATATACATAATACACACACATATACATATATAAAAGCTTGCATGGCCGGATCCAATGAAGATTACACAGCCTCTAGGAAAGGAGAGGAGAGAGAGAGAGAGAGAGAGAGAGAGAGAGAGAGAGAAGAGAGAGAAGAAGGGAGAGGGGGGAGAGAGAGAGGGAGAGACCCCAAGGAGAAAAAAGAGAAAGTAGAGAAAGAATGAACATTGAAAGGCTGGCTGGCCTAGCCCTCACCGTCCCGTACCCACCCACGTCTACTACTGCACACAAAAATAGGCAGAAAGAAACCCCCAACCATGTTTCTCCATGCGCGCTCGCGCGCTCGTTTGTGAGCGCTCGGACTTGTGCGTAACCGCTCGCTCGATCGGAACACAGACCGGTCACATTTTCTATTGGAAAATGTTACGTAAGTTTCGCTATGTTTTATATGATCTGTTCAGTAATATTAATGTTACGTGAAGAATTATATATATATTATTATATATATATATATATATATATATATATATATATTGTATATATATACTATACTTATATACATATATATACTACATGGTATTTATATACACTATGTATATATACAGTTTACATAAATATACATGTATATACGTAATTACATGTATATATATACATATTATGTAATATATATGCATTATATACTACATATATACATATATATATATATATATATATATATATATATTTATATATATATATACATATATATATCTACATATAAAATGTAGATACATATAACGTCCGGTGAGAGAGAGAGAGAGAGAGAGAGAGAGAGAGAGAGTTCAGGGACTGAACGAATGAATGAATTCATCCACAGATAATACAGGGAAAGTATGAGCAGCGGGAAGTTACCGAAGCATGACATAGCAGACTCTCCAGAATGATGATAATAGTAATAATAATAATGATGATAATAATAATAATGCCACCCTTTCTCGAATGGTGACGTCATCAGCGTCATTTCGATGACGTCACGGTGTGCTTCTCAGCCTTAACCCGGGACCTACTCTGAAAAAAAAAAGTTTATGAACTAAATTTGGCGCACTAACGTTAAGTAAGTTTAGTCAATGGACTTAAGTTAGTGTACTTAAGCTAATGCACTTCAGTTTATGCACTTAGATTAAAGACTTTAATCGCACGTAAAGTTAGTTTAGTTAATGAACTTATGTTAGTGTACTTAAGTTAATGCACTTTATTTTATATACTTAGGTTAATGACTTTAAATAATTCATTTTAGTTGTCCCTTCATATATTAAATTACTTCAATCTACTTCATTACAGTAGAGTATCATAGCAGAATTTTTTTTTAGAATCGGGTAAATTCAAATCCCATTCTAAATAAACACTAAATCTTAAAAAATATATACGTAAAATCTGACTCCATAGCAGAATTTTTACTTTAGAATCTGGTAAATTCAAATCCCATTCCAAATAAAAACTAAATTTAAAAAAATGTACTTAAAATCTGACACATTGTCGCCATCTGTCTAATATTTTTGAGAAGTACGGTAATACACGCTTCATAGTCTACATGTGTGATCTCGGAGACGCGTGACGAGACATCTTTGAGATAGATGTACAAACAGTTATGTTCTAGATTATCTATACCTGAAAGGAAGTTATCCCTGGCACTAAATTGTTATCATTTTCGACATGATCACCCATGTATCATTTGCCTGACGGGTAAGTTATCCCTGTGGACCTAAAAATCGTTAAAAAAAAAAAAAAAAAAAATTAATTTAATAATGTGACGCGACATCTTAGAGATAGAGGTACAAACAGTTATGTTCTAAATTATTTATAACCGACACGTACTTATCCCTGGGGCCAAGTTATCATCATTTTCGAAATTATCATTCATGTACCTTTTGCCTGACGTGTAAGTTATCCATGTGGACCTAAAAATCGTTAAAGAATATAATTTTATAAATGAATTCTATAACATTCATACTGTCATATCAAGCACTTGGAGACGTTCGCCATTTCGACGAATAAGTCGAGTCTATGTTATTTTTACCAGCTTCTCCGATATTAGGGCTGGCCCGAAAGGATTCCATATTTTGACGTGGCTAGGAACCAACTGGTTGCTTAGCAACGGGACCTACGGCCTATTGTGGGATCCAAACCACATCGAGAAATGAATTTCTATCGCCAGAAGAGCGGGGAATCGAACCCGGTCCAAAGCACGCTAGTCGAGCACGTAACCGACTTCTCACAACGAAGAACTCAAGATAATGTAAACAGAGTTTGAGTGGTTGGACAGTTAGATAAAGAGATGCGAGAATAAAGGAACTGAAGTACAAGGATGTGAAGCTGGAATTGGGAGAAATCCCAACAGTTGGACATAAGTGAAGTCATAAGTTTAAAAAGGTTGGAGAGTAAGACTGAAGGCAGGAAGCGGGAATGGAGCTAAAATAGAGAGGAGCCGTTTCAAAGGAAAATCCCGTCAACTACTACTACAATTACCACTCGTAGTTACTCATTTTAGAATCTATTGTCCGCAGTAATAGTTAAGAGAAGCTGGAGAGCAAGATGATACTGGAGGTAACACACTAGTAAGGAGCCGTTTCAAAGGCAAATCCCTCCTCCTCCTACTACTATTAATACTACTACTTACTATACTCTGTTTTTTTTCATCTGTCCATCCGCCTGTGGTGTTTTTGTATGGTAACACTGCGTCCCGGGCTTTAGATAGTTACATTGCTTACATTCAACGATTATAATAATATCCTATTTCGAATATTAACGGTGTAATTCGCATACAGTAAATTATTAAAACACTTTTCAGTTGCAAATGTACACCCAGATATCCTTTTATTTACCTAAAACTTACACGCAGCGTAACTATTTAAAGCCCGGGACGCAGTGTTACCATACAAAAACACCACAGGCGGATGGACAGATGAAAAAAAAACAGAGTATAGTTATTCATTTATTATTACTAGTAATTCATTAATGGTTACAGGTAACAGTAAGAGAGCTTGGAGGTAGAAGAGAGCTGTTCCAGAGGAAAATCCCGTCTAATACTACTACTACTACTACTACTACTAGCTATCCATATATGAATCTGCAGAAACCTTTCAAAGCACTGACTAACATCGTCACTGACTAACATCGTTGCTGCATCTTACGTTCTGGCAATAACAAAACTGCAGCTCGGGGTTAAATTACAAAGTTTATCCAGGAAAGATTACAGGACTGGGTGATGTGTAGGGGGCTCCTCCTCCTTCTACGGGGAACCTTGCTGCGCCGAACAGAACGGCGCTGCTGACGCAGGGAAGGTGACCCTGAGCTAATAATGGAACTATTGTTGAATCCACACAGGAAAATGGTGATTAATTCGAGCCTATTTTCTGCGTTCTTCCACGGGACGCTGCCCTGATACTCGTATGTTCTTTTTCGCTTAAATGCTTCGCTGCTTCTTTTTACATTATATATATTATATATATATATATATATATATATATATATATATATATATATATATATATAACTCAATCACTTGCACAACTGTACTGTGCAATCATGCAAAGAATAAAAGGCTACTGGTCGATGGGGACAGTTAGACCTTGAAATCTTGTGACTTTTGTGAATAAAATTTCCAGTTATGTAGCATCCAGATTAAATGGGTCCTCTCTCTCTCTTCTCTCTCTCTCTATCTCTCTCTCCTATATATATATATATATATATATATATATATATATATATATATATATATATATATATATCACCGTTACACCGCCACCTTTCCTTAGATTTCTAACCCTCTCCCTCCTCCGTCCCCACCTCCAATACCCCCCACTCCCAACTCCCTCCTCCTCCATCATGCGTGTCCAGTCTGCGGTCTCTCTCTCTCTCTCTCTCTCTCTCTCTCTCTCTCTCTCCACACGAACCCTTACAAGGTATACCTTTTCTACCGCCACGTAACTCGATGCTTAACTTTTCACTTTCACTGCCCTTTCACACACACACACACACACACACACACACACACACACATATATATATATATATATATATATATTATATATATATATATATATATCATATATATACTTATATTATTTGTTCGCTTATAAAAGGATATATATAATCGTTGGCGAAGACTGTGAGAATAATAGGGGTATGACCACACATGGAATGTTTTTGACAGAATAAGACAGACAGCAGAAGGCTTAGCAAGTTGAGTCTAGACGTGGGACAGACGGGTTGACCCATTATTCGTTATGGAACGGTTATTATTATTATTATTATTATTATTATTATTATTATTATTATTATTATTATTATTATTATTATTTTATTATGTATTATTATTATTATTATTATATTATTACTTGACTAAACCATAACACTATCACAACAGACTTACAAAGCTAGAGGAATACATTGTTATTATTTACATTATATGAAATAATCTTGCACAAGACAGACTTACTTTGAATAAATATTTAAGTCCACGAAAAATTAAATAGACATAAATCAAAAAATAATACCACTCCCAAAATGTACATGAGAGGCATACATACATAGACCCATAAAAAAAATGATAGAACTGACACAGAGGTGATGAGAATCTTGTAAGATTTGTACGATGGACATGAAGCATGTGTTTGAATAATGCAGATGAGAGAGTGACTGGTTCGGTGTTCAAGTCGGTCTGAGACGTGGTTATCTAACATATCTATGTGTCTGAAAAGGGGGCGTTAAATTTTGATGTAGGTGTGAAGTTGTGGTTTAAGCGAGTCGTTTATGGAGTAATGAAATACTGATGTTTGAGGGTGATGCAAACATGACTGGAGATAGTGCAGAGGAAATGCAGGAACTAGTGAACGAAAATGAAGGGCGTTTGCAAGGGGATGGAGCTGAGAGTCAATGTGAGAAATAGTAAGGTTATGGAAATAAACCGAAACCAGGAAAAAAATAGGTAAAGAATATTAGTATAAATGGTGGATTGAACTGAATATGGAATATAGGCCAAAGGCCAAGCACTGGGACCTATAAGTTCATTCAGCGCTGAAATGGAAACTGACTGTAAAAGGTTTGAAAGGTGTAACAGGAGGAAAACCTCAAAGCAGTTGCACTATGAAGCAATTGTTAGGAGATGATGGAAAGTAAGATGGAAGAAAGAGAATATGAAAGGAGGTACAGTAAAAGGAACGAAAGGGGTTGCAGCTAGGGGCCTAAGGAAGGCACGCTGCAAAAAACCTCAAGTAATGCCTACAGTGCACCGCATGATGTCCACTGACGGTATTTATACAGGGTATAAATGGTGGAAGCGCTTGATGCACACAAGTATCTAGAAACTGGAAGTGTCTGTGGAATCCCAGATGGAAGTGTCCGAGGGAATTGTTGAGCCACATATCCTGTACGGAAGTGAAGTGTGGATGGTGAATGCAAATGAATGAAATTCAGAGCTAAAGATGCTGACATCAAAATTCTAGTGTTGTGTCCCATAGGGCGAACTGAATGGATGAAAAATGTGGAGATATATTACAGAAGTGAATAAGAAGTTGAACGTAGATAAAAGGATATATCAAAATGTTATGAGATGACTCGGCCACATAGGAAGAACAGAGGGCGATAGGTTAGTGAAAACTGCATGATTTATACGCCTCAAAATGAAGCGGGGTTGAGGGGGTTAGGGTGCAGGGGGGGGGGGGGGATCTAGAATGTAGTTTCAACAAATATGCTGGATATTATGTATACAAGAGTCTCTGGGCGGAAGGAACTAAGCCACCCCCTCCCCATCCACCCAGGATTTGGTTAATGTTACAGACGTTTTCAATGTCAGTACGCGTTTCGTATTTCTTAGGGTGTGTGTGTGTGTGTGTGTGTGTGTGTGTGTGTGTGTGTGTGTGTGTGTGTGTGTGTGTGTGTACGTCGCCAATACACGTGACGTACCTATCACAGTTTAGCTAGAAAGATGAAAGGAAATGTCTCATTATATGTTTCCGCCGCTGAAGGCATCGCCGATAGTGAGAAATTGTTTTGCATGTTCAACGAAAACAAACAATATATATATATAGTATATATATATATATATATATATATATAATATATATATATATTCATATATACAATGATACCTTATTTACCATGCCTATCTGCATCTCTAATTTATATGTGAATGGATTAGGATAAATGAATTAATACATATATATACGTTTCACTTACCAATACACATACAGGGTGTCCATATAGTCCCAGTACCATTGCAAGCATTTTTTGCTCAGAATAGTACTGGGACTTTATGGACACCCTGTATTTTGCCTAACGACTGTGCGGCCAGCGTTTTGAAACTTTAAAAAAAAATAAAATATAAATAAAGGAGTTCGACAAATTGATCAATATATTACCTTTTTTTTTTTACATTTTTTCAGCAATAGGTTTAATTTTGTATGATGCACCAAAAATAATCATTTGAATAACTGTAGGCTATACACGTTGCCTCACTAAAACTGATTCCTACATATCGATTCCTATAACTAATCATTCTTTCAACCATAACAGGTAATAGAGTTGTAAATGTTTATTTCTAGTAATTTCCATAATGGGTTTTTCAATTTTTTTAATTTCAGTACAACTATGCTTGCCATTGTTTTAAATAACTTTATCGAAAACTCAAAGAAATAAATCTTAAAAATAATAACATTTTGCAACTTGAACCTACAATACAATACATTTTAAAAACATAAAAATAATAAAATTTTACCATGTAAATCTACAATATACAGTACAGGCGATACGATACAAGACAGCAATACAATGCAATTTTAAAAATAAAATTATGCAATTTTACAACTGAAATCTACTATATAATACAATGGAAAAGATCGAAAAAATACAATAGAAATTTACCAAAATCTATAATAAAATACAATGGAAAAGATCGCAAAATTACGATAGAAATTTACCACTTAACTCTCCAAATACCGCACCTTTAGATAAATAAAAGCCTTCAACATGAAAAGAATTTTATATTCTTGTCGGAGACAGGAATAAAATATCTTCACTGAATCAACGTATTCCTTTAGGTGCGTCTAAGAAAGAGAAAGAAGAAAGTCTTCGCCTCGGTACGATAATAATAAATTATACATTCATGTTTTCTATTTTTTTAGGCTCGTCGGAACTCTCTGATTTTTTATTTTTTTTTTATTTTGTGTTTATCTGCTATTTTTACGCTCGTCATAACTCCCTGCTTTTATTTTTTTTTCATTTTATATATATTTTTAGGCTCGTCGGAACTCTTTCGTTTTTTTTGTTTTTTGGCATGTTTGATATTTATGCTCGTCGGGACTCTCTGCTTTTAATTTTTTCATTCTTTTTTTAATGCTCGTCGTAACTCTGCTTTTATTTTTTTCATTTTGTATTTATTTTTAGGCTCGTCGGAATTCTCTGCTATTATTTCTATTTAATTTTCTATTCATTCTTTTAGGCTCGTCGGAACTCTGCTTTTATTCTTATTTGATTTTTCTATTCATTTTTTTAGGCTCGTCGGAACTCTCTCCTTTTATTTATATTTAATTTTCTATTAATATTTTTTTTAGGGTCGTCGTAACTCTGCTTTTGTTTTTTTTTTATATTCTAATAATTTTATTGGCTAGTCGGAACACTTTTTATCTTATTATCATTATTTATTTTACGCTCATCGAAACTTTTCCTTATTATTATTATTATTATTATTATTATTATTATTATTATTATTATTATTATTATTATTATTATTATTATTATTTATTTTACGCTCGTCGGAACTCTCTGCCTTCATTTTTGTCATTTTCAATTCATTATTTTTTTAGGCTCGTCGGAACTCTCTTGATAATTTATTTCATTCATTACTTTTTAATCTATTTTTATTTTATTTTTTTTACGCTCGTCGTAACTTGCCGACCAACCGCTGAAGCTTCCTGGCGGGAGACTCAGTCGCCCGCCGACTTTCTCCGCACGATTCTAAGAGACGACTTTTTTTAGGCGCGCGGAGCCGTCGATGTTAACTGCTTCCCTGCGTGTCTGTATTATTAGCCCTTTTTTTTTCATCCGCCGTCAGTGTGTTCCTCCTCTTTGCTGTTTGTTTATGTATGTATGCATGTATGTATGTATGTGTATGTATATATATATATATATATATATATATATATATATATATATATATATATATATATATATATATATATATATATCTAATAAAAGGAGCCCATAAAAACACCAAAATGTAGAGAGAAAAGTACTATATTTCAGAGACTGCTGTCTCTCTCTTCAGGTTCATATACCTGAAGAGAGAGACAGCAGTCTCTGAAATATAGTACTTTTCTCTCTACATTTTGGTGTTTTTATGGGCTCCTTTTATTAGATGGAATTCTGTTGTTACAGAACACTTTTACCAGTCCATATATAATATATATATATATATATATATATATATATATATAGATATTATATAATTATATCAGTAAAATGGGCCTACAAAGGCGCTATCTCGCTGAGAGAGAGAGAGAGAGAGAGAGAGAGAGAGAGATTGTAGTTACAGCAATACATAACGTTATATACATTCTTCAAAAATCAGAGAGAGAGAGAGAGAGAGAGAAATGGCAGTACATAACGTTAAATAAATACTTATAAAATGAGAGAGAGAGAGAGAGAGAGAGAGAATATAATTCCAGATACAGCAGTATATAACGTTATATGTTCAAAAATTCAGAGAGAGAGAGAGAGAGAGAGAGAGATTCCAGTTACAGTAGTATATATCGTTACATAAATACTTAAAAAATGAGAGAGAGAGAGAGAGAGAGAGAGAGCGCTTAAAGTAGCATTACAGACTCTATCTCTTAGCTTACGAAAGCCAACTTCCACTATGATTGATTCAAGTCTTTGATAAGATATAGTATCACGTTTTCTGAGAGGCGTTTCCTACGGTCGTGTTTTTGGGAATAACTTTAAAAAATCATAAACATTTTTACGAAACATTTTCTTCCTAAGCAACGTTAGCTTTGGTCCGAGCCTGGATGGGTGACCGCGGATAGATACCAAAACCCTCTAGACGCATAAAGCTACTATGACAGTCTAACAGGATATGTGGCTAGCAACTTCATCCCCAAAAGGCAGTACTTAGAAGTTTACAAAGGGAATTGGGAAGTTTTAAAGTTTAATCTATAGGAAATTAGTTAACTTAGGTTTACAAGGCGCCAAAGGTGACAGGGCCAGTGCCGGTATAAGGCCAACTAAGGCTAAAACGAATGAAAGAATATTTTACCAAAAAACTTAAGATATTTAAACATGACTACTCTACAAAAAAAAAAAAAAATTGGCCTATTACCTATTCAAAAAAGTTATGCACGACAAGCTAACTTAACAAAACAAAGAAATAGGCCTATTACCTATTCAAAAAGAAAGTTGTGCATGACAAGCTTACTTAACAAAACAAAGAAGTAGGCCTATTACCAATAAAAAAAAGTTACGCATGACAAGCATACTTAACAAAACAAAGAAATAGGCCTATTACCAATTAAACAAAAATTAAGCAAGACTAGCTGACTCTAAAAAAAACAATGAAATGGGCCTATTACCGATTTTCACAAATTTAAAAAAAATAAGCAAGAAATGTTTACTAAAATAACAATGAAATTGGCCTATTACCTATTCAAAAAATGTATACGAGAAAAGTTAAGCTTACTCTAAAAAAAAAAAAAAAAAAAATTTGTGTAAGACAAGCTTAGTTTATCTATAGGCCTATTACCACTTTTTTAAAAAAGTATACAGGAAGAGCTTGCTAAAAGAACAAAGAAATAGGCCTATTACCACTTTTTAAAAAAGTATACAAGAAAGGCTTGCTAAAAAAAAAACAAAGAAATAGGCCTATTACCACTTTTAAAAATCGTATGCAAGAAAATCATACTCTGAAAAACAAAGAAATAGGCCTATTACCTACTCAAAAAACGTTATGCAAGACAAAACACAAAGAAATACTAGGCCTGTCACCTATGCAACAAAACATATGCAAAATAAAACACAATTAGGCCTATTACCTATTCAACAAATGGTATGCAAGTCAAGAACCCAGAAATAGGCTTATAACCTATTCTAAAAAAGTTATACAAGACAAAAATTAAATAGGCCCATTACCTATACAGCAACCGTTATGCAAGACAAAAAACAAAGAAATAGGCCTAATACCTACACAACAACCACAATGCAAGACAAAAAACAAAGAAATAGGCCTAATACCTACGCAACAACCGTTATGCAAGACAAAAAAACAAAGAAATAGGCCTAATACCTACACAGCAAACGTAATGCAAGACAAGCTTACTCTAAAAAAAGAATAAAGAATTAGGCCTATCAGCTATTGAAAACCTATTATTCAAGAGAAGCATAATATCAAGCTGCCAAGACGTCTTGGTTGGGGGTCGGGGGGTTGGGGGACCAGAGGGTCCAAGCCCTGTAGATATAAATAAGGATGATGATGATGATGATAATAATAATCATACCAATTCCCCCAGGTACGAATCCAACCTACAATATATAAAATATAGCTCTCCTTAAAGCCCGAGCAATCTTATAAATAAAAAAAACGGACCCTTTGTTATTTCACTTTCACCTCGAGTAATTTTCCTTTCCATCTCTGTCCCATTGTCTGCTACGTAGCCCAGAGACGTGGAGTTGACGGGACAGGAATATAATAATAGGAAACAGATGCTGTCCGTCATTCTATACGGGAGAGGGAGACGACAGCTGTTGAAATGCCTAGTCATTTACCTGATGGCTTAAAATGATGCTGGATTACCGTCTTAGCCTACATGAATGGGATGATTATGCATGTATTTATTTTTGTATGTATAAATACATTTATACATACTGTGTGTGTTTCTGTAAATTTAATCAATACAACTTCTCGGTATCTTCACACCTTAGACAATCTTGACAACTAATAGGCCTAGATCCAAATTAATTAAGAAATTAGGATATTTTGACAAAGGTATGAAATATATATATAATATATAATATGTATATACATATATATGATGTGTGTATTCGACATTAACCTATTTCCTACTAACACATCATAGTTTCAAAAACAAACACATTGGCCACTGATACCCTTAAACATTACCTACTGAGTCTTCAGTGTAGCCACGTGTAGAATATCTCCACAACACCATCAACTTAATAAACCTACAAAGAATTATCACCAGCAACACATCAGCCCCTTCTATTCAAACCTCATAATTCTTTTCCATGAATAGGATGGACAATCTGCTTAAACAATATCTCAAGAACACCCTTCTCCTACTGGTGAACCATATCCAAACTTAAAATGAACAGTACTTATGTTAAGCCATTGCAATGTTAGAGCATGGTCTACTGCAGGGGTTCTTAACAGGGGGGTACCCATACCCCTTGGGGGTATGAGACCCTCATGCTGGGGGTATGGGACTTGATCTCTGGATATTTGTATATGTTATATTTTAATTGTGTCATTGTATACATAGGTACATTTTGTAAATAAATTACTATATGACTATAAATGCTTTTGATTTTCTTGTATGTTCTATTCCTAGCTATTCATACCTGAAGTACATATAAAACTAAGTATATTAAGTCAACAAATAGGATTTGTATGTGTAAAACTAAGTATATTAAGTTATACTCTCAACAAATATAGGACTTGTACGTATAAAACTAAGTATACTAAGTTATGTATTGTCAACAAATAGGACTTTAGTGGGTAGATCTATTACTATTCCGCGGCGGCCTCGACTATGGCAGTTGCAGTTTTTCTACGCAGTTTTACCTCCTGAACAAGAATTTTAAGTAATATTTATTCGGACGACTGTAATTAACCCCCAGGGGCTCGTACTAAACATGGCGAAATACATTTGACACCCCAATTCCTGGTGGCTTTCGTATTCGCGGGGACGAACAATGCGGTCATGCGGAATGCTTATATAGAAATACCCTTAAGTGGACTTAAGTAAAGGGGGTATGAAACCATATTGGCCAATTCATTGTGGGTCTGCAGTCATCAAAATGTTAAGAAGAACCCCAAGTCTAGAGGAAGCCCCATTCGCCTGTTAGAGCCTTACACCCTACATTAGGTTAGGTTAGGGAAGACTAGGTCAGAATATATCCCTGTATTTCAATTTACAGTCTTCTTGGTCAGTACCCTACATTGAGTTGGGTCGTGAGTTATAGAACACGTTTGCGTTCTATGTTTTTACCTATACAATTTTACATGTAAGTCCAGTTTTCCAATAGAGGTCACCTAAAAAATGGGATTAGGGATTGTTGACACCACTAATAAACTCAAAAGCCACGACAGGTAGTAGTAAGATAAGACGTCGGGAATACACACTCTTGGGCTGATAATTACTAATATTATTACGCACAGAAAGTTATGGGGTTAATATTTCATGAGTCAGTAACATTTTGCTTGAAAGCTAAAAAACTTAATATTTTACGTAAGAGAAAGCTCAAGAGTTTTCTGTTAAAATGCTAATATATAAAACCATAAAAGAGCCTTTGTCAAGTTGAATCACACAGTTGACGATCTCCTGAAAGACAGACAGGACACGGCAGGAAATACCAACCAAAATTATACAGTCTACCTGACACAGAAATGGGGAAAAACATACACACAAGAAAACAATATATTGACACTTACGCCGTCTTTATGTTTGACAGACTTGAAATATAGGTAGTTAGCTTTATAGGCTAAGTTCGGTGGGCGTCACGTTGAACTCCAGTGAGAGAATTATTATTCCAACTTTTTCTTTTTTAGCCATAGCCAGGTCAGAGACAAAGCAAAAAGGACCAGTTGTAAATGTATATGTATATGCGAATTGAGTTTTGTAGTACTACAATAGTTTAGCATCGAAAACATTAACAACACGTTAGGCTACAGAACACAACAGGTAAACAAACGTCAAGTCGTCAACTGATCCCGAGAGAAGATGAGCAATGTTTACCAACCTCCAATCGATTGCAGGGAGCATTAATTAAGATTTTTCAAAGTGATGGCGATATTTCTTGAGTAAATTTATTACAAAAACTTGTATTTATATGATATTATTATTTTAAAAATGGGTGAAATCAGCATAACACTATCGAAATAAAAATGACGATAAAAGTTACTGTTGGTAGTACCGTTCACGAACAGGACATTACGATAAATCCTCAAAATCTGGCGCTGAATCATATGATTTCATATCGTCCGTGTTTGTAAAACTATGCTACATACCGCCTTATGTCAATCCTTTTACAATTAATTTGCTAGAAGGTTATCCTAAAGGCAGTCTGAATGAAGGATTATCATCGCCGTTAATGAGGAACAGATCTATAGCCACTCAAACACTTGCTGAACTTGTCTTCTTGCCTTCTGTCTCTGTGGCAGGAGGTTGGCCTATAATAGTCGCATGCTTATGACTTCATATTGCTTGTAAATTTAACAGATACGAACATCAAAGAGCAACAGCTTTGTAGGACGACCTGTTTGTAGTCGCAGTCGACTATAGCTATCGATTCGACGACAATCTCGGGCGTTAATGGTTTTCTGTCAACTTTATTCGTTAACTATACTTTGTTTTTGTTTTTTTCATCTATCCATCCGCCTGTGGTGTTTGCGTATGGTAACACTGCGTCCCGGGCTTTAGATAGTTACATTCAGCTTACATTCAACAATAATAATAATATCCTATTTCGAATATTAACGGTGTACTTCGCACACAGTAAATTATTAAAACATTTTTCTTTTCAGTTGCAAATGTTCACCCAGATATCCTTTTATTTACCTAAAACTTACACATGCGTAACTATCTAAAGCCCGGGACGCAGTGTTACCATACGAAAATACCACAGGCGGTGGACAGATGAAAAAAAACTGAGTATAGTAGTGTTACCTCTACCGACAACTCCCAAGAGCTACGAAGTTATAGTCCTATTTCTTCGTACTATGAATATATTTTTAATATAATAAGTAAACTAGGCCTAGGTGCTACAGGAGCAGAATAATTACTGAAAGATCTTGAGAATACAGTTATGTTCATAGATGGGAGTTAGGGAAGGATTGCTAAATATGAACATATAGGTAAAAAACTCTTTGAAACCCTTCAGTGGTGATGAACAGAAATAAAATTGTAACTGCTTACAGTTGGCACGACACGGGAAAAGTTATCATGATATTTTCTTTTGAAAAAAAAAATGTACAGAAACTGAAGGTCATCAAGATCAGTAGGACATTCTCTAAATTCCTACCATTTGTCAGACATATTCAGGAGTGTCTACTTATTTTATAGATACAACGAAGGTATACTACAATGCCGAATTGCTTTGTTTGCACTGTTTTGCATTCATGATACCAATTTGAGAATTAGTGCCAAACAAAGTCTAGACCTTGGTGCCAAAGCTCATGACTGAGGCAATGCAAAACAGGGCAAAACCCAACACACTTCCTTGTCGAACTTCTCTTTCCAGAGGCTTCATTCTTAAAAAATATTCTAGTTCTCAAAACAGTTTCTCCAGTTTATGAATGCATCACATTCCAAGGTGAAAGCTTCCAGACCCTCGACAACAAACGCCTGCTGAAGAACTCGGCACTAAAGTCGACTTCCCTTTTATCCTTCATTAAAACCAGATCATTATCGACCGAACGTGAGACTGTTTCTTGACTCATCGGCATTGTGATTCATCCACTTACTAAGCTATTATAACAAATGATTTCATTGTGAAATTCTTAACGACTAAATCCGCTTAGATATCCTGTTTTAAGAACATGACAGCGCCGAGAATAAGGCCGACAAGGACATGCTTCAGAGCATAGTACTAAGGATGCCACTCAAAAGCCATAGGCTATACATCTGCTAATGATGAAGCATTTTTATCTCGGTAAATGATTATAATTAATTACTGGGAGAAGGAAAAACAGTACGAATTTGTTTTAATGAAGCAACAAGAGGTCTTACGGTACTTTTCCACCCTCCACATTCTTGTGTAAGTCTATAATGCAAACTCACGTCTAACTATTCATACTCAAGATGAAGAATTCTTCCGTATGTAGTATACGTATATATTCCTGGAAACAAAAATGTAATAAAAGTATTATCAGTTCGCTAACGATTCTACCAAAACTCGAAACTACCAACCAAATCATCTGTTGCAAGTTATAATAATCTGACCTGCTAAAAAAAAAAAGATAGCAGTTTCAAATTCACCTTGAAAACCGAAAGTCACACAACCAATCTGAACGTGGCAAATCCGACGGCAATTGTCGCGCGTGACAGCCACTTTGCATTTGCAAATGACAGTGATCGTCAGCTGTTGCAGTGCAGCCGGAAGGCCCGCTTTACCATTCATAACGAACACCCGAGGCATCATCACCTGACCATCACTGACTGCCACCATTGCGCAACGACGAAATTACGTCAGGAAATGGTTCCCGTGCATTACGGGCGTGCTGCAAGGTCTTCCATTGGTCCCTTACGGTCTCTCTCTCGCCGTTTCACATCGCGGATGTATGTTTATGTTATTTGCGCTTGTAGTTGTATATTTCTTGGTGTATTTTTTCTTTGTAGGCCATGTATACTTGCGAGAACAGAAGAGATTACTGTCCCACTTTGTTTATTTTGTGTTATGTCTCTTTGTGAACAAATTTGTACTTATAATTGTATATTTTTTGTCAATAAAATAACTAACTAGACCTATAAGAGAGAGCTCCTACACCTGTAGGCCTATGTAGGATGACTTTGTGGATATCTACATTATTATTTAAGCTGTTATAGCAGACACATTGATAAATGACTTTATATTGCTCTGTGATTTTATGAATTCTATTTGATTTGGTTACAATACCTCCATACATTATCACATCATTAATGTATGAGAATGGAGGACGTTTTTAAATGAATTCTTAACTGATATATGAATATAAAGTTTTTATATCTTATCTTATATTAAAGTCATCTTTGCTTGCTATCTGATTATATGATAACGGATAACTTGTTTAATTCTTTTTCTGTAATGACAAATATGAATGCCAACGAAAACCGTTTTATAATCTTATAGAGTTTTTATTTTATTTAGAATACTTTTATTTGTATGTATTATATTTATCTATGTAGTGCACTGTATCTTATAATATGGTTAGGTCTAATTAGCCTTTTGTTAGCACGTCTCTTGTCTTTGAGAAATATATAGTTGTTTGAAGACCGATTTGACCTTATGATACCACAGACTCTCGCTCAAAAGAGCTAGTTCTAGCAACCCAAAATAAAAGTTATTTGTGGAAGATGATTCTGCAGAAATCTTCGGAGTTATTTTACAGGAGGTTCGTAATCTTGTGACCGAGTGATATATATATATATATCGTACTAGCTTGTGCCGTTATTCTGTAATGTTGAAATCATTCAGTGATCTTGGAAAGATCACAAAATATTGTTGGATAATTTTTTCTTAGTGGAATGTGATACATTTTAACCAAAAAAAACGGCTACGAACTTCTCTATTCGTGTCTCGAGAGAATCATAGTACTAAGGAATGTGATTGGCTTGTAAATCCGGGCATACTTGATGTTATATGTTAGATTGATAATAATAATAATTTTGTAAATTTAACCATAACGTGAGGATCAGTAGTTGTGGCAGCGTCAACAGTCATAGAAACAGTAGTACTAATAGTTGAAATAGTTTTAGTAATTGATCTCTAGAATTTAGAAGTTTCTAGCTAGTCTGCACAGCGCATTAATTCAGGAGGAATCTAAGTAGTAATAAGGAATGAATGGTTTCAAATCGAAGCATGTGTGATGTTATATATATGTATATATGTTAGACTATAATACCAAAATTGTGATTTTAACCGTAACATGAGGATCAGCAGTTGTATACGGTTATAGCAGCGTCAATAGTACTATAGAAATAGGCAGTGGAAGTTTATCTCTACACTCTACTAGAAGTACATCTAGGCTCTCTAGAAGTTTCGTTTTCATTCCAGCGTTGCATTCCGCGTCCGCACGGAGACGTGATGGGTTATGGGGGTGAAGGTGAGCGCCGGATGTGACGTCACGAGGAATTTTAAAAGCTATAGATGGAGCCCCCAACTTCCATCAGAATCTTCTCACATCCTTTTTCTCACGGTTTTGAGAGAACCACTGTTATTATTATTATTGTTATTAGGGCTAAATATTCGTTGTTCAACCAATTATCATTGCCATTGTCATGGAAAAGTAAATCCACAGTATGTCAGTTTGATTTTGTTATTTACAATACAAATCCGAAAGCTTTCGATGACTCATGTGATTATGAGCTTTCTTTGTATCATTGTCATGTTAAAATCGTGGTTGCGAAATATAGGCCTATGTCTTTGTCCACTAGCCAAACGATATCTTCAGAAAAAAGTATTATTATTATTATTATTATTATTATTATTATTATTATTATTATTATTATTATTATTATTATTATTATTATTATTATTATTATTATTATTATGCCTAAATATTCGTTTGCTTAACCGATTATGACTGTCATGTTAAAGTCGTGGTTGAGAAAAATAGCCAAACGATATCTTAAAAATTATTATTATTATTATTATTATTATTATTATTATTATTATTATTATTATTATTATTATTATTGTTAGGGCTAAATATTTGTTGTTCAACCGTTTATCACTGTCAGGTTAAAATCGTGGTTGAGAAATATAGGCCTATGTCTTTGTCCACTAGCAAAACCATATCTTCAGAAAAAAATTATTATTATTATAATTATTATTATTATATTATTAGGGCTAAATATTCGTTGTTCAACCGATTATCACTGTCATGTTACAATCGTGGTTGAGAAAAATAGACCTATGTCTTTGTCCACTAGCCAAACGATATCTTCAGATTAGTATTATTATTATTATTATTATTATTAATTATTATTATTATTATTATTATTATTATTATTATTATTATTATTATTATATTATTATTATGCCTAAATATTCGGCCTATGTCTTTGTCCACTAGCCAAACCATATCTTCAGAAAAAAAAGTACTATTACTATTATTATTATTAGGTCTAAATATTCGTTGTTCAACCGATTATAATTGTCATTGTTATGCTAAAATCGTGGTTGAGAATATAGGCCTATGTCTTTGTCCAATAACCAAACCATATCTTCAGAAAAAAGTATTATTATTATTATTATTATTATTATTATTATTATTATTATTATTATTATTATTATTATTATTATTATTATTATTATTATTATTATTATTATTATTATTATTATTATTATATTAGTCACACTTTTATTGCAGTTTTTACATTGAAAAGCAACAACCTTGACTAGAGATTCCAAGAATGAAATAAATCACAAGTAAGTCCTACAAATAAAAAAGGTTTTAAGACGTATATTTCTAGGAAGTCCTTGAAATTTATTCTGGAAACATGGACGTCATACCAAGCTGTAATGACGTTTCGGCTTACTGGTGATATCCTGCTACGATGAACTTGACAAAATTTTTATAAATATTGAACAGTTTCCTCCAACAGGTAGTGCCGTCAGTGCACATCACGCGGCGCACTGTAAGCATTACTTAGGTTCGAGAAAACAACACCAATGCAATCACTATCATCACCAACGGGAATTACTCCACCATCGATTTACAACAACAACAAGCGTGAGGTAACAAACGCGGATTACCGTAACCTTGGCGTCTCAATCCCAGGGGTCACTCCAGTACAGTGCGCGTGCGCTGTTACGTCATGCACTCCTGCTAAAATAATTACGCACTCTCGAAACCCGATTGCAAGGTATTATTCCGTTACTTCGTAACGTGCACTCTTGTGTGCGAATATTTTTTTTCTTTTCCACTCTCGAATTGCGTATGTTGTGGATAATCAAGTTGCCTTAGTTTTTTTTATTATTATTTATTATTGTTTTATGTTTTTTTACTCGTTATGACGTTTGGTTGAGGGGGGGGGTGTAATGCAAAATTATTGTTCCTGGAACAATCATTTTTGGCCGTGGCAAAACGGACAATCATTTTTTCCAATGGAAAATGGGACAATAATATTTAAGTAAAGACAAACGGAATATCATTTTTTGGTAATGGAATAACAATGTTTGGTAATGGCAAAAGGAATAACAATTTTCGTTGAAGAAACAATATTTTGGTAATGGCAAAATTGACAATAATTTTGGTAATGGCTAAAGGAACAATCATTTTGGTAATGACAAAATGGACAATAATTTTGGTAATGACAAAATGTACAATAATTTTGGTAATGACAAAAGGAACAATAATTTTGGTAATGACAAAAGGAACAATAATTTTGGTAATGGCAAAAAGAACAATAATTTTGGTAATGGCAAAAGGAATAATAATTTTGGTAATGACAAAATGGACAATAAATTAGGTAATGGCAAAATGGACAATAATTTTGGTGTTGACAAAATGGACAATATTTTGGTAATGGCAAAAGGAACAATAGTTTTGGTAATGGCAAAAGGAATAATAATTTGGTAATGACAAAATGGACAAATAAATTTGGTAATAGCAAAGGAATAATAATTTTGGTAATGACAAAATGGACAATAAATTTGGTAATAGCAAAAGGAATAATAATTTTGGTAATGGCAAAATGGACAATAATTTTGGTAATGGCAAAAGGAATAATAATTTTGGTAATGACAAAATGGACAATAATTTTGGTAATGACAAAATGGACAATAATTTTGGTGATGACAAAATGGACAATAATTTTGGTAATGACAAAATGGACAATAATTTTGGTAATGGCAAAAGGAACAATAATTTTGGTAATGGCAAAATGGACAATAATTTTGGTGATGACAAAATGGACAATAATTTTGGTATTGACAAAATGGACAATAATTTTGGTAATGACAAAATGGACAATAATTTTGGTAATGACAAAATGGACAATAAATTTGGTAATGGCAAAAGGAACAATAATTTTGTAATGAAAAAATGGACAATAATTTTGGTAATGACAAAATGGACAATAATTTTGGTAATGACAATAATTTTGGTAATGGCAAAAGGAACAATAATTTTGGTAATGGCAAAAGGAACAATAATTTTGGTAATGACAAAATGGACAATAATTTTGGTAATGGCAAAATGGACAATAATTTTGGTAATGGCAAAAGGAACAATAATTTTGGTAATGGCAAAAGGAACAATAATTTTGGTAATGACAAAATGGACAATAATTTTGGTAATGACAAAATGGACAATAATTTTGATAATGACAAAATGGACAATAATTTTGGTAATGACAAAATGGACAATAATTTTGATAATGACAAAATGGACAATAATTTTGGTAATGGCAAAATGGACAATGGAAGGGTTTGGCGGTAATGGCAAAATGGACAATAATTTTGGTAATGGCCAAAATGGAACAATAATTTTTTGGTAATGGCAAAAGGAAAATAATGGTAAGGCAAAATGGACAATAATTTTGGTAATGGCAAAAGGAACAATAATTTTGGTAATAGCAAAATGGACAATAATTTTGGTAATGGCAAAAGGAACAATAATTTTGGTAATGGCAAAATGGACAATAATTTTGGTAATGGCAAAATGGACAATAATTTTGGTAATGGCAAAAGGGACAATAATTTTGGTAATGGCAAAAGGAACAATAATTTTGGTAATGACAAAATGGACAATAATTTTGGTAATGGCAAAAGGAACAATAATTTTGGTAATGACAAAATGGACAATAATTTTGGTAATGGCAAAATGGACAATAATTTTGGTAATGGCCAAAGGAACAATAATTTTGGTAATGGCAAAAGGAACAATAATTTTGGTAATGGCAAAATGGACAATAATTTTGGTAATGGCAAAATGGACAATAATTTTGATAATGACAGAATGGACAATAATTTTGGTAATGGCAAAAGGAACAATAATTTTGGCAATAGCAAAATGGACAATAATTTTGGTAATGGCAAAAATGGATAATAATTTTGGTAATGGCAAAAGGAACAATAATTTTGGTAATGGCAAAATGGATAATAATTTTGGTAATGGCAAAAGGAACAATAATTTTGGTAATGGCAAAATGGACAATGATTTTTGCAATGGCAAAATTGACAATAATTCTGCATTTCAGACAATTGGCTGAATGTTTATTTGTTTGTTGGAATGGGTGTAGGTATCAAAACCAGGTCAATTATTCCTTTGAGAACTTCTGGGTCAAGAGCCCGTGCAAAGCATAAAGCTAGAGCATATTCTGTCTGTTGATTTCTGAGTGAATTTCTTGCCTCCAAAAATAAACTGAAGCCAAAGGCAGGGTCGCTTATTCTCTCAAAATACTTTCTGTATTTATAGCCCTCTGTTGTGGCAATACCTATGAACTATCTGTAGTTCATAGGTACTTAATTTCCGCCCCCCCCCCCCCACCCCCCCCACCCCCGCCTCCCTCCCTAGAAATAAACTGAAGCTAGGACCTTGATCTCTTTTTTCACTTCCAGAATGATATCTGCATAAAAAGGTCTCTGTTGTGACAATAGGCCCATGCTAGCACACAGCCAGTTAAAACCAGAACTGTAAACTATATAGTCTGCCTCTGAGACAATAGCTTTTTGTTGTAACAGATCTCTCTCTCTCTCTCTCTCTCTCTCTCTCTCCCAAAAGAGTGGTTGTTTTTATTATACTGTATCTCACAAATTTACTAAAATTCTGCTAAGTCAAGATGCATAGGTTTGAAATATGATTTCCAAAGGGGATTGCTTTTGTAAATACAGTTTTTGCCCTTAACTTATGCGGCTAATCATCAAACATCCTGGTGGGCTCGTGCACTGTAAGCATTACTTACAGGTTTTTTTACAGCGTCCCTTGGGCCTATAGCTGCAACCTCTTTTCATTCATTTAACTGTACCTCCGTTCATATTCTCTTTCTTCCATCTTACTTTCCATCCTCTCTCGACAATTGTTTCATAGTGCAATTGCTTTCAGGTTTTCATCCTGTTAAACCTGAGTGACCTCGTCAATCCCAGCGATTGGTCTCAAGTTTATATTCCGATTCCAAGTCCTGTCTCTGCTTTTCCTGTTCTTGCAACTCCAAAGCTCTGGACGTTTCTCAGAGGCCTGATGAGTCACAGAGTCAGTCCCAGAGAAAGGCAAGTGTGTGTGTGTGTGTGATAGGTTAAGTCGTCACGATTCCTTAATCCTCACGTACTTCCGCTGGTAGGAAGTGCCGGAGCTTACCAAGGATAACTAGATGTGCTGGTAGCCTGTTTTTTTAACAGTTGTTTCAGTTTAGTTTTTTTTTTCTTCTACTTCTTCTTTACTTGGAAGTGTTCAGTTGTGAGTTTCACTTATTTCTGCCTGTATCATTATAACATTTGAGGAGAAATGTGTTTTCCTTTACTGTCTTCTTTCTCGTGCACTTCATTCCTGAATTCCCACATTATCTGGGTCTTCATTGATTGCAATATAGAATTTAGGTCAAAGGCCGAGCGCTGGAACCTATGAGGTCATTCGCTGCTGAAAGGGAAATTGAGAGTGAAAAGGTTTGAAAGGTGTAACAGGAGGAAAACTTCGAAGCAGCTGCATTACGAAACAATTGTTAGGAGAGGGTGGAAAGTAAGATGGAAGAAAGAGAATATGAACGGAGATACAGTTAAAGGAATGACTGGGGTTGCAGCTAGGGGCCGAATGGACACTACAAAGTACCTTAGGCAACGCTTACAGTGCACCGCGTAAGGTGCACTGAAGCAATATATCTCCCCACGAAGGATTCAATATCTTGAAGACTACCTTCCGTGCCAATCAGCCAGTCGACCTCAATACTTTTTAGTAATATTGAAATATGACCCCAGATTCATATACTTTAATTATTTCATCTTCTTCTTATTTGCAATATGCACTTTGAGATATCATAAGTCCCATTTCTCTGGGCAGATGGACCGGATATGAGAGGCCGCATAAGACAGAGAAAGGGAGATTTCACTGATTAATTATTATCTTTTGACTTTATTCGGTCTTAAATTGAAGAGTTTCTCTCTCTCTTTCTCTCTCTCTCTCTCTCTCTCTCTCTCTCTCTCTACACACACACACACACACACACACACACACACACACACACACACACACATATATATATATATATATATATATATATATATATATATACGTGGCTCCACGTATAAAACAATTCATTCCTCTGCAGTTGTGCTCTATAGAATACTCCCTACCAAGCTGTTGTAGGCTAATACCTTAATAATAATAATAATAATAATAAAAGAGCTCCACTTCCTTCAAAGCCGTATCTTCATAACTGATTATAACCTCAGTTCACTTTGATCTACTTTCCCAATTGTAACCTCTCGCCCCAACTTCGATATATTAGTCTAGTGTGACCTCAGAGCCAACCTCTCTCCTCAACAATATTCGACTTTTTTGCTGACCGTTGCCTGCTGCTGCAGCCGGCCTTCCACTTGAACTTTTAATCAAGTGTTATGGGCCCTTTTTTTTTTATTTATTAGTGGTTTTTTCTTGTTTGTTAATCTACGCTCAGAGATTAGTCACGTCCCAGCAATACCTCCCGCTCCTGTGGTGGCGCAGAGCATGATTCGCTTGGCCTTCTGGAGGTCTGGAGGTCTGAGTTTCACGGTGCGCTCTCGGATACGTTTTCTTTTCCTGTCTTTTTTTTATTTATTTATTTACTCGTTTATCTGTGTGTTTACTTGTTTGTTTAGTTAGTTTCTTTATTTATTTATCTAAATCTAACATTCAACTGCGTGATCGTTGCATGTTATCAGACATTTACTATGCGAGACAAGTGTAGTACCTCTTTCGATCTCTGCGCTATGCATAGTCTGACTAGTACTACAGCAATGATTATCCGCTTAGAACAACAACAACAACAACAACAACAACAACAATAATAATAATAATAATAATAATAATAATAATAATAATAATAATAATTAATCAAGACCTGAAAATAGAAATGAGAAGGATATAGGACTATTCAGTGGGAATTGTACCCATAATCATAGGAGCACTAGGAGGTACGATCCCAAGATCCCTGGAAAGGAACCTGGAAAAACTAGTAGATGCCGAAGTAGCTCCAGGACTCGTGCAGAAGAGTGTGCTCCTGGAAACAGTGCACACAGTGAGAAAAATGATGGATTCTTAAGGAGGCAGGATCCAACCCGGAACCCCCCACACTATAAATACCACCACCCAGTCGAACAGGCTAATAATAATAATAATAATAATAATAATAATAATAATAATAATAATAATAATAGAATGAAGATCCAGCTCACCTTAGAACTTTCATGTGGATTTACAGACATGAAAAATTATATCCTCATACCTGCCAAATTTCAAATAGGCCTAAATTAGCCAACATTCTTTGGTTGAGCTGTTGTTTTCAATGTGAGTCGACAGATTATTAGATAAAATATTAGACTGAATGCAACTTAAATCACCCTGCATTATACATGGGGTCGCATGTATGCAAATAAAAGTTATGAATTCTCGATAAGTATACAGTTTAGTTATAGTTATTACTCATAGAGGTAACCAACATATACGTTTGGCTGTTCTGGGCGCAACGAATTAGGACAGTTTATTCGAACAAAGACCTGTACGTTAACTAGCAACATGGAAAAGACCTTCATATGAACGTTGCCTCTATGACCATTGCTCTCGCAACGCCAGGTTACGGCGTTCAAACCATCCAATCAATCGACGAGATGCTGTGTGAAATTCGGATGCAAAACCACAAGGAAGTGGAAGTCGTGGATCGCTCTGCGGTCGGAAGGTTCTGCCGAGAGTAACGAGAAGCATCGTACTAATGGCGATGCACGTCGACCGAAATTAGGAAGCGATGAGGAAGAGCTCTGAACCGCGGTTCCTGGTGCCCAAACTGGTCATTATGGCTGCTATAATAATATCGGAGAAGATGTATAATTTGCTAGAGATTGTTTGTGCATTTGTGCATTGCAGGAGAGCTGTCTTTTAAGGTTAAAGTTTCCGTATTCCGTCTTCCTCATTCTTCTTCTTCCTCTTGGTTTTCCGTTGTTTGTGTCACCGTCACGCGCCATCCAGCGGTTGACACTCCATTTACTGTAATTAAAACTCTCTCGAGAGAGAACCCATCTTGGAAACCAGATTCCCAACCTAGACTCATCTCGTCGGAAGTGGCCAGTTTATTTACCAGCGACACCTAATAAACAACTGATTCTGATTGGAAATCTTACTTCCGTGTAAGAGGAGTGAGATTAGGACAGCTAGTACTATTTTCTTAGGCGCGTGAGATTAGGACATTAGGACAGCTAGTGCTACTTTCTTAGGCGTAAGAAGTTAGGACATTAGGACAGCTAGTACTACTACTTTCTTAGGCGCGTGAGGTTAGGACGTTAGGGCAGATAGTACTATGTTCTAAGGCTTGTGAGATTAGGGTATTAGGACAACTAGTACTACTTTCTTAGGCGTGTGAGGGATTAGGTCAGCTAGTACTACTTTCTTAGGCGTGTGAGGTTAAGACATTAGGACAGCTAGTACTACTTCCGCTAATTCTAATACAACTGCTATTTGATGACGTGTTAACGGATTTGGTAATCTCAAAATGTCATCTGCATAAACCCAACTGACGAGCTCAGTGTAGGCCTATATATAGTTGCCATGTCATCGACTATCCAATCACAGTCATTTGAAACTGGGAAGAAATAAAGATCATAATCCAGCAAAGAGGATTAGCTAGCTACAATACTTTCTTTAGGGGAAATTTTGCGTTTCATAAGTTGGCCTTGCGCTGAATAGTCGAACAACTTGCGCTAATTTTATAGTTGAGGTCTTATTACAATTTCAGAATTGGAACAAGAACAACTCCCACTAGATACAATTTACAAATTGGGAAAGGACGCTCTATTCATATAACGCCCGAAGGATACGTCAACCATAACAGGTTTCCCGAAGGACGTCACCCACGGGCGGCTGCTAAGTGTTCTCACACTCACACAAACACACATACACCCACTGTGGGTGATGGGCTGAGTTATAATACACAGTATGTGGGACTGGGATATGATTGTGGGAAAGTTCTCTTGCGATGGATATCGAAAGGAAGAAGCAGGGGAGGAGGGTGTTGGCGGGGGGTGGGTTTGGGACGGGTGTGGGTCTGGATATCAAAGTAATATATATATATATATATATATATATATATATATATATATATATATATATATATATATATATATATATATATATATATGAGAGAAAGAGAGAGAGAGAGAGAGACCTTACCTTACCTTACAGACCTTACAGTTCGTTCGGGTTGCCCCAGGTCCCTCAGTGTGAGGCACCTCTAATGTCTACCAGAGAGTTGCTAGTACATCTTCCGGTATATTTTGCATCTTCCAATCTTGGATGGTCTGGGATGCAGTTTAGATATTTGTCGAGCTTATTCTTAAACACATCTACGCTCACTCCTGATATATTCCTCAGATGAGCTGGCAACGCATTGAATAGACGCTGCATTATCGATGCTGGTGCGTAGTGGATTAATGTCCTGTGTGCTTTCCTTATTTTTCCTGGTATTGTTTTGGGCACTATTAATCTACCACTGCTTGCTCTTTCTGATATTTTTAGTTCCGTGATGTTTTCTGCTATTCCTTCTATCTGTTTCCATGCCTGAATTATCATGTAGCGTTCTCTTCTCCTTTCTAGACTATATAATTTTAATGATTGTAGTCTTTCCCAGTAGTCAAGGTCTTTAACTTCTTCTATCTAGCTGTAAAGGACCTTTGTACACTCTCTATTTGTGCAATATCCTTTTGATAGTGTGGGTACCATATCATATTGCAATATTCAAGTGGACTACGAACATATGTTTTATAAAGCATAATCATGTGTTCAGCTTTTCTTGTTTTGAAGTGCCGTAACAACATTCCCATTTTTGCTTTACATTTTGCCAGCAGAATTGCTATTTGATCATTGCATAACATGTTCCTATTCATCATCACACCAAGGTCTTTAACTGCTTCCTTATTTGTGATTGTCTCATTATTAGGTCCCCTATATCATATAGCTTTCTTTCTCTGTCTCCATAATTTATTGATTCAAATTTATCAGAGTTAAATACCATCCTATTTACCTCTGCCCAATCATATACTTTGTTAAGGTCTCTTTGTAGAGCGTTCCTATCTACATCACAAGTAATTTCTCTACTTATTCTTGTGTCATCTGCGAAACTACTCACTACCGAATCCTTAACATTTCTGTCTATGTCTTCAATCATAATAACAAACAGTATTGCAGCTAACACCGTACCTTGTGGCACACCGGATATTACCTTGGCTTCATCCGATTTCTCGTCGTTTGCAATAACTATCTGTTTTCTGTTGTGTAAAAATTCTTTTAACCATCTGCCTACTTTATCCACGATATTGTGTTTTCTAATTTTCTTCGCTAATATATTATGGTCTACTTTGTCAAAAGCTTTTGCAAAGTCTAGATAAACCACATCTGTTTCATTTCCGCTTTTCATATTTTTGAATATGTTCTCACGGTGGACTAACAGTTGGGTTTGTGTGTACTTTTTCCGGGTACGAAACCATGTTGTCCTTTATTAAACAAATTATTTTTTTATTAAATGTTTCATAATATTTTTCTTCATTACCCTTTCATACACTTTCATAATATGTGATGTTAGACTCACAGGCCTATAATTACTTGCCTCTAGTCTTGATCCACTTTTGAAAGTAGGGGTGATATATGCTAATTTGTGCTCATCATAAATCTTGCCTGTATCTACACTTTGTCTTAATAATATTGCAAGTGGCTTTGCGATAGAATGAACTACTTTCTTTAACAAAATAGCAGGCACTCCATCGGGCCCTGCAGCAGCTCCATTTTTAATTTCATTAATAGCCTGCACAATATCAGCTTCATTAATTTCTATGTCAGCTAGATATTCACTATTTTCGTCCCTTACTTCTATATCATTATCTTCATTATCTATTCTAGGGGTGAATTCTCTATATCGTTCTGCCAGTATGTGCAAATTTCCTTTTTTTTCATTCGTTAATCTCCCTTCAATTCTCAGAGGGCCTATTTCTATTCTTCTTTTATTCATCTTCTTCGCATATGAGTATAATAGTTTGGGGTTTTGCTTGATATTTAATAGGGTTTTTTCTTCCAAGTCCCGTTTTTCATTTTCTTTTGATTGTATAATCTTTTGTTCTGCATTTTCTATCTTACTTTTTAGTTCTATAACTTTTCATGCATTTTTTTCTTTTGCAAGAAAAGAGAGAGAGAGAGAGAGAGAGAGAGAGAGAGAGAGAGAGAGAGAGAGAATATGTTGGGCTGACTATTACATGGAAGGGTGACCGAAAACAAAGAATATTTTGGTCTGATCACTACATGGAAGGGTGACCGACAAGAGAGAATATTTTGGTCGAAGGATGATCATTGAAAACCTTTTTTAGGTCTGACCACTACCTGGATAGGTGACCTAAACAAAAAAGGATCAAGTTTTTGGTCTGATCGCTACCGGGAAGGGTGACCGAAAAAAAAGAAGAATGTTTAAGTCTGATCACTACCTGGAAAGGTGACCGAAAAAAAAAATAACAGACGCTGCCAAATAATACCATAAAATCAACAAAACGACATTTATGATACAGAAAGAATGTCGAAATCAAGTTGCTTAAGTCGACATCATTGTCGACATCGAGGTAAGGAAGGTCGACTCATTTTGGCGAATATCCTGTGTGGTCCTTTTAGTCGACTTCCTTTTCGTGTCCTCTCTCTCTCTCTCTCGCCTTATCGACGATAATGACTTTGATTTCGTCTGTGGGCGCCAGAGAGAGCGCAGATCGCCCGATCTTTGTTTTGATGGTCATCCAAAATGCGTTCTATAAAAGGATATAATATGCCTCCTATAAAAGGGTATATTTGCGTCCTATATAAAAGGACGTGTGCGTCCTGTGATAGAGTGGTTATAAACGAACAGTAAGACTGATGATTTGCGTTCTATAAAAGGAAAAAGTCAGATGCGTCCTATAAAATAGTGGCTATATTCGTCTTATAAAGTAGTGGCTATATTCGTCCCAAAAATAGTGGCTATATTCGTCCTATAAAATAATGGCTATATATTCGTCCTATAAAATAGTGGCCATATTCGACCTATAACATAGTGGCCATATTCGTCATATAAAATAGTGGCTATATATTCGTCCTATAAAATAGTGGCCACATTCGTCCTATAAAATAGTGGCTATATATTCGTCCTATAAAATAGTGGCCACATTCGTCCTATAAAATAGTGGCTATATATTCGTCCTATAAAATAGTGGCCATTTTCGACCTATAACATAGTGGCCATATTCGTCCTATAAAATAATGGCTATATATTCGTCCTATAAAATAGTGGCTATATATTCGTCCTATAAAATAGAGGCCATATTCGTTCTATAAAATAGTGGCTTATATTCGTCCTATAAAACTGGCCATATTCGACCTATAACATAGTGGTTATATTCGTACTATAAAATAGTGGCTATATACGTCCTATAAAAAGGCTATATTCGTCCTATAAAATGTGGCTATATTCGTCCTATAGAATAGTGGATATATATTCGTCTTACAAAATAGTGGCTGTATGCGTCCTATAAAACAGTGGATATATACGTCCTATGAAATGGCTATATTCGTCCTATAAAATGTGGCTATATTCGTCCTATAAAATAGTGTATATATATTCGTCTTATAAAATAGTGGCTGTATGCGTCCTATAAAATAGTGGATATATGCGTCCTATAAAAGGTCACATTCGTCCTATAAAGTAGTGGTAATATAGATAGTGGCTAAATATAGATAGTGGCTAAATATAGATAGGGCTATATACATCCTGTCAAAGCTACATGCTTCCTTAAAAAAAAGGCGTTATAAGTCCTATATAGGTTATACGAGTCCTATCAAAGGCTATAAACGTCCTATAGAATAGTAGATATATATATATATATTGAAATAAGAGAGGTACCTTAAATCTCTCTCTCTCTCTCCTTCTTCTTCTTCTTCATCGTAATCTACTGTTACTAAAGCATAAGAATGTCCCATAATTCAAGCTTGTGAAATAATCTTTTTTCACACAAACCATATCTCTCTCTCTCTCTCTCTCTCTCTCTCTCTCTCTCTCCCGTTACATTCAGTCACCTTCAAGAAATACTTTTCCCTTTCTCGCTAACTGTCACCTCTAAAAAGCAATCGTTATGCCTAGCTAGACATTCCACACGAGTCACGCCGTTGGAATTACTTAATAAATAATATTATAATCTTGGGAATCATTTCGGGAATTCGATCGTTTCGCCACACAGACCACTTAATCATTCAATTCGTTAGTGAGAATAGAGAGGAGTATTTTCTCACATCTTCTGAAATGTTACGAGGTAGTATTAGCCTTTCCGTTGTGTAATTCCAGAATTCCTTTAGCAAGTCTAGAGGAATCTGAGAGTATTCCGCTTGAATGCGTACATATTTGATTGCCAATGGGTCCTTCAGGTGAAATATGTTACTGGGAGCCAGTCGACTTCGGTGGGTAGCAACCAGGGTAGTTATGTGTGTTGGGCTAAGAGCCTTACTCCAAAAAATCCATGCATATGCATCACTAAGAGTTATCAGTATTGCAAAGGATACTTGCAAAGGATCTTTGCCAGGATGCTGAGAAATCTATTGTAGATTATGAGTCCTACCTTCAGGGCAGAGACCTGAGGGATGATATACCGAGAAAGGTTAAGAAAACTGTGGACCTAACTTCTGATATAAAGAGAAAGGTTAAGAAACTGTGGCCCTAACTTCAGGGTAGTGACCTGAGAGCTGATATACCGAGAAAGGTTAAGAAACTGTGGCCATAACTTCAGGGTAGTGACCTCAGAGCTGATACACCGAGAAAGGTTAAGAAACTGTGGCCATAACTTCAGGGCCAAAAACTTCAGGACTGACAAAACAGAGTTAAATCAGGGTCACGTGACCAAATGATCGTAGCAATACTGTGAGAATTGACATATATCTGTTGACTTAAAAGTGGCTAGGTAAATTGCCCAATATTGTGGCCCGGAGCCTATACTGATTTCAGACAAATTTCAACATTGCCACACTGCAAAGTATAGACAATCAACGATCTGGAGTCGCATATTGCAGTCGATCTAAAATAAACGTCTCTAGCTGTTGCACAACGTTGCATAACAATTGCCCAAGGAAACGTAACAATATTAGCAGCCGTGGGAAGGTCCTTCTGCTCTCGTACCGTCAGACATTACCGAAATTTTGCGTCTTAGAGTGTTTCTCACTATTCTTGGGAAGGTATAGAGCAGTGGTGTCCTCACCGCAAATCATGGGTCTTGTGTGAGAAAAGATGACCTGGCGAACGAGATGTTGTTGTGTCACGTTGATGGAGCATCTCTCTCTCTCTCTCTCTCTCTCTCTCACTGGATACAGAATGAGACCACACCTATCTATGCAGTCGACAGACATTTCAAATTGGGCCATCTGTTCTGGAATCTAGGCTGACCAAGGCCACAGCTCAGAGGAATCTTCAAGAGATTTCTGAAGTGTTCCCACGTCGATACGAGTGATTTATCAATCCGTGTGTGTGTGTATTTTTCTCCTAATATCGTCAATTCATTCAAAGTTTCTGGTAACATTTTGTTTATATTGAGCGTGTTGTATTTGAAAGATAAGCATATAGACCCATAGAGAGGTTATTGAACATTTCGTTGTTCAGATATCAGCTGAAGAAGAAGAAGAAGAAGAAGAAGAAGAAGAAGAAGAAGAAGAAGAAGAAGAAGAAGAAATATAAGTGGAACTTCACTGGTAATAGAATACACTTCGCTTAAGTAATTTAAGTATTATTATTATTATTATTATTATTATTATTATTATTATTATTATTATTATTATTATTCAGTAGATGAAAGCTATTCATATAGAACAACCCACCAAAGGGGTCAATGACTTGGAATTCAGGCTTCCAAAGCTTAATTACGACGAATTAAGAGGCAGTAGAGTGAAAAACACATAGACAAGAGATCCCACTTATCGAAAAAGGAAAAAATTAATAAATAGATAAATAGATAAAAAAAACTATTAAAATGCAAAAAGAATAGTACTAGAGTAGTACTGATGCATTCCAGTGAACCAGTTCCGGTCACAAAATGAGAGAAATGAGGAGCGTGTTGTATCACTCCCTAATTGTGCCATTTTTAACCATTGTTATAATTATTCACTCATTTCAGGCGCCCGTTATTTCATTGATTTAAATAAAACCTGAGTGATTAACCATGTGATTTCTAAACCACTCCTTCCATTCTCCACGTGAACTCAACCAGTCTCATGTTCACGATTACTCAATATTGTGTTCAGTCCTACCAAATATTAATGTTACGAATAATTACATATATTATACATAAGATACATGAAATAAAATTACGTCACTGAATAACGCTCGCCCGGTCCTTATGTCCTTCTTGTCGGCAATAGCATATTATGTAAGAGCAGGACTGAGGTGGTTAGGCCTATAGCTGTGTGATAGTTTTTCGTCATTTTCTGTTTGCAACATAACTCGATTTCAATAAACCACTGTTTGGTATGCTAAAATTACATTCAGCCATCCATAGATGAGAAAACTGTAAATACTAACTAATTATATAGGCAATGAATTCACCTCGATAAACTAACCTGTTCAAAGCAGTGTTTACGCATTGGCTCTAACGGTTATTTTGCCGGGAAGTACTTCGTCCACTTTGCCATAAAAAAAAATGGACAATCAAGAAAACTACTGATATAATCTTTTTCATGTGATTATAGGCCTAAAAACCGTAGTCGACCAATCTTTAATAGCGTATTTGTTGCAGTCACACATTCTGGCGAAACTTAACCATCATGGCGTCATATAGTACTATCTTTAAAAAAAATGGATGGGAGACATTCTGTAAGTGCATCTATCATTTCTGAAATTCCCTTATTTCGCGACAAAATATGCGGATTGGGTAATTTCTCTCACATTCGTGGAAAAACAAACCACTCGGGTGGAAGTTTTTTGCAACAACAAACAAAAGTCGAACAAAGGTCAACAGACACAAAGGTCAAACAAAACGAACGTGCGGCGCTTTTAGCGTCACAAGTTGTCTCCAGTCATTTACTGGGTTTTGTTCCCTTATAAATAACAAATACAAGGACACACACTTGTATACATATTTGTACTAGACCTATACACAATCTCTCTCTCTCTCTGTTTATATGTGCTAGACCTATGCTGAATCTCTCTCTCTCTCTCTCTATATATATATATATATATATATATATATATATATATATATATATATATATATATATCTAGAGAGAGAGAGAGAGAGAGACAGAGAGAGATTGTGTATAGGTCTAGTACAAATATGTATATATGCACTATGTGTGTGTGTCTAGTGCATAACCTATAACAGCCGTACACATCAATATCCCATAAGAAACTGACTCCTTAGAAGTCTGAAATGTCGTGAATCACGGTGGATATATTCATCATCGTCTATCTCACGATTTCTGAATTCGCTGAGAAACTCGCCTTGGTGAATTATATATCTCTCGAAATTCCAAATTCACGGTGTTGCTACAATCTCCCCGAGATGGCTGAACAGGAGTTCACCCTGGAGGACGTTGACCCTTAACTTAATCGTCTCGCATATGCCAAAATCACTCTCAAGCTTAAATTACTTATTAGCATGATTAAGTAGATGATTACTGTGATTACTGAGGTATGAGACATACTTTTACAGGGAAAATAACTTGTTTACATTAAATTATTTACGATGGTTTTAAGCTGCTCAAACAGAGAAAAAAAAGTTATTAACGATTATTTTAAACTGTTTATAACGGAGACAAAACCGATTAAGCCTTCATTAACCGTTTTAAAAATATACCAGATGAATCTATACCCATTTCAGCCTACGTATAGTTCTAAAGTACTAGGGAGTGATATAAATTGACAGTCAAAATGAATAAGAACACGTAAAGATATTATGGTTTATTTAGTGTACATTTTAAAAAACTGATGTAGAATGTAACAAACCCCGCATTTACACTTTTCAATAGACGGTAGTAGATAATGCCGTTTTAAAAAATATACCACATGAATCTAGTAAACCCGTTTTAGCCTATGCGTAGTACTAGGGAGTGATAAAAATTGACAGTCAAAATGAGTCAGGATACATAAAAATATTATGATTCATTCAATGTACATTTATAAAACTGATGTAGAATGTACCAAAACCCGCATTTTGTCTTTACAACAGACGGTAGTAGATTGTGCCGTTATAAAAATATACCAAATGAATCTAAACCCGTTTTAGTCTACGTTAGTCGCACTGGCAAGTGCTAAAATAGCAACCGGTTAAAAATTTACGCACTGCATTGGACGGTTGAAATGAGTAAAAGTGATAAGAATTAAGAGAATCGATCAGTGCGCATTATAAAAATTCATGCGAAACGTGCCAAAACCCGCATTTTAGTGCACAATAGACAGATAGTAGTAGTAGGAGAGGCTGGCTGGTGCTGGTGCTACTACTACTCGCACTAGCATGGCGGGCGGCTTCGGTATGCTGCTGCTGACCCAGTTTCCAGCAGCAGCTCTCTCGCTCAGTTTTCACTTTCTCTGACGTAACGTCCACAAACCGGGCGTCAACACAGCTGCCATCGTCGGCTCGGAACATCAATGGACATTCGCCGTGACATTAATCGGATTGTTTAAAAAACGTATTGCGTAAAGATATTATGACGAACACGAACGAGTTTCGTCAGCCTTTAAGACCGATGTTTGGGAGAGACATCTTCGTTTTAATGTACTGGCTCTCACGCGTCTTGTTCGTTGCATTAATTCTTGCAATGAATAAACAATCTTTTTAAAAACAGAGATATGGCATAAATACTACTCGTCAGTGTCATGCGTAAAATAAATCACGTTCAAACGAAAACCAAGGGCATTATTGGAACGCAAGGTCCGATTTGATATCCGTAGAAATTTCCCCTCGTAAAAAAAGCTATTACCTTTGCATTATAATTATATTATCGATGGCTTTGGAGGTTGTAGATGATGGATCATGGATAATAATGACGCGTGAATCCAAGGTACTTCTGCGGTCAACGGATATAACGCCAACGGTCAGATTCCCGCCAGTTTTAGAAGACTTAGTTTAAACGAACCAAATCGAAGCGCCATAAAAGAAAAAACTTCCACGCCATTAGCTTCATACTAAATGTTCAGTTTATTTAATTTTTTCCACCGATATATTGTCCTCCATTCTTTCCACATGACCACACCATCTTAAAGTGATGATCGGCCCTTTCGCCTATACTGTACACCCTACGGTAGTCTCTTGCTACACCTATTATGAGACTAAAGCTCTTCCATATTAACAATCATTGCTCCATCTTCCTAGTTTCCATTTACCCTCCTAAACCCAATCTCGCTCACATTTGGCCCTAAACTGTTCACTTACTCGGGGAGTAAACCTACAAACTATGTTGTTGTTGTTATTATTATAGTTGCTGTTCTTGTGAGGGGGCAGGAAAGTTCTGTGGAAGAGCCTTATAAAATTTAAGATCTGAAAAAAGTGTTTCGCGTTGAGTTAAAGATACAGGAATTTTATGATAGGATAGTTATGATTTATTCTTTAGAAGGAAAATTTTTAAAAATAAATAAACAGTACAGAAAAATTATTTCTAAGAAAATATAACATTTTAATTTTCGTTGGTGAAACACCTCTATTCAGCTGTAGATTTTAGAGTGTTTTAATTTATTTTAATCTATTTATTTCTGTTCAATTATTTTGTGATTCCACTTATAACTGAGAATATATGAATGTGTTTAATTTGGGTTCTTTTTATTTAATCCTTGTCGTTAGTATAAGCAGTGCTAAGTACGAGTAATAATTACGAAGAGCACTTCACGTTAAGATGGGAATATAACGTTTACAACTTATGCGTTCCATGCATCCCGAGTAAGCTGGAGGTCGGATCATGCCTTGTTTCATGTTACAACCATTCTGAAATTCACTTTACATGCAGGTTAAAATTATTCAGTGTGTCCCAAGCAGTATATAGGTGCATTATGTATACAAGTTATAAAATGGAGAGATGAAGACGGCAGATATATTAATCTATTGCAGAGGCCAGAGGGGTGCGCTTGTCTAACGCCCGTTCTAGCCCAGGCTAACAAGTAAGGGGGTGTAGGTGGGAGATGGGGTCGGGTTGGGGGCGGGGGGGGGGGGGGGAGACGGAAACAGGGTGGAAGCAACAGAGCTGAAACTTGTCACTTAAACCATGATCTGGTGTTTGGTAGTAATTAGGCCATACTGATTTTTGAACCGTGCATTCTTCTTCCTCCTCTGTTTTTGACATTTGTCTCTTGGGAATAACATCAATGAAAGATGAAATCATTATAATAACCTGTATGGCGTCCAACCCACGGTAACCAAAACGTAAATATTTAGGCACACTGAAATACCCAAGTTTTAAATGACGCAATTAGACCAATGTTGGGAAACAATAGTACTAGCATTGGTGCTCAGAAAAATACAGACAGTTCTGTAACATAGAGACTGTCGAGTTTAAAGGAGAAACGGGTAATGAAAGAGGAACCGCCCACAAGAATAACAGTTTCACCTGTCTTTCACAGTACTCTGTGATTTAGTGGTATTTAACGCTAACCGTAGCTACAGTTTCCAATTGGAAGCCTGTGCGCAGGACCTGAAACTAGGGTGGCCATTTCCAAATTCCCAAAAAGAAGGACTCATTTTTTTTGTTTTTTTTGCCAACACCAATTTAACCTAAATTAAGCATGATTATTGAGGAGTTGAAATATAAAATGCATATATATATGATATATATATATATATATATATACATATATATATATATATACATATATATATATATATATACATATCATATACATTATACATATATATATATATATACATATATATATATACATATATATATATATATATATATATATATATATATATATACACACATATATATATATATGTATACATATATACATATATATATATACATATATATATATATATATAATATATATATATATAAAACTTGACTTGAGTGTTTAAATCTCAAATAGTGTATGAATAAAGAACTGAAATTGATTAATATTCAATTGTATTGAAGATGGAACAATTTATTACATAACTGGGGTGAAAAAATTAACATTATTTCGGAAACTAAAGGAATTAGCAATCTGATGTTTGCATTTTGCCCTTTTCCTTGCCATCTCTAAGAGTTTTCTGTTGGCTAGAAGTCTTTTGTAAATGGCTGGACAGATACAAGTACACTGCGGTTCCATGCCTAGTGTTCCTAACTGTGCCAACAGCCACTATATAAAATTATTGGCCTCATGAAAAAAAAATAAATGGTTCTTTTGCCCATCTGTTTTCGTATATGTATTTGTTTATATTTTTAGCATTAATATTTTTATTTAGACAAACCCAAAAAGCAGGACAAATTAGCGACCTTCTTAAGGTGAAGCAGGACAGAGGACAGAATGCTCAAAAACAGGATTGTCCTTCCTAAAGCCGATATATTGTCTGGCCACCCTACCTGAAACATGTTCGAGATATAAATATCACACTTTAGAGATTCTCTTCAATTACATATTTAAAAAACGCACATTCTTATTACAATAGATTACATAAACATGATGTATATCCTATTCACTCAAATAATTAATTTTAGATAATTGCAAGTAATGTTTCTCCGACCGGAAATTGCTGAACAATGAAAACCAATGAATAACGGCAATGCTGTGTCACTGCATCGTAATTTACAGGAGTTACAGTTATTAAGATGGCTTTCAATTACATTTCCAAAGTTTTTCTTATTTTCCGTAAGTGCTATTGTCACTCGTATTATCAGACGAATTCCTTTTGATAAACTATAGGCCTACGTTGACATTCTAAACGCGTCTGAATATGAGCGTGGATTTACAAGGTATAAAACCAGTTTAAAATATAAATAAAATACAACTGCTTAATATTTGTTGACAGAAATATATTCGTCATCAAATAATTTAATTGACATCAAAACTCTAACGTTAATTTTAACAGCTCAACCACCAAAGTGCCTCTTAAGCGACAAGGACACCTAATGGTGTCTGGAACCTAACGTGTGGTGCAGATAATTAGGTAAATTTTAGATAATCTTGGTCAGCCTGGCTCCCCGTTACGACACTGATTCATGCAATGAAAGTTTGTAACACATCAAAATTATATAGCAGTTATATGAAAACGTTTCACACACAACAGAAGGTGGCTCTAGAAAAAAGAAAGGGTGGATTTGTTACAGACAGATAGCGAAACCAGGCATTGCACGAACTGCCTGAAATTTCAGACAGATAGTGAAATGCATAGTAACATTTGACCCACAGGAGCTAGTACTAAACACGGTGAAATACATTTAACCCCCAGGGACTAGTACTAAACACGGCGAAATACATTTGGCTTTTTGGAACTAATACTAAATACGGAGAAATACATTTGGCCCTCTGGGAACTATACTCTGTTTTTTTCCATCTGTCCATCCTCCTGTGGTGGTCGCGCATGGTAACACTGCGTCCCGGGCTTTAAATTGTTACGCTATGTGTAAGTTCTAGGTAAATAAAAGGATATCTGGGTGTACATTTGAAACTGAAAAGTCTTTTAATAATTAACTGTATGCAAATTACACCGTTAATATTCGAAATGGGATATTATTTAAAGCCCGGGGTGCAGTGTTACCATGCGCAAACACCACAGGCGGATGGACAGATGGAAAAAAAAACAGGGTATAGTACTAAACACGTAGAAATACATTTGGCACCCCGGGGACTAATACTAAACACAGCGGAATACATTTGACCTCCAGGAGCTAGTACTAAACAAGGCGAAATACATTTGGCACCCAGAGGACTAGTACTAAACAAGGCGAAATACATTTGGCCCCCTGGGGCACTAAACGAGTGCATTTCGCTATGTGCCTGAACTGCCTGGTTACGTTATCTGTCTGTAACAGAAATTCCTGTATGGAAAATTTCCCACAACATAAGACACGTTTAACACACTTGTTACACCTACGCAGGAATGTCAGCAGCAACGTCGAACACCTACATTCCTCTACACGAACACTGCTTCATCTTCGTTCACTCTCTGGATGTCAAAGAGTGTAACATTTTAATACGGGAAGTAAGGGTTAGTTCGCCATCTTCAATGTTGTGTAAGTTAATGAAGCCATTCTATTGTACTATTGGTATTTTAACATTCATTAAATTTCTTGTGTGTGATATAATCCTCCATCAGGCCAGTTGTGCTTGTGAAAACTAGTACTACTTATTATTCTCGTATGTCAATGTTATTTGTTCAAGCACTTTTTGGCATTTTACTGTAGGGCAAAGGGATTCAAAGTGGTATATAGCCAATGGTTTTCTATTAAACTTTTCAAACCACATCGTAGATTATCATATTATTAATTAATTAAAAACCGCCAACTTTCAAGTAACTCTGTGTTCCCTCCTCCCCAACCCACATCTCTCCGCAGCTAAATAATGCTCTGAGCTGCATCGTGGCTTTGTCTAGTATTAACGGTCTTGTTTACAGACAGTTAAAAACGGAAGTGTCAATCCTACTGCCATTATAACTTAAAAAATAACTATTCGTTGGAAAATGGAGATATGACGCCACGAGGGCGCTATGAAAGCCTGGGGAAGAAAGGAAGGGAGGGAGGGAGGGAGGCGGTCAGACTGGAAAAAGGAATCCGCGGTGGAAATCCTTATGAAGGTCAGTCAGCCAGCCAGTTCTGCTGGAACTTCTGGACCTGGGTATATACCTGGAGCCTGGAGGAAGCTGAGAGATTCGTATAGCACACCGAGGACGGGAAAGCCGGCAGAAAAACGGATGCCAAACTTCTCATGTTCAACAAGATGCCAACAGATGGCGCTGACAAATTTATGCACGCGATTTCTTATCACCTCGAGTTGATGTTTTCTCGAATTATTCAAGCAATTTTGATTGCTATAAACTTTACTGTCAGCTGATTGAGTTATTAATTCATGCAATCTAGCGAAATGATTAAAATTGTGGAATTAGTACACTCGTATTCTGAAAATTCTTTCTTATCGAAACTCAACCTGATTTCGAGCAATTCCGTTTCTCATCCACAAATTTGGACATCTGTCATTGAGACTGCATTCTTACAGCCAAAAAACATCGAGTCGTCTTCATCATTATTATCATACTTCACTGCATGATCAAGAGCAATCGAAACCTAGCTCTAATATATAATTAATTGTCTCCTGACTTTCTAAAACAGCAACTAAGTCTATCGACAGGTGGTATATACAGCACCACCGAAATGTTAGACCTATCTTTTGATCCTAGGAAGGGGGGCATTCCATCGCTTTCCTGCCTTCCCTCTTCGGCGACGTGCTTCCTACTTGTCTACAGGGGGTTGTTGGGGGATTTGGGAAGCTGTCTGGAGGATGGGGAAGGTGGTTCTTTTTAGGGGGTGGGGAGAAGGGACGTAGCCCTGAGGGACCCCATTCCATTCCGGCTGAACCTGTCAAGAGTCAGCAGCCGCCCCAACAGCAGCGCGCTGACTGGACCCTCTCAGTCTAGGTTGTGGAGTGGTAGTGTGAGGTGGTTATTGTCGCAATTCTCCCTTTTTATGTGTATAATTATTGCCAGTGCATTGATTTACGTAGTTTAATACATTTACGATGTCATAGTACGTTTCATGCTGCTCTGCGAGCCTTAATAATCATTCTTTTCTTAAACCAGAATGGAATGTTGACGAATGTCGTGGTACACGAACTTCAGAATGAAGTGAAATTCGGGACCCGATTTCCATATATGCTCTTATTTGGGGGGGTTAATTGATAGCCCCAGCTGTGTGACAGTTTTCATCACTTCATTGTCGAGTGAATTAACGATTGAAAACTTCATGGGGGCGACACAGGCAGCCGCTGGAAAAGGAAGTTCATTGAAGTGACTCGAGAAAACAGAAAATGGAGGACTGGGGAGTGTGAAATTTTAAGTGAATATCTCCCCCTACTTTTTGCAAAGACTTGACGTGGATTTACCCGTGGTTTTTTTTCACTGCCTGGTTTTCCTGTGTGTGATTTGTGCAAATTGGTGGACGTAGAAGTTGGATAAAGATACAAAAAAATTGCTGAATTTTGGATAGTCTTGAGTGTCTGGGTTTTGCAGCCATTGTGAGGGTATCGTATCAAGTTTGGATCTGCTAGATAAACGTAAGTATAATTATATTAGAAGGGTATGCATTACTACCATGATCTATGCCCCCCTTTTTTTCCTATAGGCCAGTAGGCCTAAATACTGTTACTAACGGATTTTTAGAAAGTTTTGTTAATTTTGTAAGCCATGGTAAATGTTATGATTTTTCGTATCGTAAGTATAATTGCTACAGTGGTATGAATTACTACAATGATCTATGCCGTTTTATTCAATACGCCAGTAGGCGTAAGTACTGTTATTAACGATTTTTTTGTAATTTTGTTAATTTTATAAGCCAAGGTAAATGTTATGAGTTTTCATATCGGTAAATTTATAGGTTACGGACAGCTATATTTATCTTATCAGTTTCATGTATGATACGAGGGCCTACAGGCTGTCGAATTTATTATACTAACTATAGAATAGCAAATTTAGTTTTATGTAATTTTTTAAACCGTTAGTTTTATGTGAGTTAGTACGTTTTATCCTATACACACAAAAAACTGTACTCGGACATAGTATAGGTACCTAAGGTTTAGCCAGTAGCAGATTATATATATATATATATATATATATATATATATATATATATATATATATATATAAATAATTTTCAAAACTAATTTAGTTTTAACTTTAACAATAGCCAGTTGTATGCATATTAGTTGTTATTTGTCACCGACGTTTTATTTATTTATTTATTTTCTTTTGGTATTCTTGAACAACTATTAATGAATGCCGACATAGTAGCTAGATACAAAACTTGACTTAAACGTTATTTACTTTATTTAAATTAATTAATAAGTTTGGACGCAGCTGCCTTATATTTTATAAGTGACTGTAGTAGAACTTTTATAGTCACTTCCAAGCCGTGTTTGCTGTAAATGTACGGTACCTGGTCCGGGGTTTTGGGGAGGAGGCCAAGTTTAAATACCGCTCTTTTACCGAACTCCACCCACAACCTATTTACTGCGCTGTGCAAAAAAAAAAAAATAAATAAATAAATAAAATAAAAAAAAAAAAAAAAAAAAAAAAAAAAAAAAAAAAAAAAAAAAAAAAATAAAAAAAATGTTATCGGCTCTCTTAGGCCTATGTAGGTTTATGCCTTTTATTTCCATATCTTTTGAAAGTTAAATGTCTTCTGTATAAGAATGTATGCGCTTTAGATACATTTTATGTTTTCGAATGCGGATCCATTTTGATTGTTCGTAGAATTAAATGGTATTATACAAAGAAAATTAGGCCTAGTTATGGACCTCACTATTGATATTCACTACGTGAAATTTTTTTTTTTTATTGGAGATTTTTATATCCTTACTGAGACCCCCCAAGATTTTTAAATTTAAATTTTGTTCATTAATTCATATATACACCTATATACTTTCAAGAAATTGAGGGTATGTCAATCTTTGAAAAATACTACAGTATATCAGAGCTATCCTCTTAACTGTCTCAATAGAGAGCATGTTTGATGAACCAAAAGAAGACATATTTGAAGGTCTCAGTAAGACCAGAATGAATAAACTTAAATGGTAGGCTGGCAGATAGGCTAATTTAACGTGTGATTTTTCTTCAGCCTGATTTGTCCGTACGAAATATAGTGGATTTTATTTCCTAATTTTGACTTGGCAGCAATACAATATCCATTTTATTTACACTGCTCTCAGGCCAAGACCTTTCATTGGCTGAAAGAACTTTGGTACAAATAATATTTTAGGTTAGTGAGAGTCCAAATGTTGGGGGTTGATGAATACTGCCACAGAGCAGGTTAGGTTAAAGGTTAGTAAGCTAATGGTTGGGTCAACATCTTAATATTCAACCCTACAGTAGGCTTAAAGGGTTATCTTCTGTGAATGTCCTTATAGTATACAAGTTCGAAAGCCCTATTCTCATTGTTCACAGTTTGGTTTTATGTACAGTGATGCTCAAATCTAATGCGAGAGACTCCATAGGATTTCGTTCAAAATTCACTAACTGGCAACCCTGAGCATGCTCCATATTTATCTTTTATTTCAATCGAAACGCGAGTATCGCATACAATATGGAAGGCCATAATATGTTTCACAAGAGTAAAATCTGTCATATATTTAAAAATTGTAAGAAAAGAAAATGTCACGTGTAGCCAAATTTCAGAAAAACCCTTACGAAACATTTTCAAAACTTTCGTTCTCTCATTGCTGAAGCATTTGACCAAAACGAAGTCGCCATCAAACCTCAGTTCAAATGTTAAATAAATAAAGAAAGAACGAAAAAAATTGTCGTAACATTAATAAGGCTTCCAAAGCAACATAAAATTTGAAATAGTCCTTATTTGATTGCTTTTAACCATCAACGCTGAAAAATGTAAATACGTAATATACAAAAGTAGAATGCGCCCACCGATATCAACGTGTGAGGGGAGCATGTTGGGTGGACGTATCAGTGTCGGTTGCAACAACAACCACCTGGTATATAAGTAGGTCTACAACGAGTAGCGACCATTAAATTATCTTGAAAACATTTACTTTATGTGTTAAAGGAATATTTGGATTTTCATACCTAATTATTTGTTATCTTTCTTAAATATTTGAAAGCTGATAGCACACTAGCAAATACTCGCCTATTTTTCAAAGCCAAGATATTATTCCTAGGCCTAGGTGTTAGATTTCTTTACTTTACACTTAACATTCACATCTATATTAACAATTTCTGGCCAGAAATGACAAATGAGTTTATCTACACATTCTTGCACTTCAAGTTAGTAGAAAGAATAAAGTATACACCAAAAGCGAGCAGAAGGACTTTTAAGAAAATAATATTGTAAACCAGTTTAAGAAAAAGAAAAACAAGTGTTCCATATGCCTTGATATTAATACTTACCATATTAATAACCACCTTCTCCATATAACCAAAATCATCATCATCTTTTATTCCTCAAAGAAACGGTAATCTCTACAAATAAAAACATTAGTAAAGATTACATCTCAGAAAGCTTAGATTATTTTCTAGGCCTATAAATCATTTTGCAACATACAGGCAGCTTAAATACAGCCTGAAACTCAACATTCAAAGAAAACTGGTTGTAATTCGTATTCCCTAAAGAACAGGTGATCTCTACAAATAAATTCATTAGTAACAGATCACATCTCAGATGGCTTAGATTATTTTTTTAGGCCTATAAAACATTTTCCAACATACAGGCAGCTTAAACGCAGCCGAAATCTTCAACATTCAGATAAAACTTGTTTTAATTCATATTCCTTCATTGAAATTGTTATGACTGTTGAGCATATTAGGTCTACTGTCACAATGCTGCAGACATGGATATGTTGACCAGTCCGAGGAGCATGTTAAGTGTGCTTTCATTGCTGCACCCGCTAACCCTTATCACCCACCACACTTGAACTGAGCAACGTAAAGATAAAAAAAATAAAAAAATCAATTCAAATCACACAAATTAAGAGTTATACCAATGCATAAAAGGGATCATATCTATTTAACCATAAGGATAATAAGGCTAGCTGTGAATTCGCAAACTTTTCGACAAGAATGACATTACAAATAAAAAAAGAAAAAAATACCACTACTTGGCAACGTCACGTTGAGTCTGAGAATATGGACGATACAAAAAGAATCATGTCGCATGAGATTTGAGCCCCACTTTACAGCCTTCCACAGGGATGATTCCTTCTCTGGCTGGCCCTTGTATGTAGTACGTTTTCGAAATAAAGGTAATTCTTGAAAATCTTTAGTTCTTTATTAAATTTGCATTTAAAATAAAATAGGCCATAATTATAGTGTATCTATTGGGATTTTTGGTTGTAGTTTCTTTCCCTCTATTGCCAGTCTTTGGAATTCGTTTTTCATTGTTCCTAACTTTTTTTTTTTTTTTTTTTTTTTTTGAATTTAAGAGAGGAATTCTTATTACTATTCGTGGTTGCGTTCCACTGTTCTTCCTATAATTCTTTATTGATTTCTTAAGAATTGTGGGAGAAGAGGATATAATGTCTCCTGTCCCATGAAGTTTTAACCTTGAAAGACCTAAACAGATTTTTTTTCATAATGTCTTATTTTACTGTTTGTACTGTCGCCAGATTGTTGCAAAAAAATTGGATATTGATTTTTCAATAAGACAGTGATGTTTATTTTGGTGCTGGTATGCTGAGCATCGTCGTCGTAACTGCCTGTTGCTTTAGACATTTCATTCAAGAAGGTAGTTATAGCATCGAAAAGCTAGGTTATATATTCAGCCAAATCACAGTTTCACTAGAGGGTTTTTTCGTTGCAAATAAGACAAGTGCAAGTACACTCACGTTGCAATTAGCCTACTCCCTGAATTTCACATACTCCTTGTCACTGTGATAGAATCTCTCTCTCTCTCTCTCTCTCTCTCTCTCTCTCTCTCTCTCTCTCTCTCTCAAGAAATAGTGGATAGAAACTAGAACTGAAGAGATACAACACGTCCCATTGTGGGAACTTCATAACATACAAGATATGTGACACCAGAATTTGTAAACAGCAACAGTGTGGAAGAGTTTATTTAAAAGAAAGCTATAGAAAATCATTAGAACGCTGTGAATGAAGAGTAAAACCTCTCTCTCTCTCTCTCTCTCTCTCTCTCTCTCTCTCTCTCTCTCTCTCTCTCTCTCTCTCTCTCTCTCTCTCTCGTGCGAATATCAATGTGATGCATCATCTAGATATAGATATGCAGTGTTGCCTATGCTCAAGATACCCTCATAGAGTAGAGAGAGTTTGATATACGAACGTAGATGTCCAGTAATTTCGATGGATGCTGGATCACACTTGGTGCGTGATGTACCTTAATGTGTAGTAATGACCATGGTAGGATATGCCATCTGCGTGGCATTCTGAGTAATTATAGTTAGAGATGTCACTTTTTTGTGACGGGGATTTGTACGGTTTGAATATCGAAGAGGCCACCACACAGTAAGGTAATGAATCTGCTTTTGATAAGTTGATGAACAAGCTGTAAGTGGGGTTGCATTGTTGTTTCTGATGAAATTGTCCAGGGGTAAGGTTTTGTGCTTGCATTGTTTCTGAGTGTCGTACCAGCAATATGGATGAATGACGAGGTACTACTACATATTTTGATTTTGGAGAAGTGCAGAGGAAGTGTAGGTTGCAAGTGTTAACTTGTTGGGTCCTGGGTTGGTTAAATATAGCTAATGACACCAGTCCTTTAGTTATATTGAGTTCTTTATCACAGACACCACTTGGTGGGTCCTCAGATAGTAAAATAGTTCTTTAGTTATATTTCTTATAATCAGAGACTGTTAGACTAATGGAATGGTTAGAGAAAATGACCTTTTGTGAAAGAAATGATGCAACTTATCTTCTAACAAAACTTACCTAGTGGAGATTGCACCATCCATTCCCAAGCGTGTGCAACATTTGTCTCAATATTAGTAGTACGTTTCTCTGACAGGTGTAGTTATTTGAAGACGTCTTTAAGCAGAAATGGACCATTTCTCCTTTGTTCTTCATTAGAATCTCCCATTAGTGCCTTTCAGTAAATTGTTTTTGAGAAAAGGTAATGTCATAAAAATTTTTCTCAAAATATGAAGTTTCAAGAACTTTTCCACGTTATCATGGCTTTATTAGGTATTGGTGAATGTCCAGCACATGAATAATTGTGTATATATTATTGCAAACATAACAGTAATGCTTAGAATCTCCGGTTCAGGCTGCATTACTGATTTGTTTCAATCGTTCCTGTATTGAGATCTGAACTTGCTTACATCAGGATCTTTGAATTATACGTATACCTTGTTGTCATCCTGAACTAACAATAATCCTTGAATGCTGGCTCCTGGCACTGGATGGTAAAGGTATTGTTTGTTATCCTTCTGGTATATGCTATGAGGTCTCCCTAGTTTTCCCAAGGACTTGACTAGGCAGGAGGAGGAGAAGAAGAAGGAGGAGTGGGAGGTGGAGGAGGAGGAGGAGGAGGAGGAGGAGGACCTTGAACTAAATCCCATTTTGAGCTAAGGTGCAGTATCTGTATTTCTTGGCATCCAGCAAGAAACTGTGATAAAACCAGTTTCAGAAAGACCTCAGCTGTCCCCCCATCCTGTTTTATTGCCCTGCCAGCTCACTTGCAGTGGGTGTTATTTTTATTTTTTTTTTTTTTTTTTTCCACTCCAGAGCACGGGGATTGAACGCCTGATAAAAAGAGTCCAGGTTTCCTGAAAAAAAAAGTGGTATTTAGTTTGAAACTAGTTACTGCACTGTCTCGGCTCTCGTGAGTCATTCTGTTTTATTTTATTTTCGTAAGAGGTGCTTTCTGTTCAGAGGTGAGGGACTTGTTGGTTTTCATTGTTTTATGCTTGATTTGATCCATGAATTTTTATGTACCAGTTTCCTGTTACTATTTGTAAAGTCTTCAATGTATTGAATAGACTAATTTCGACATAAGGTTTTTCCTTGTGATATTGATAGTGGTGCACCTAATTGTAAAAAGGCCAAGTTGATTTAGTTGTCTATTGCTAATTGTTTATGGGCAATAAGACATTGTAAGAGTATAGCTACAGCATATGCATTCAGATGTCAATATGGTGATGTAGTGCAAAGAATTGATTATGCATATGTATATTTCTGACGATTATTGATGACAAGAGATAAATGATATGGTAATTTGAATGACACTTCACTACAGTGCTACAGTTTAGGTAAGAAATTGTAGCATAAGAGCTAGGTATCATGTGTAGGTCCAAGTGGGAATATGTCATTCATTGCATGACACCTGTCCCACCCATGGGATCTAGTGGCGAGTTAACACACCAAGTATGAAACTTGATTTTCAGCCTTTTACTTACCTTACTAGGCCTTTTTTTAAAAGAAACTTGGTTAGTATTGTATACAAGAATAGTCTCAATCAGTATGTGAGTCGCGGTAGGGATGTTTTCAGCCGAGAATTACTTAGTGGAGAAATTCTTCGTTGGCAAAGTCATTAGTGTCAGTTAGTGGGGAAAAAAATGTAACGGAGAAATCTGTGGGGGAGTTTTGGTGGTTAATATTGAATATTCATGTTCTCTAATGAATTTAGAGCAGTAAGAGTGGTGATAATACAAATGCAAATGAGGTTTCCTAAGATATTTTGAATGCATGTACATATGGTTATAGTATAGTGTTATTGTGTTCTTTTTCTGTTCAGTATGTATGAAATATCTAAATGTTACTGAATGTTTTATTTTCAGGTATTTAAATTAACGACGGGCTCTGAAACCATGTAGGTTAGGTTGGGCATAGATTAGGCTAGGCTGGCCTGTACATAAACAGACCTTCTTAGGGCATAACATAAGTACGTATATCAAAGTCTTGAAGGACGTTGTAGAATGTCGTAAAAATTTATTTACAGTAGCATGTTATAAGAACGTAGTTTTGTAGAATGTCAGAAAAAAAGTAGTTTTGAATTTGAACAAAAGCAGTATGAAGCTAATCAATTAGGCGTTACTTTATGAATTATATTTCATATATCTTATTCTTTTTGTGTGGTTTCTTGAAATTAAATTTTACACGCAAATGGTTGGTACAATTTTGTTTATGTTTCAGGATGATTTACAAATTTTCTTAAGGCATTTAGTTTGTTTTTTAGGTATTTTCAGAGACAGTTGGTGTGACTTGCGCATTATAATATGATTTAAAATACATTAGGTGGCTTTTAGGGAGTAAGGTGAATTGTCTTAAGTGATTTTTGGTGATTTTAATGTCAAATTGGGTTCTGTGTATATCAATAGAAGCAGTATATGTGCTTTGTAGGTACGACTTTATTTTAAGGTGCACTGGCTTTTTGTATATACTATATATCTATATATATATATATATATATATATATATAATATATATTTATAATATAATATATATTATTAGAATAGCCCACAGTTTTCTTTGCTTATTAGACGTTGGTTTTTACCTTTTGTTATGTCCTATTACAGTAGTTTTCACTGAATAATCATCGTCTGATTCTGAGCCTTTTCTTATCATACGTGGCCGTCTAATACTGTGCCCAACATGTTGGGCAAGATCATGGTATATTAACCATTAATGATGATAATAAGTGGTAATAAAACTCCATAAATGAATACCCAACAAACTGACATAAACGGCTGTGAGGACCAACCGTGTGGTGTGTATCGCATTTCGGCAAAGCTGGTGGTGATGATCTAGAAGTGCAGGGGCAAGGGCTCGTTGCGACGCCAGTAAGAACTAACAAATCAATCAAGTGGCAGGGGAATGATTGATTGGCGAGTGACGCCATCGCTGTTCCTGTTTTTTTTTTTTTTTTTTTTTTTTTTTTTTTTTTTTTTTTTTTATGAATCGAAATGTTGCTACCTCTTTCGTTCCTTTTGCTGTATACTATCTTTTCTTCCTTCATCTTCCCATCCACCTCATCTGAGGAACATATCAGGAGTGAGCGTAGATGTGTTTAAGAATAAGCTCGACAGATATCTTAAGCAGCATCGCAGACCATCCAAGATTGGAAGTTGCAAAATATACCGGAAGATGCATTAGCAATTCTCAGGTAGACGTGTAGTTCCTCGTTGGACGTGTGGTTTTCGCGCTCGGCTGCCAATCCGGTGGTCCGAAGTTCGATTCTCGGCTCGGCCAACGCGAAATCAGAGAAATTTATTTCTGATGATAGAAATTCATTTCTCGGTATAGTGTGGTTCGGATCCCACAATAAGCTGTAGGTCCCGTTGCTAGGTAACCAACTGGTTCCTAGCCACGTAAAAATATCTAATCCTTCGGGCCAGCCCTCTGAGAGCTGTTAATCAGCTCAGTGGTCTGGTAAAACTAAGATATACTTAACTCTGGTAGACATTAGAGGTGCCTCACACTGAGGGACCTGGGGCAACCCGAACGAGCCGTGAGGTCTGTAAGGTAAGGACCCTCTCCTGTAACAATTATTTCAAAGTGCATCGACGAGGTTTTTCATCCTGTTTTACACTTTGAAAACTTATCTACTCTCCATTTCCTTTCCAGCGTTGGATGGTTTCATATGTCCCAGTGGTTCGCCTTTGGCCTGAACTCTTCTATATTCCATTCCTGGAGCAGTTTAGTGCTACAGAAAGTTTAATTACATGTTAAATAATGTATAGGCCTATAGAGCCTATAGACACTACAAAATAGACGTTTAAGTAAACCCCACCAACTATTTTATAACGTTGCCCAAGAACTAGAAAAAGAATTGAAATCAAGAGACCCACTCATTAGAAAGGAATAACGTATCATTAACGGTAATCATCCTTATTTGGAAATATGTGGAAATTCTTAGGAAAAACATCGTTATAAATACAATGAAGTGCCAGATGCTTGAGTAATGGAATTGTAAATTTTGTGTAGTCTATTTCATTGTTGCACCAAGATTTCAGATGTCAATTGTACATTTTACTCTCTCTCTCTCTCTCTCTCTCTCTCTCTCTCTCTCTCTCTCTCTCTCTCTCTCTCTCTCTCTCTCTCTCTCTAACCATTTCTTGACTTCGTATAAATAACAGTATTGTCAATAACGGAATAATATATGTGGTTCATAATCCAGTTCATTGCCAACTTACGTAAAACTGGGAATACGAGCTATATTTTCATGCCTTGTCGAAGTTAGATAAGGGTATGTGTGCACTCTCGCAGGTGGCTATGCCCATCCCGTCCCTCCCTCATCTCTCTCTCTCTCCCTCTCATCTCTCTCTCTCTCTCTCTCTCTCTCTCTCTCTCTCTCTCTCTCTCTCTCTCTCTCTAATGTCAGCTCGTCTGATCTGTCCTTCATAATCGCCCACTCCCAGAATGTGGAATTCGCTGGCTTGGTCTAATTCCTGAATCTGTTGCTCATTTTAATATCACAGTGTCTTGTGTTACTTGTCTTTTCACAGCAACTTCCACGTCAGCATATTTTAGTGTTCTGTCAAAGAAAACTATTGTGACGGGTTTGTCTGTCCGTCTGCACTTTCTGTATCCGCCCTCACATCTTAAAATCTACTGAGGCTAGAGGGCTGCAAATTGGTGTTCGGATCTTAAAAACTACTGAGGCTAGAGGGCTGCAAATTGGCATGTTGCTCCTTCACCCACCAATCATCAGATCTTAAAAACTACTGAGGCTAGAGGGCTGCAAATTGGCATGTTGCTCCATCACCCACCAATCATCAAACATACCAAATTACAGCCTTATAGCCTCAGCAGTTTTTAATTGATTCAAGGTTAAAGCTAGCCATAATCATGCGTCTGGTAACGCCATAGGACAGGCCACCACCGGGCCTTGGCCTGAAAGCTTCATGGGCCATGGTTCATACAGGATTTTACACTACAGAAAACTCGATTCCGCCGGAGTTATTTTTAACTAGTTTTTGTTTCGGAGAGGCCGTAGTACGTAGTACTATACTTTGACTACGAGCATTTTATTTATCTATTTTTTTTAAATGTTGGTGTGTCGGGAAGTGTATGCATTAAATTGAATAATAATGATTTTAACAGGAAGGATGAATCATTCGTATTCGACGGTTAAAAATATATAAATATGGCAGTCATTAAGCCAGATGGACAACGAGCTAAATCCTTATATTTTTTGTAGCTAACTGTAGATATACCTACGTATATGTGCATATGACTATGACTTTATCTTTTAGTTGTTTCAAGAACCCGGCTTGTTATTCTACTTAACGATGACGACAGATACAAAAAATGAAAGCCTTTTCGATATGCTTATTAACATACTCTTTTAAGCTTTTGAATCTGAACTAGAAATATGTGAGACTAGCCTTCCGAGGTAGCATTAGAACCCTTGAAGGCTAAATTCACTTCATATAGGTCTATAGTCCCACGTGGCTTCGGTGTTTACTAATGTACGCACATAACGCAGCTTGAGGAAAACGAGAAGGTCAAGAAATAATAATAATAATAATAATAAAGATTACTCCGGACATTTACCCTCCCTTGTCAACTCACCGCAGCTTACCTTCGCGAACCAGTAGTAGTACCATGTGTTGTCCTTGATCCCCGTATGCAAATTTATTTTGCTCTCTGCTCTCGACATTCCTTTCCCTTCACCAGCTCACCCTTCCCCAAAGACTATAGAGCCCAAGATCCGAGATATCGGCCACTTCCCCCCCGCCCCCACAACCCCCGGGGCAGATTTGAACGGAGCCCTCCTACTGATCGATATCTTGTTTTCGATAGTTGGTGACTAGCTCAAACTATTGACCGATCCTTTCTCCGTTTTTAGTTTTGTTTGTTTGTTGTGATTTGATTACTAACTTCTACACTGTAGGGGAAAAAGAAGTAGAATTAAACTTTGAACGTTGTAGCAGGTTGACGTTTTCCAATTGCAGACTATAGACGGTGCACTGTATGCATTACTTATCGGCCCATAGCTAAAACCTCTTTCATTTCTTGAGCTGTACCTACCTGCGCTCTCTTCCCTCCATCATACTTTCCACATTATTGTTTCACAGCGTAACTGCTTTGAGGTTTTCTTATTAAAACCATTGTTGCTCCAAGTTTCCTTGAAAGCACTGAGTGACCTGAGACAGAGGTCCCCGCTCTTGACCTTTGGCCTAAATTTTATATTTCGTTCCAACTACAGACTCTTTTCGTTAATAAACGGCGTGCTCAATCGCATGGAATTCAAGAGTTTTTCGAGAGTTAAATGTACCTTTTAAAAGTTATTTATTATAGGGACGTACTACGTAGGTTACGAATAAAAATAAGACTTGCATACGCTGCGTTCTCTACGATGTTGACCAAAGGGAGTTTACATTGAGGCAGTTTTAACATCGTTACCATTTGATTTCAAACTTAAATTCTTACTACAGGCCGAAATTTGCACGTTAATGTTGCAAGCGTATTTTATTTATTTATTTATTTTTTTGCTCGCCGTTGTATGGTTGATAGCGAATCCTAATTTGTAACTTTCCTATAGACCTATACGTACTTATTTCGCAAGTAAAACCAAACGATGCTTTATTTTATTTCGTAGCGTGTTTGCAGATCGTATCAGAAACGTGGTGATACCAATCATTTGACGACAGGTCAAGTAGGAAGGTATTTTCAGCGCACTAGGAAAAAACAACGTCAAGGACATTTCGATGAAGAGTGGAGCCTGGCTTAGCCTAGTCCTAGTACTAAAGGAAAGGTTATAGTTAGACATATTGTAACTATGTTACTAAATAATTATGTACTTGTAGGTTTGATCAAAATTAACCTATGAACTAATGTTTTTCCATGAAAGTAACGTCTTATAGCAGAACAATGACCGAACCGGCTCGCTGTGGGACCCCGAAGAGAGGTAAACCACTCATCATATATGTACAGACAGGCTACAGTTGGTGGGGAGGTAAACCACTTGTATTTACAGACAGGCTACAGGTGGTGGGGAAAACCCGTATACCTCTGGGAAAGGGTAGATACAGAAGTTCGTATTTATTTCATTTTTGTTTACGTATGAGAATGCTGATAGAATCTGCTTAGGCCTAGGCCTATTTGTACTCAGACTACAGCTATGCTTTTCAAAATACTGAATACAGTCTGGTGAATTTTGTGTATTAAGTGTGATATTTTCAGCAGTGATTTATCTTCCATCTCTGACGCATAGCGGAGGTTCCGCATGATTTCATGCAAGAGCAATGTGCACGGAACTTGCACCGCGAGATCTTTGTTACACTTTTTTTCGTTATTAGACCCATCACTCACAGCCCGAGCGCTAGCGAGATACTCTCTCTCTCTCTCTCTCTCTCTCTCTCTCTCTCTCTCTCTCTCTCTTCTCGGTACATTCGAAGGCTCCATGGAGACTGGACAAAATAGATTGGGAAAATTTGTACGTTTGACACGTTACTGATTAAAAACAAATTTTCTACATGATTTTGGATAATTAAAATTCTCTCTCTCTCTCTCTCTCTCTCTCTCTCTCTCTCTCTCTCTCTCTCTCTCTCTCTCTCCAAATTTATACTTTTGTCAAGTTACTGAAGTTTTGTTCCTTCTGTCTTAGTTTTGGCGAATTATACCAACCCCGCAGGAAGCTCTTCAAACACTGCTGTTGTATGATTGGGAATTCCCATATGATTAACAAAAAGTAGGAGAATTCCAAAGCCTGGTAGTAAAGGGGGGAAAACACTGTTAACAGTGTTCACAAAAATGGCCGTTATAATTAGTTATGTTCTATCGTGTTATTTCTTTTTATCTCACCAGTTTTACCATTGGTATACCACTTCCGTCGTAAGTGATTATAGTCCCCGAGATATTGATAGTCGCTGATGGCTTGTGTTTACATACGAAGTTAGTGGTCCCTTGGGCCAGTGGTTATGTACCTCTCCTTGCTAGCCTTAGACCTGAGATAGATCACATTGGGGATGACGACTTAACTATACTTGCCTGGGCCCGTATCCTGAAAAACACATTATGGTTCTGTTTGATAAGCTGTGAATTGTGTGTACCCGCTTGCAGACCGTAGTGAGTTCGTACTTTTTTTATCTTTTATTTAAAAAAAATACACTTTAAAGGTCTTTTTACAATAAATACACATACGAAATATTTAATTTATGAACAGAATCAATACAATTATTTATATTTTTTATAGTGAGTTCGTACTAGGGTGAAGAAAGAGCACGGGCATAGCAAACTCACCCTGAAGTACTCTGATGAAAATTGGGTGGTTATCTTGCAAGGTGTATGGTTGAGATTATTTATCTTATGAGAAATATGGTCTCACATGAAATAAACTGAAGAAATGTATGAAACAGCAATGGTTTTATCATTAGTTTCAAACGTCAAAATGCACGAGTTACTCCACAGGATAGGAATTGAATATAAAGTGTCCACAGTGTATTGTATAAGTGTATGTGTTTTTGAAGTTGAAAAATCAGGGAAATTATAAGTAATAACTTTATATATACCGTTCCAACCAATACTGGCTTTCGTATAAGCAGGAAACACTTCATCTACAAGGAGTTTCCCAATCTTAGACAATATATTCTTTGTATTGGAATCTACAACGGAAATGGTTAGTCTCATATGGTTTCCAAGCCCCTTGCGAGAGAGATTCGTGTTGGTAGGCTAGAATCCTTAATTAAAGCAGCTTCAATTGTGTGGGGTGTGACCTTTGAAACGACATGTACTTCCATAAGTAGGTTTTCGAATGTGAAATAATATAAACGCAGGTTGTACTGAAGGACTGATTGGTAGACTAATTGCGCAATACCGGTTACGTTGTTCAGAAGGCAAATTGTTAAATTTAATCTTTGCCTATGGTGTCTTAGGATTAGTTATTTTGATTAGTATTTCTCTATTTGCATTACATCAAGTATAGAAAGGAAAAGCACAAAATAAATAATTTTAAATTCCGACGACAAAGATGAAACCCTTAATTACACTCGCTGATATTAACAGTCCAACAACTGTTGGAGTTAATTCGTTGCTCTGGTCAGTAAAGTAAGTCTAGGTTTTAAAGGAACCCTTCGATTTTGAGATCGGACACGGGCTCATCGAGAGAGAGAGAGAGAGAGAGAGAGAGAGAGAGAGAGAGAGAGAGAGAATGAATCCCTCACGGTCACATAGGTGACGTCATTTCGTGAGTTTGTTTATAATACCGTGTAGCACTTGATAATGAGTACTGGTCTCTTCCTGTACTCTTGGACCTGTCTTCCTAATATATCGTATTGGGACCCGGTTCCTATACAGTCTCGGGCTTATACCATCGATTGTGTAACCGCTTAGAGTCTATCGGAGAGGAATTGAGATGGGACAGCCGGTCCGAATCCCGTCTGTAGACTGAACCTGAACTAAACTTTTGGAAGGGATAGGAAATTTTGAGGGCTTAACCTCAAAAGTATTGATGGGATATTGATAGTTTTATTCTCATTTTTTTTAAAAGGTTTGATGGCATGTTATGCTTCGGATAGTTTATTTTCTAGAATGCTCTCCTATAACCATAGAGTAGAGCTGGATTTAGTTCCGAGAGATAGACCGATGTATTGTCGTACTTTTCAAAAACATTGGTTTTTGGTTGGTCTCTAAGCATTAACTTGCGTACCGGGTTTACCAGTAACAAGCCAACCACCTCTCTCTCTCTCTCTCTCTCTCTCTCTCTCTCTCTCTCTCTCTCTCTCTCTCTCTCTGCAGGCACTCCCGTGCTTCTTGATATTACGGCTCTTCCTTTCCATAAACTTCTTACTCGCCATCTTATCACGCGCTTTCTATGTCATCTTAACTTCCTCGGTTTAAATCGATAGAACTAAACTGCTCACACTTTCCCCCAGCCTATCATTATCTAGTCTTTCCACTTGACCAGACCATCTCGGAACCCACTGTTATATCCTGTCACCTGTTCTAACCTCTGCTTTTATTTAGTTCTACACATCTCAGTTCTTATGCCACATCAGCCTAAGCTACGTGCATTCCGTCCTAAAACATCTGTTAATTAATGTCAACAGTTTTAACCTTTTTCTAGCTCTTTTTATACTCCAGCCACACTTCACTTCAATGAAGATTTTAGAAAATACTTATATCTTTTCCATTAATGGTCCAGTTCAAGCTGGCTTAATGCCTACACCAGCCCTGGTGTGGCGCCTATAGAAAATCCCTTCCATTCCTTTTACTGTACTTCATTCATATTCTTCCTTCCATCTTACTTTCCCCCCTCTTCCAACAACTGTTTCTTAGTGCAACCGAGAGGTTTATCTCCTGTTGCACCTGTCAAACCTTCAACTCTCAACCTTCTTCTTAGGTCCCAGCTCTTGGCATCCGGATAAAATAAAAATTGATAATACAAGAAAAAAGTAAAAAATAAAATAAATAAACATGAAAGTAATATTGCGAAAATAATAATTATAAAATGAAATTAATAATAATAAAAATGAAAATAAAAAGAATAGAAAAATAACAAGAAAAATAAAATTATTACATAAAAATAAAAGTAATGAGCCTAAAGTGAATATTCTATCTATAGACATTCAAAAGATCACATCTACAGAGCGTCCTTGTTATGACTTGACTACTCCCAGCTTACGATAGCTATTGTTATATCGTCTTTGTTGTGTCCCTGGGAAGTATCGTAAGTTGAGAGGATTAATGCTTAAATTGCTCATCATCAGTAAAAGTACGATACTGGAATGTAAGTGAATAGTTATCTCTCTTTATATCAACTGGAACGTGAAAATTCAACGATAACTTTTTATCAGTGATGATAGATATGGTAATGCTGCTCTCCTTGAATTTGAATACATTTTTATCTATTTATTAATTTCCTTCTACCTTCTCCTCTTTCTAGTGAACGCCACATTTCTTTGGAAGCTATAATTTTAAGTCTGTGGCCCCTTTGGTGGGCTTGTTCCGTATCAATAGGCTTCATCCTCTGCATGATTATAATAACAACAATATAAATCGGAAGTAACCCTCCATTTAAGGGTATTTTATTGAATCTGATGGCTGTTATAATAGTGTTCAGTTTGAAATACTCATTTTCTGTTCTTCTGGTGTCCAGAAGAATCTGGAAAAACTAGAGGCTGAGGTAGCTCCAGGGCTCATGCAGAAGAGTGTGCTCCTAGGAACAGTGCGCATAGTGTGAAAATTGATGGACTCCTAAGGAGGCAGGATGCAACCCGGAACCGCTCCCCCTCCCCCCCCCCCCCCCCCCCACACACACAGACAGACACACAGACACACCATAAGTACCACCCAGTCAAATTGTAGGACTGATAGACCTCCAAAAATATTAATAATAATATGCTGGAAACAGACCTTCTTTCAAGCAATTTTTTTTTTTAATATAATGGAAGAATTTACAGAATTTATTTTGGACAGAATTCTCTCAATTCTAGTGATTATATGACAGAGAAGTCATGAGAATTGAATGTATTCCGTACAAAATAAATTATATAAATTCTGCCATTATACTCAATAAAGTAATAGTAATATTTTCTCACATACATACACACACACACGCACGCACGCACACACTGAACGTGACCTGAGCTCTCTGGTAACGAGATATTGTCTCACTTGCGTGCGAACCTTGAAGTCCCTGGAATGAACACACGAAATATATATATACAAGTTCCTGTTTTTTTTTTTTTTTTTTCCTTCAAGCGATTATGACGAAACGATCATATGAGAGAGGTCTCTCTCTCTCTCTCTCTCTTCTCTCTCTCTCTCTCTCTCTCTCTCTCTCTCTCTCGTTTGACAGTTTGATATTTTTTTGGCCAAATTCACTTTTTGGAAATCAAATTGCACTGTCTGTTTACTTTTTCGTCGTCACTAAGCTTTGGGATTCTTCCATTTCTTTCGTTTTCCTTGATTTTTAGTTCTCTACCTCTCGGTAGGAGGCAGGTGTAAGGTTCAATTAAATACACACGATATATATATATATATATATATATATATATATATATATATATATATATATATATATATATATATATATATATATATATATATATATATATATATATATATATATATTTATATATTCGAGAATGTTAAGAGGGCATCGTGCCTATTACGAATTATAATTAATTTATATATAATATTATTTAATTATATTATATATATATATATATATAATACATTTTATATATATATATATATATATATATATATATATATATATATATATATATGTCTATGAATTCTTATCACATCACCGTGATTCATATACATGCATTAAGCTTCAAATTTCCTTTAATATCCAATTCGCTCTACCTCGGAATTAATATATTTTCATATGTTAACCGAAGGGGAATTTTTTAGTTGATAATTTCATCTTCCCGTGGATTCAAAAGATTCCCCTTTGGTTAACATATAAAAAAGCATATTAATTCCGAGACGGGGGAACTACAACCCTTTAAAAATATTGTTTACCTCTCCCCTCTCCCCTCTCCCAAAGACCACATTTCGTGTCTCAACTACGAAACCAGACAATGGCGAACTCGGGTCGAGGTAAACAATATTTTTAAAGGGTTGTAGTTCCCTCGTCTCGTAGCGAGCAACAAATCAGGTTAAAGGGATTAGAGTCAATGAAACGAGCAGCTCGGTAATATTAAGAGTTACAGCTCAGTCGTTGTGTATTTCAAGTTTGTAGCTCGCTCGTCTCGTAGCGAGCAAAAAAATCAGGTTAAGGAGATTGGAGTCAATGAAACGAGCAGCTTATATTTAACATTTGTAGCTCAACCGTCTCGTAGCGAGCAATAAATCAGGTTAAAGGATTGGAGTAAATGGAACGAGCAGCTTAAATTTTAAATCTGTAGCGAGCACTAAATCAGGTATAAGGGATTGGAGTCAGTGAAACGAGCAGGTTAGATAATAATTAAAATTTGTAGCTCAACCGTCTCGTAGCGAGTAATAAAATCAGACTAAATAGGTTGGAGTCAATGACACGAGCAGCTTAAATAATATTTAAAATTTATGGCTCAACCGTCTCGTAGCGTGCATTAATCCAGCTAGAGTGAAAGACTCTAGGCCTATGGGAGAAATGAGTTACAGGACTAGGATGTCTCAAAAGACTTGTAGGAAGAGATTTACTACTCTCGTACTCACTAGAAAGCGTGAGAGTACTACTCACGAGGTACAGAGGTGAAAGGCTCGGTCTATAGAGCCCGTAGGCTCTATTCTACCTTGTAGAAGCGTGAAGCTGCCCATTTTTGTGAATGTTCATTGCCCAGGGGGTAGGGAGGGGGTGTTCATCCGCGAAACGGCAGTTAATACTATTAATAACAAGTAATGTGGAAGCCACAACTTGTTTGAGTTTTCCTGTGAACCAAACAATGTTTTGAGTTTTGTAATATTATATATATATGATATATATATATATAGGATATATATATATATATATTATTATATACATATGTATTTTTTTATTTATTTATTTATATTTGTTTTGTTTATTTTTAAGTAGGGCATAGAGACTGACTGCCAATTATTTTGATCAGGTTTGGATATTTGCATACTGTGGCATACTTACTATTTGATTATATATCGATTGAATTATTATTATTATTATTATTATTATTATTATTATTATTATTATTATTATTATTATTATTATTATTATTATTATTATTATTGTCGTCATTGCTGTTGTTGATCAAAATGTTTACAAAAATGAAATGCCGGTGTGTAAATGAATAAGGCGTGATCCGACCTCCAGCTTACACAGAGCACGTGCTAAAATATATGGTCAAATAGCACGTTCTTTCACCAACGAAAACTAAAATAGATACGCTATATTTTGAGAAATAATTGTTCTGTACTAGTTAACAGGTGCATTGTTTATTTTTTTTTTACGTTTCATTCTAATGAAAACATCATAAATATCCTAAAGTTCCTGTATCTTTAACTTAACGCGAAGCAACTTTTTCAGACCTTTTTAGGCTTTTCCATAGGCCTTTCCTAACCCCTCCCACCTAACAAGAACAGCAACAGCAAGAACAGTAGCAGCAGCAATGTAGCTATAGTAGATTCACCCATGCATCTGATCCCTAGGCCAGTCCCTTACGACGCTCCTGATTGGTAGTTGATAAGCCAGTCATGGCTGAAAATTCTCTCTCGAGAGAGTTCACATGGGCAGGATGTATGTATGTTCAACCTCTCCTGAGGGATATATCTATATATATATTATATATATAGAGATATATAGATATATATATATATTTATTATATTTATATATATATGTGTGTGTGTGTGTACCTGGTCTTTAATTTTCACCTTTCATGTGGCTGTTTTATATCTACATATTTGTCTGTACTCGCAGCACTAGCGCACACACACACACACACACAGACTTCAAACTATATAACTGTATATTTATAAACAAGTAATCTACATATCTGCGCACAGATCTTGTCATTACTACCGCGTACGCAAAAAGAATTCCTCGGCGTAACTCAAACGTTTTCCATATCACAGATCATGACTTTTACGGGGTTCCTAGAGGTACCACCACCACCACCGTGGGCGCGCAGCTGGGCGTATAATTGCGTATCTTGACCGGCAAGAAAGGAAAGGAGTAGTATTATAATAGTGTGTGACGAGTAGGAGAAAGGAGTTTCTTCATATTCATTAAGAGAGCAGGCAGTGCGTGTTCCCTCACGACTTCTTAGTCTGACTCTCTCTCTCTTTACTTAATATTTCTCGATCTGTGCATATATATATATATATATATTATATATATAGATATATATATATATATATATATATCTATATATATATATATATATATATATATATACTATATATGTATATATATATATATATATATACATATATACATATATATACATATATATATCATATATATATATATACATATATATATATATATATATATATATATATATAATATATATATATATATATATATTCCGTGACATTGTATTCGCTCCACCTCGAAAATAACACACACACACACACACACACAGAGCTTTTCGGCCATCTCAGGTATAATCGAACCGGTACAACGCTTATCTGAACGAACATGCTTTGATAATCCGGATTTCGTCACTTTCTCTTCTGCCCCCGCGAAATTTTTTAAGTTGAAACAGGTTTAATTGTTTTTGAAATTAGTTTTTTTTGAGAGAGGAGGAGAGAGAGAGAGAGAAGAAGAGAGATAGGATAGAGAGAGAGAGAGAGTAGAGAACAGAGTAATTAAGGTAGGAAGCCAGAAATTAATCGTAGGCCTAATGGTCATTTTTTGACAAATTGGTGGCATCCTCTCTCTCTCTCTCTCTCTCTCTCTCTCTCTCTCTCTCTCTCTCTCTCTCTCTCTCTCTCTAACAGTCTCGGCTAAGACGAAGAAGAATGACGTTCAGATGTCTCAGAATACGAAATGCCAACTCTTATTAGAGAATTCAATCGAATATTTTGGCATCTCGAACCTTCGAACTTCAAATAAATATCCATTTTTTCTATGGTGACGTTACCGTGAAAGCCCGGATGTCCTTACAAAGTGCGACTTCCGTTTTACCGCCATTATTAGTCATTTCTGCAAAGTTTTGCTGCTTGTTTGCCGTTTTGGTGAGCTATATAGAACAGCGTACGTGACAAAAATTAGTACTGGGGACAGCATATATAGTGACAAAAATTAGTAGTACTAGGACAGCCTATATGTTAAAAAATTAGTACTAGGGACAGCGTACTATACAAGTGACAAAAATTAGTACTAGAGACAGCGTATATAGTGACAGAAATTAGTGCTAGGGACAGTGTACTATACAAGTGACAAAAATTAGTACTAGGGACAGCGTATATAGTGACAGAAATTAGTACTAGGGACAGTGTACTATACAAGTGACAAAAATTAGTACTAGGGACAGTGTACTATACAAGTGACAAAAATTAGTACTAGGGACAGTGTACTATACAAGTGACAGAAATTAGTATTTTCCGTTGGAAAATACTAAGGCATCTATAATCTCATACATTCATTGAGAACAGCAAGGGGTCAAGTCTTTAGGAATGTCTTATCTTCCATATTACTTAAAATATATCTTCAATATTACTTCAATATTTCAGCAACTCGCGTTGCGTTTAAGAACAAGATTGATGATATTGTAAAAGTCACTATCATCATCAAAATTCTCCATTCCCTCATATTTTTTTTTTATACATTTTTCACTACAAGACTTGAATTCAGACGAGGAACAAAATTTAATGAAGAGACAATAGGATCTGAGGTTAACTAACCCGCTCTTTTCTGACACAGTTTAAGTTCTTAGTAGATTCTGTTATTGCAACTATTATCGAATATTTTCGTTGACTCGGGCAGTGCTCTTCAAAAACAAGACTTGAACCAAATCTGTATATTCAGTTAGACATGAACAGCAACTCAATGTTTTGCCACCTGCACATATAACGAATTCACCTGCAAATCCGCACACGTATCATGCACTTGCAGTTTGAATAATAACCACTCAAGTAATTATTATTATTATAATTTTTTTGTTTGGCCTTGAGAGTTCTGGAGTTGCATTGCTTGAGGTTACGCTGGAGTTGCATTGCTTGAGGTTACGCCTCACAATTTACTCCGCTTGTTTTAATCCTTTAGCTTTTGATGTACGTGGTGTCCATAAAGTCCCAGTACCATTACAAGCAATGGCAGTGGTACTGGGACATTATGGTCACCCTGTATATGAACATTTATTGAAAGCCAGAGAGAAAAATCGTATAGGTAATCAGCCACTAACGCCAATATTTGTAGGCCTACTTCAGGAACGAGTTTGGTAATTGACTCTTCAAAGGCCTAAATGAAGTCTTATTCCGTCGTGCCAGGCTCTACTCCATCAAGACAGAAAAATATAGGCCTACATTTCAAGAACGTCGGCCTATCACGGGAGCCCCAAACCAAACCGATGCCTGAGGAATATTGACGCTCCCAGAAGCTCTCTCATCTTTTCTCTGTATCTTTAGACTTGAGTTACCAAGAAGTTTTCTCTTTCAAGATATTACAAGTTTAGTACTTTTGTTCCTACTGTCACGAGGTCAGTACTACTTCTACCGAATCGGAGTGTCAGTGCATTTAGTGCCAAAATCAAACTACTTCATCTTTAAATTTTATTTAATGCATTAACTAGTAATAAAATAAGCTAAACGACTGCCAAGCAATCTTATTATCACGCCACGGCATACTAAAGACATCTTGGGATTCTGCTCGAATGTGCTTCGGGTTTTGTGAGCTCTGTTCGTTAGCCGGCGCGGACCCAGTGTGTGAATATACACCTCGAATATTAATATATATTAATGTATATTTCGTGTGAACCGCGCAAAACCGGATCGGACAGCGTAACCAAGTTCCTGGGAACGAATTGAAAATCGTGATACAGTTTTGAATGAAGGCTGGGAATCAGGAAATGCCTTTTAGTCAGGAGGATCCTTTTTTTAACAAAGAACAAAAGAAATGAAGTTAAGTTCGGTTTGTGGAACTGTGTTAAGTATTTTGAAAGTGCTTAAATAGTCTCGTTGGAAAGGATAGGCGCTTATTTTTTATTATATATCCATTTCTAAACCAGAAAAGGGTTCAGTTCCTCTCGGATGGGGAATACCTCGAAGTCCTCCCCACCTCCCCATTTCTTTTCGTTATTTTGATTGCCATTTCTAACAGTGAGGTCAACTCTGCCTTTGGAATTGTCTAGGTACCAAATCAAGTTTTCATTCTCTAGAATGTCCAGCAGTAGTACCACATCTAGTTTTCCTTCTCTAGAAAGAACAAGTAGTACTAGTACCACAGCTTGGCTCATCTGGAAGAATGCCCGATAACTTGTGTAATTATCTGTGAATATTTGCAATAGTGCGTGTAGTTGATTGGTTAGGACTGAAGTCATAGCGGTAGAGTTAATGGGCCTCCGTGCTTAAATTCCAAGAATTTGGCGTTTAAATAATTTTGATAGTTGATACGTAACTAAAGATCTGCAAGACAGACCATTGTCATAGGCCGATGTGTTTGACCGAGCCAGGTGGAGAAAAGTTACCAGAAACATCGACCCTACATAGAGTTAGCTATAGGGATATTTTGTCGAGGGAATCCACCATACGTTAACTTTCGTGTGGGATTAAATACGAACTTCGCCGTGTGAGACGAAGAAGAAGCCTCTGATGAAGAAAGAAAAAGGCAGCACCTGCCGCCTACCGGCCACCCACTTGGGATAGAGTTGCCATGTACGCAGTATACGTGATTATTTTTAATAATATTTATCGGTCAGATACAAAGCTGCTTGGCGTAACGTTCACTGCAGGTCGGTTGGCTGGTCTTATGCCGTCATTTAGCTGATTCCTAGGAGGTGATAGTAAGGAATGAGAGTTAATAAAAGGCCAGCTATAGACCTCAGGACTCTGAGTAAGCCTTGCGCCTATTGTTACATCTTAAAAGCACGAACGTTGCATGCAATCAGTAGCCTTTTCTTCTACCAAACGTGGATGTGTTTAGTAACACAGCAGAGTTTCCTCGGAATTGCATAAAGAATTCTCTCATCCTAATTGCCTCGCTCGATGGGTTTCGTTGTTTTCATAACCCGCCAAGCGTGTCAGTCCTCACGATTATATCCGTTTTGTGTTGTTAGTCTAGCCATGTCGTTACAGACCAACAAATTCAACATTCGTTGAAGTGGTGATTATTGTCGTGTTTTGATTAGGTCCTTATCAAGGTTAGAGATTCTTTTGATTGCAGTTCGCAAAAAGCAGCATCGTTTTATAAACAAAAAACCAGAAAAGGCTTATTTAGAGCTACATTCTTTTTTCTTTTATCTGCATTGTAATTATTACAACAGATCTGATCTGCTGGCTTCTGTATGTCCTCACATATAAGGACATACTGTTTGAAAAAGCTTACTCACCAAGCTTAATGGCTTTTATGACTCGTCATCCCACGCTCGAACATTCATCGAATACCATTCTGAAAAAAGATTAGAAAATGTTGTGGCGACGCTGATCGGTTTGAAATGAAAACCAGGGAATGATCGAGATCACTCCGACTGTTTTCGTGAAAAGGGGAGAATTCCATCACGTCCCCCCCCCTCCCCCCGACGTTTGTCATGAATAAAATCCACCGCATCATGCCCATGGAAGGAAGCAAGCCCGGGCTCTTGTGACGGTTCCAGGAAGAGATTGTCTGCTGTCTTCCAGCAGAGCCCAACAACAGCTTTTGTCTTCTCCTCCTCCCCCTCCTTCAGCCGTCTCCGGCACGTCATCTCCCTTTTTGGAGCCAACCGCCCACGCGCCCTCTATCTTGAACATTAGCGTTGGACTAGACTATCTCGGGCATTTACTATGTGTTGACGTCGTTTATTTTGTTTTACTAACGTGACCGCGTGTCCCTTTTCGTGTCTCGTGTTTTCGTCAAGCGTTTAGTTATTAATTAGGACTGGTTTTTGACGTTATAAACTAGTTATCGGCCTAGCGCTCATCTCTGGTGTCGGTATGCCATTATATCTATCAGTTTAGCTATCTGTCTACCTATCTATCAGTTTATGTGAGCGGTGAGGAATATTTTAAATGTGTTGTAGGCAAGAAAGCGACATTGACTTCTGCGAACTTCATTTTTTTTTTCAGAAGGAAATGACTGAATGGAAAGGCACGTAGTAAGTACTACCGCCTTTGGTATCTTGACTGTTTGTTTCCTGTTAAGCGCTGACTTTTCCAACATTTGCTTTAGACTTTTTTTTTTTTTGTCTTTCGGGAAGTGAGTGCCGTGTCGGTACCTAGACCATTCTTACCACGAATTTTGGGTTTACCAATCTTTGTGGAAGTTATTGGTGCTTCATAGAGAAATTCCTAGCTACGTCCACGGACTGAGATTTTGAACAATGTCTATGATGTTAACATGACTCGAATCGTATGCTCAGTGCATTAAAAGTTATAATATATAGAATATATATATATTATATATATATTATAATATATATATATATATATTACATTATAATTATATCTATATATATATATATATATATATAATATATATATATGATATATATATTATATATAATATAGATTGATGGCCTAAATATTATTATCTTCTATATTATTATAATATATAATAGAGGATATAGCTGAACTGTATATGTCTCGAGTTAGCATATTCTTTTAAGTTTATTTGAAAATGAAACTCATGATTAATTTTGACTTTAGAAAAATGTATCAAAGGAAACTTATATATGTAATTCTTTTACATCATCCTCGGTATTGAGAAAACACAAAAGATTAATTAATTCGTGGACCATTAATTAAGGTATCTGTAACTTAAGCGAAAATGACTAGTCAGTGTCTTTGTAAGGTGTTCAGCTACCACGACGCCAGAGGCCTGAACGCTCGCTCTCTCTCTCTCTCTCTCTCTCTCTCTCTCTCTCTCTCTCTCTCTCTCTCTCTCTCGTTTTTTTACGTTACCATATAAAAACGATGATTTTGTTTACCTCTCGTTTTTAAGTTATAAAACGGATGACTCTCTCTCTCTCTCTCTCTCTCTCTCTCTCTCTCAATGTTTACAGGTTATATATAAAAGCAATGATTTTGCTTATTGTGTGGTTCTGGAAAAACGATCTCTCTCTCTCTCTCTCTCTCTCTCTCTCTCTCTCTCTCTCTCTCTCTCTCTCATTGTGTACAAGTAATAATAAAAGCAATGATTTTGTTTGCCGTATATACTGAAAGAATGCCCACACTTTCACCCTTTTCAGGTGGATGTTTATTCATTATCGAAGAACGTGTTGGCGGGTGACAGCCATTGTGGTGTGTGGATGACTTAAGGGTCTTCAGCGATTAATCTTTTTGAGTTTTTTGTCGAAAGTTGTTTAGTTTGTCTTTTGTTAGCCAAGTCTTTTTAAATGTTTTATTTTATATTGAACATGGGAAGTTATTTGAAGAACATTGAAAAAGAGGGTAAAGTGGCCTTGTGATGGCTCGACTTTTTTGTTTGACTTTTTATATCCATGTGTGTATCTCTCTCTCTCTCTCTCCTCTCTCTCTCTCTCTCTCTCTCTCTCTCTTCTCTCTCCTCTCTCTTCTCTCTCTATATATATATATATATATATATATATATAGAGAGAGAGAGAGAGAGAGATTCGCACGAACATTGCTACGAATACACAAAACTCCTTACTTCCGGCTCCACTTGAGCCTTTTATGTTCAAATTAAAACACGCATGCGTGAAGGCACGAACTCTTTCAAACGAGGCATGGGGGCTGGAACAAGCACGCGCAACGCAGGTGATAGCATACATTTAGAGAGAGAGAGAGAGAGAGAGAGAGAGAGAGAGAGAGAGAGAGCGCTCTAGCGAATTCTTGCAGCCTTGCATAGTGCGAGTCTAAGAAATGGCGGGAGTACGTTTGGTTTAGTACCGGCGGTAGTAAGTAAATTTTGAATTAACAGACACATTTTTTTTCAATATTGAACGATTATTTTGATGGATAATTATGTTTACGGAATCATTTTCTTTTTTAGATTTTCAAGTCTTTAATTTTAAAAATTGCTTGCTTTTTTTATAAAGCAATTATAAAATAAATGGGTTACGGAATTTTTTTAATACAAGAGGTGGTTCAACGCCCATTTTAGTTTGTTTATTTAGAACTCTAACATTAAAGGTCTTTTGTAATCTTTGAGGTATCTCGTGTCTTCACATTAAAATTTATTCAAACTTTTTGGAAAAAACTAACGAACATTCGACGTCATTGAAAAAAAAAAAAAAAAACTGGCACCTCTTGGGTACACGGAATTGAAGTTCTGTTGTTTTTGCCATATTCGAATTTTTAAATTTAAAAGTGTAACTCCGAAGAGTAGTTAGGTAATTCAGTACAAGAATTTAGGAGGATGTGACGTTGAAGTAATTTGTTTATAAATTTCTCATTATTGTTTGTTATTTGTTATTTGCTATGTTCGGACTAGCTTGATCAGTGTTGGGTTGGTCTTTGTTTAGAATCATCGGTCTTAGTTGATCCGTGTTGTTTTGGTTTTCTATAGTATCATCGATCTAGGCTGACCATTGTTGTTTTGTTCTTCTGTTATCATCGCTGTTGGTTGTTCTTCGTACAGTATCATTATTATTGGCCTTGAGTATCATCGGTCTAGATTGATCAATGTTGTGTTGTTCCTCGTCTGTAAAATAGTTGGTATCCATGTTGTGTTGTTCTAAAGTACCATCGGTCTAGGTTAATCAGGGTTGTGTTGATCTTCGTATAGCATCCATGTTGCGTTAGTCTTCTATAGTTAACATCGATGTAGGCCGACCATTGTGGTGGTGTTCATAGCACCATCGGTCTAGGTACAGACGGCCAACAAAGAATTGGCGTAGTTTCTTAATTCATTGTTCGTTTGTGGAAATATTGCCATATGCAGGTGCCAGATTATTTACTTAACAATAAATAACATTTCCTTTCAAAGGTGATATAATTGAAATAAATTATTACATTGAACTGAGTAGACTTATTCAATGTATTAAAGATAATTATTTTGCAAAGTAAGGAAAACATATACCGATGGGTCCATGATTTCTAATTTTATTCTCAACTCTAACTTCGTGACAGCATACCGAAGATTTTGATTTGAAGTTGGCTTTGCTGCCACTCAAGTCTTGACTCAACGTATCGTACTGCACTGGGGTGTTGTCATTTCGTCTCCTACAGCCGATAAATAATACATCAAGGCATTAAAATTCTTTGAAAAACGATGTTTAGTTAAACAATTTTGTCCTTTGATCAATAAAATAATTTGCATGACAAATTTAGTGGGCCTAAATTGGACTTCTGTTTTTTCCCACATGATTTGCCTAGGTCTATTTTCAGCAGTATACTCTCTCCGGATACGTAATACTAATGAATATTTAAATTGACAAAATATATATATATATATATATATATATATATATTATATATAGATATATATATATATATATATATATATATACATATATATATACCTAGCCATTCAAAGTCAAAAAGCAATCATAAAAAAATCAAACGAATATAATTCAGTCTTATTTTTTATCGAATTCCTTGCATAATCATCCTGTTTCATTTGGACACCTTGAAAGCTGTGGGAGTCAAAACTGACGAATACATTAAGAAAGGCTTACTTTCCTTAAAGCTTTCTTAGGTTGATTTTTTTGTAGCTATTCATTTCTTCTAAATAGAAATTAATTCAAATTAGTTTCAACTGTATACGTACTAGGACCTACTACAATAAGCATATTATAAGTAGCTTGAGAGGATAAGAAATAATGAAAGGTGACGTTTCTCGTTCATATGTTTTTTTTTCTGTCATGAAAAACCTACTGCTTTAATCAAGGGTTGCTCTTTGACGGCTACAGGGTGTAACACGAGTGTATGCACATGTGGAATGAAAGATAAAGTTTCTTTGAACAGAAAATAATTTATAAACATGCATTTTAAGGCGTCCGTTGTCGGTGCTGGGAATTTTAAAATAACCGTTATCATTAGTGGTGCTTTCACGAGGAGTTCGTAGTGAGAAGTCGGATCTAGTCGCCTGAGATGTAGAAGAGAGCGGAGGTGGCGTATAGGAGTGATGGAACGATTAGGCCGATGTTAATAAAGATCTCCCAATAAAATGTATTCTTTAGGTTTTGAAGAAAAAAAATGCATGCAGCAATTGAAACCGTTTCCCTCCCTATCCGCGGTATTCACTGGCCACCGATAAAAAACAAAACTAAAAGAGTAAGCCTAACTGAATCTCTCATCCATCAAAGATAAGTTTGCTTATTCATTAGACTTATGAATTAGACAACTACCAAAGACTTCAAGTATAGATTTAAAAATCTCTTCCTCTCCATCTAAAGTTTTCATCAGACACCAGTCATAAGCAATGTCGTGATGAGGCACTAGGATTCAAAGTTCACATATGAATGCTGCTCACAACATTTACACTACTGTATTGTCTTGCTCTCATGTGGTGCTTCGAGGTGTTCCACCTCTATGGCCCATGTCCTAAAATTTTGCCGTTCTTTAAACAATTTTATTCATCTATGTATGGTTCTTTCTGGTTTATTAAGCTTTCTTGATATCTCTCCAACAGGAACTAGCACCGAATGCAGTGCAATAATTCTCTCGCTCATCGAGGGATGTTTCTTAGACCGATAAATGACACATTGACATTAGATTCCCGTGCACATGATATCAAAAGCAATAGAGTGAGGTCGCCTGGTTCACGCTGTTAATTTTTTTCTTTTTGTTTTTGGAAATTTGATAGCATTTTGTGAGATTCCAATGTTTTCTGTAAAATTTAACAAATGGAATATTCAACTGCCTTGAACTTAATATTGAAATGATAATTTAAGGACTATGTTTATGCGATACTACTAGTGATAGGTGTCCTCCTATCTATTTGTTAATGTATATCTATGGTTGTGATATGACGTTTTTTATCACTTCGTTTCGTTCACGTCATTTTGCTATATGGAAAATAGTTTTACACAATAACATAACATAATGTTCTAAAGATATCAGTGACTGTTTTTAACGTCATTACACATGATTTCTTCCACCTTTGAAAAGAAAAAATAAAAATAGATAAATAAGCATGAATCGTGTCGTCAGGCAGGTGAACGAAAAATATGAAACTCTGCCACGAGTTTTTTGGCCGACAGTACATCAGTAGTGTTATTCTCCGTATATATAGCATCCATGTTGTGTTGTTCTTCTATAGGTACCATCAGTCTAGGTTAATCAGGGTTGTGTTGTTCTTCGTATAGCATCCATGTTGCGTTAGTCTTCTAACGCAACATGTAGGCTGACCATTGTGGTGGTGTTCTATAGTACCATCGGTCTATAGGTTCATCAGTGTTGTGTTGTTCTCCGTATAAGCATCCATGTTGTGTTGTTCTTCAATAGTATCATCGGTCTAGGTGGATCAGTATTGTAAGGTACTGTACATATCACGGTAGTTTTTATCGAACACCATTCGCGAAATGGTAGGAAGTTGTAGCATCCATGGCTCAAGGTTGAGCCAGAGACTACCGTACCGTTAGAACTGAGAGAGCGGTGAGCGGAGTGTCTTTCTTTTCGGGATTTTGGGAGAGGTGTGTCCTGGGGAAGGGGGTAGGGAGGACGGTGGAAAGGGGGGGGGGGGTTAGGGGGGGGGGGGGTTTGGTGTAGGTTCGTGCGGCATTCTACAAGGTGGTTTTAGGTAGGTCTCTCTCTCTCTCTCTCTCTCTCTCTCTCTCTCTCTCTCTCTCTCTCTCTGCTAGCGAAAGTTGCCATCGAGGGTCAGTCTCCTACGTGGGTGAGGATTCCATTCGGTTTGGAGGTAGAATATCTCTCTCAATAGGTCATCTGCTCGTCTATCGGTTATATTTCTGGATATAGTTGATGTTCACCTTCAAGAATTTTTGTTTCAAAGGCATTTTTATCGAATAAACTCCACACACTTGCGTTGGCAAATACGCAAAAGTAGAAACGGCTTAAAAAGCATAGAATAACACCGAACAACAGTTCCCTTTATTAGAGAATTCCACACGAACACGTTGTAGAAACATAAAACCAAATTATGGTAGCATTTAGACCTATGAGTCAGGACCGCGTGCACCCTCAAACCTGGTTTATAAATCAAATGTTTTGAAAATAAGAAATTGGAACGAGGGGTCCATAAATCAAGTTAGGAAGGTGTCGAAGGAAGAAAATGGGGGGGAATGTGATAGATGGGGGAATGATGGGTTTGTTTATTCAGGAAGAGTTGTTGGACTGGCGGAGTGAAGTAGTAGACACGATCTCAGCTTGAAACGGAGACAAGAAGTGAACAGTAGATTATTTCTCGCTAGACCTAAATCAGAACAATGCTGTAGGAGCATTATAGTGCTCTTTGCAGATGAAATTTTATATAAGCTGCCGAATGTTAAGGATGAAATACATAAATTGGAGGGGCCCGTTCCGTTAATACCACCTGGGCATCTCAAGATGTCAGTCATTGAAAACAATGAGATCACGTAGTCATTGATCGTTAGAGAGAATAGGAACGCCCAGGAATGTTAGGAACTTTTTTTTTATCTTTTATCAGAAAAACATTGATTTCTTTTATAAACTATAGGATATTACCGAGATATTAAAAAAAAATATATACCTACGAGATTTACAAAATATTATGATTTATAAAAAAGAATTAGAACACAAAATCAATATATACTTTTTACTGAATACATTTGGAATTTTGTCTTTACTATAGGTTTCTTAATAACAGTTACCTGTCATAACATAATTTATTTGTTTCACAAAGGCACACATTTCTTCTTTAGTGTATTTGTGTTTCTTACTAATCCAAACCATATATATATATATATATATATATATATATATATATATATATATATATATATATATATATATATCAACGAATGTAAGAAACTGGAGAGGCGCAGATTAGAGCAGTAATCACTTGTCATTGATTGTCACGTCGAAACTGAGATTAAAAGCTCCGAGAAAAAGGTTGAGCATACCTATAATTTAGGTTTGATACAAAAAGACTTTTGAAGGGGAATATCGAATGGTTTTTGTAACTGTTGATAGTCGAATAGACTTGTAGTTTTAGGACCCATATCTTAGATTGGAGTAGACAATCAGTGAAGAGTGGACTACAATATCGATTTGTTGGTACATAAGGACTTGGACGTAGTTTAACAAGATGGACAAGCGCCTCAGTGGCGTGATCGGTATGATCTTGGCCTGCCACCTCGGTGGCCGCGAGTTCGATTCTCGGGCATTCTATTGAAGGGTTAGAGATGTGTATTTCTGGTGATAGAAGTTCACTCTCGACGTGGTTCGGAAGCCACGTAAAGCCGATGGTCCCGTTGCTGAATAACCACTGGTTCCATGCAACGTAAAAGCACCATACAAACAAACAAACAAGATGGACAACTTGAGCATCAGATGGAACTTGGGATACAATAAAAAGAGAAACAAGAAAAAAACAGCTTGAATCATTTCAGAGAGGAGATGAAGAACTCTATGAGAACATGCTTAAGAACTCTTTTAAAGTCTAGGTAGTGAAGTAGAATTCCTGGAAAAAAAACTGTCTGGCATTTAGTGTCATGGTTGCCCAACAGAGCTATAGTAGTAGATTCACAATACCCGTGCATCTGATGTCTAGGCCACTCCCTTAAGACGCTCCTGATTGGCTGTTGATAAGCCAATGACAGGGCTGGAAACTGTCTCTCGAGAGTTCACATGGGTAGGATCTATGTTCCATCTCTCCTGGGGCATACGTCTTTCAAAATTATTCCTCAGGAGAGATGGAACATAGATCTTACCCATGTGAACGCTCGAGAGAGACCGAGAGTTTCCAGCCCTGTGATTGGCTTATCAACAGCCAATCAGGAGCGTCACAAGGGACTGGTCTAGACATTAAATGCACGGTTGATGTGAATCTACTATAGTAGTAGTGAAATGTCTATGGATGACAAGGACAGGAAAGTAAGTTTCAGGTTTATAATTTAACTGATAAACCAGATGCTGAGGAAGACCTGAATTTACTGATAAATTAATTCACAGTTTTCGAAGTAGAATCATTGATAAACAATTTGGCTGTAGAAAGAAAACTGGACCATAAAATCATTGTAGAGATGTAGAGATAATTCTAGCGGCTAAGAATGGAGATTTCGCACACCTAATTAGATTATTTTGCAGAAAATGGAATGTGGAATGAAAAAACAAAGCATGTTTATTAGAAATTCAAAGCCATAGTCTATATATAGAAAGGGTGATCTGACTGAATGCCACAACTTTACTATATAGGAATTGTATAGTCACTCAATATAAGTTCATGGATGTCTCCGGACATTGAGCTGAATTCCATGCAACCCCTTTCTGGACAACGGGTCTTTAGAGTGACGTAAGGGCACACACCGAAACTTCCTACAGGAGAGTTAGTAGGTAGTTGAACATGTGGCCAGTTTCGTACTCCGAGACACCTGTCATCCAGAAAGGGGTGAGATGGAAATCTCTCCAACACCCGGACATCCATGTCAGAAAGGCAAAGATATAAAATTGCCAGAATGCTTAGAAATTGAATCTGGCATTAGAATAGGCAGTTGCACGGGTCAAGACATTTGTGTTAAGACACTAGCAACAATGTATGGAGTTGAGAATTCCCCTTCTGAAGACTTTTGGTGATTACGATTAAACATATTACAGTGTCCACAGACCAACATTATGGATGGAAGTTTTGCATCATTATAGCATTCTCGTTAAATATGGAATACCAATGGAAACTACAATGAAAGCAGATGATGCAAAGTTAATGGTGAGTGACTCATGTCAGTTGAATTCGCCGTAAGTAGGGAGATACCGCAGGGCGGTGTTAAGTCACCCTTGCTGTTTGAAAAAAAAAAGGGGGGATGGAGAACCTATACATTGACTCTACATGAGCTGGTAAGGTCTGCACTGTCCTTCAACAACCATATGGACCTACACAGTTCCACACTCGCCATAACCATATATGGACTCAAAACAACTCCTTTGAGTTCCCGGTGTCTTCATTATCTGTTACCGGAGCAATGATTATGTTAATTGACTCAGGTCTGGTTTTAAAAACTAGGACCAACTACCGAGTGAACTACAAACCAGTTCTTCGAAGTTTAGTAGTCGATCGCCTTTGCTAAGACGTTTGAATTACTGATCAGTATTGTTTGAAACGTTGCTATTGGTGAGTGTTGCATTTCGAGCTAATGTGAATTGTCTTCTTTACATTACTGCAAGTCACTGATACTCACAACTTTCAGTTGCGCTTCAGTATTTTGTAAGTCTCGCAGTTTTCCTAGTAGCCTACCTGGTACTTGAAATAAAAGTCCATATTCATTGCTGCTGAACTCTTGAATTACTAATAACCGCTAAATTAGTAATTAGTAGCTATTTTTAAAAGTTGGTTGTATGTATGTTTGTATGGTGCTTTTTTACGTTGCATGGAACCAGTGGTTATTCAGCAACGGGACCAACGGCTTTACGTGACCTACGAACCACGTCGAGAGTGAACTTCTACCACCAGAAATACACATATCTCACTCCTCAATGGAATGGCCGATTATAATAGTGGCCACTTGGAAATAACGTTCTGTACATGAAACCTTTCTATCAGTAGCCAAAGGTAGCTTACTCTCTTGAATTATTAGTAATTACTACCCGAGAGCAAGAGCTGGAGACTACTTGATGCATTATTCTAGAGACAATTGATCAACGCGTAGCAACGAAATAAATCGCATCCTAAAATTAATAAAGAAACTAATAAATTAGTCAGACACAATTACGTCTGCCGACACGTCTGAGTTGACACATACTACTAGGTGGTTGTCCTTATTTTGTAACACCTCTCTCTCTCTCTCTCTCTCTCTCTCTCTCTCTCTCTCTCTCTCTCTCTCTCTCTCTCTCGTGGAATATTTGTCGGTACAATAGGTATTCGACTAAGAAAGAGGGAGAGTGTGTGTGTGTCCATGCGTGTCTGAAAGTAAATAGTGAATGTCGTAACACAAAAGAGTGGTGTTCGCTTAAAACCAGCCGTGTGGTAGCACGGTCTCAGAAACCTATGTGTAAACATCTTTTCAAAAGTATTTTGTACTCGAAGTCCTGTCAGGCAGTGATGTGGTCTTGGGAATAAATGCCAGTTTTTAAAAAATATTAGTCGAGTTAGTGTTGATTAATTCTGCTGGGAGGGCGGTAACGGATAAATATTCTGAATTCCAGAAGGTGCTGAGTTTTGGACATAGCAAAAGAGAGTAGCCCAGATACTGATCGTAGATATTGGTTTCAAATTGAACGCTGCAAATTGTTTTAAGTTATTAATCTTTTTTTAATGTCTACATAAGTATGGTAATATGGGGTTTAATTTCTTCGTTGGTTGTCTCTTGGTCAATAAGATTTTCGTGTACAAACACTGTATCATTCCTGTTGTTGATTTTTGTGATAAAAACATGCAGAGCTCTTCAGTAAACGTCTTTACTAATATATGGTTAGTTCAAATAAGAATAAGGGTCCTGTAGAGTGCCTGACCTAAAAAAAGAAAAAAAAAAATGCACCGGGAGTTCGATTCTCGGACATTCCATTGAGTTGTGAGAGATGTGTGTTTCCGGTGATAGAAGTTCACTCTCGACGTGGTTCGGAAGTCTTGTAAAACCGTTGGTCCCGTTTCTGAATAACCACTGGTTCCATGCAACGTAAAAACACCATACAAACAAACATGCAGAGTAAACAATTCAACATTTGAGGTCTCATTGCTAACAACAACAACAACAACTACTACTACTACTACTACTACTACTACTACTAAATCCAAAGAAAAACACCCAAGTTGTTGTGGGTTGGGTACGCGTGGTGCTACCACACCTGCACAGGTGCCCTGGATTGCTAATATCGGAATGTGGCTCCCAGACATCGGCTTTACACACACACACACACCTTTGCTCACCAAAAAAAGAATTAAAAAAAGTCGTTTTGCCCTGATTTTTAACTACTGGATGATGATCGAGATCTGTTCGGCTGCAAGAAGGACTGTCAGGAAGTTAGTTGATGAGAGAATCGTAGGCATTACTTAAGATTCTAGTTAATTTCTTCGGTTATTTTAACCTAACATCCCTGTAGATAAGAGAGCAATTGGTGTTGACGAAGTCAGCCATTGACAAATGCAACAATTTAGTAAAGATTTATTATGTCTGGGTATTGTGCATAACCGATATCGGTTTTATTTTTTTATCCATTTGACCAGCTCTCTCTCTCTCTCTCTCTCTCTCTCTCTCTCTCTCTCTCTCTCTCTCTCTCTCTCTCTCTCTCTCTCTCTCTCTCTCTCTCAGTTCAAGTTGGCATTTGATATTGCATTTGATGTTGCATTGAAAAGCGATGGTACATAGGCCTAATTGCACCTTGGTACGCTCAAAGGATTGATTTTGCAACTAGACACTGTTTTTTTCCATCTGTCCATCTGCCTGTGGTGTTTTTGTATGGTAACACTGCGTCCCGGGCTTTAAATAGTTACGGTATGTGTAAGTTTTAGGTAAATAAAAAGATATCTGGGTGTACATTTGCAACTGAAAAGTGTTTTAATAATTTACTGTATGCGAAGTACACGGTTAATATACGAAATAGGATATTATTATTATTGTTGAATGTAAGCTGAATGTAACAATCTAAAGCCCGGGACCAGTGTTACCATACGGAAACACCACAGGCGGATGGACAGATGGAAAAAAACAGAGTATAGAGAAACTTACTTCTTAGACTATTACATTTTACGTAACTCAAGGCACAGTCTTCTTAGTAGCACTGGCCTGTTCTTATCTCCAGACGTTAATAGCTCGATTCTGAATACCCATAAATATCTTGAGTTCATTCCCAGATTTATTGTATTTGTAGCAGTGGTATTCTATAGGCTACAAACTCGGGTTAGTTTCTGGGTAGGTCTTTGCAAGGTCTTTGTATTTTGACCTTATCGTCCAGCGTAAATGAATAAGTTCAGGTGATGGTAACGATGATTAAAATTAAGTTTGAGTAAACGAAACTAGCTGCAAATAATATATAAAATAAGAAAGTTTAGCCCCGTCGAATATTGTTTTAACTAAGAAAGTTTTAGTTCCATCGAATGCTCTTAACACATTTAATATCTATTCAGTTAGTGGACAGTATAAATCTCGTTCCGAATATACAAGTATGTAGCAACGTTACGTATGTATAAGTGGAGTTCTTATAGTTTTTTATTGCAGTTATTAACCCATCGTATCTCTTCTGCAGACGTGAAAACTACGTAGAAGCAATGCTCCCCAAGACATGACAAGTATAGAGTACTCGATGGAGCCACCGAGCGGCCTACTTCGCCACCACCACTACCCTCACCAACAAGCTCGGAGCGTCGTCTCTCAGATGCCGTCGGTCTCCTCCTCTTCGGGAGCCTCGGGAGCTTCCTCCTCGGTTGGCGGATGCCGCGTGAGGTTCGTGAGGCTGGTGCGCAAAAGGAATGAATCCTACGGGTTCAGCCTCCGCGGAGGCCTGGAGCACGGCACCGGCTTCTTCATCTCGCACGTGGAGCCTGCGTCCGAGGCTTTCATGCAGGGGCTCAGGGTGAGTTTTGGGGGGTTAATAAGTCTATTGCAGAGTTGCAACAGTTCTCCTCTCTCTCATCAGTCTTTTTAGCCTTTTCCTAGCCTGTTCGTAAGTCTATTTTTTTTCGTCTAATTCGTTTTATTCATCATTTTTTAACCTGGCATATCTTTTATTTCTCTTCCATGTAACCTTTCTAAGGCCATAATTTTTGTCTAGGCCTTCCTTAGTTCCTTTTTTTCAGTCTTTTATGGAGTTGTTCTCCTTTCATTGGTCTTTTTAGCCTTTTCCTAGCCGGTTCATAAGTCTATCTTTCTTGTCTAATTCGTCTTTTTTTACCTGTCATATCTTTTATTACTCTTCATGTATCCTTTCTTTCGCCATATTTTTCTTTCTAGACCTTCCTTGTCCCTTTTTTTCCAGTTTGTTTTAGCCACTTCTCAGAACTTTATTATCTTTCCTGACATTTTTCCATTCATCTCTTCCTTCTCTTAGCCTCTCCCAACCCCTTCCCTCTCTAGCCTTTCTATCCTGTGGCATTTTATCAACCGCAAATTCAAGAGCCTATATGACATGACTCTTGGAAGATGTTGGAACTGCATTTAAGAAGTTGGAATATGGAAGGACAACTTGGTTGAACCGCCGGTGATAGAGTTATTGTGATTGAGTGGCAGAGCAGGTTATGTAAGGTATATTTGGTTGAGGGAAAGGATCCAAAGAAATGGGTGAAGTAAATAATCCTTTGGCTCTAGGGTAAAGGTGATAAAACAGACAAATTCAATTCAAATTCAAAAAATTTATTGATATACATCAAATGGAGTGTAGCAGCATGCTGCTATACTCACCTACAAAATTCAAAAGATTCCAGGGAAAAAAACATAAAAAAAAAACAGTAATGAAAAGCAAATATTTTACATGAGAAGAATTTGAACCCGATTTATACAAAAGCAAATGCCAAGCTATAATGCAAATTTTATACAAATCAAATGTTGATAATATACTATAGCAAAATTACAATAGGCAAAAGTCATACAAAACAAATGTAACAAAAGTAAACGTTATATTAAAAGAAAAATGTTAAGAAATGGTACAAAAAAATCAAGTTATAAAAATCATACTAAAGGACAGGCAAATGGCTCACAATTATTTATTCCAAAATAAATTAGGAAATTTCTTTACAATTTTGGAACAAACGTCATTTTTCAGAAAATAACGTACTTGATTTGTAAAGTATGTTTCCGTAACTCACCACATAATTTACATTTATATACCAAACGTTACCTGATAATTAGATAATGCCCTTCCATATACAATATCGCTGTTTTCGGACACAACCAAATAGTGTCTCATACTGACACTACCATTGTTTAAAATTTGTCGAATTTCAGCCGCTTCCCACAAAGACCTCTTCATTATTAGCCCATTCTTTATTCTGCTCAGTCATTGTGCATTCTGTATCAATATTATTTTTGTTTGTAGCATCCTTTGCCAAACTACCAGCCATCACATTCAACTGAATACTAACGTGAGATGGCACGCAGAAAAACTTGACAAAATACCCTTGATCTTCAATTGCGTATACAAGTTCTTTACACTTACTAATTCCCTCTGGCAATCTACGAAAACAAACACGTCTTTCATCTTGTTTACTACTAAGGTTAACCCTTCATGAATGGCATGTAATTCAGCAGCAATAGTAGAAGTTTTATCCTCTATTCTTTTTGACAGCGTCTCGTCAGTACTCACATCAGTCAGTACGAATTACCGCAGTTAATAGTACTAATGAACCGGTAACCTCCGTTTTTTCCTCTATAAACACGTTATGGGAAAATGGAATGTTTACTCGTAAAATCAGCAGTCGAAGTCTCAAAAAAAAAAAAAAGTAATAACATTAAAATTATCATAATGCTTTATTATTTATGCACAAAAGCAGCGGCTCCCTCGTACATTCACGCAGAACAACAACCTGTCAGTACCGCTATCAAACAAAAGATAAAAAGAGCATTTGGTAGTAATAAGTAATTCCTTATTTGGAGTAAAACATTATATACATGTTTTGAAACAAAACTAACTCTCAAAGTAATTCCAGAAACGCTGGAATGCCGGACGTTGAACTTTTAAAAGATTTCTTAACCTCCACTTCCTTCACCTTTCTCTTGTTTTAAAAGACTCCACCAGACTGTCAAATATTTTTCTTTTATTTTCTTTTCGACGAATCTTGATTCGAGCAGCTGAACTCTCAATTTCTTGCTCGAGTGACTTCTTTAGCCATTTTTTCTTTTAATTTTTTTTATCGTCTTTTATCGCGGTTCTATGAGGCATTTATTTCATTTTTGTTTATATATAGTCTAGTAATAGTCTTAACCTTCCTATTCTGAAGAATTACTTTAGGTATTCAAAGAGTATGTACGTACCAACGTACGAAACCGTAACGAGAGAGAGAGAGCGAGAGAATCTCTCTGGGAAAACAGTGTATTTCCCGCCATTTTTTCATCATGAAACTTGTGACAGTCACACTAGACCGATTAAATAACCGAGAACTCTTCATTCCATCGTCTTCACGATTTTGAAAGTGAAGCTTCCGTTATTAAAACAAAGATACATCAAGTCACAATCATAGAAAACTAGTACAGTCATTTTGAAAGTAAATTTATCATCAGAATTCTTAGGCGATTTTCGAAATATAAATCTTACCTTCCCACCCAAGAAAGGTGACCCAGATTACCTCGTCTGAATCATATATCTCGCCCAGATTTTTGTTAGATAATCGTCAGAATTCTTAGGCAAATTTAGAAATATAAAGCTTCCCCCCACTCTCGCCAAAAAAAAAAAAAAAAAAAAAAAAAGTTGGACATGAGACTAGAGTCCGTTTAGAGAACTCGGTGAACCAATAAATGTTTGAACTTCACGCGTGGGTGACGCGTCGGGCAGCGACACCTCTGCTACACAAAGACGACCCCTTCCTGTGACAGGTTTTAACATAGAACTGCCAGGTGTTGTAAATGTGTTATAATAATTATCGTATTATTATCCTTCTCTCTCTCTCTCTCTCTCTCTCTCTCGTACAGCCATTGTTGACCCGTTATGGTATACACACACACACACACACACACACACACACACACACACACACACACACACACACATATATATATATATATATATATATTATATATACATATATATATATATATATATTATATATATAGATAGATAGATAGATAGATAGATAGATAGATAGATAGAGATATATCTCTATCCTAATCTCTCCTCACCACCAACATATTGCAAGAGGTGATATGACTTTGTCTGTGGGTATATACGAGTTAATAACAGGATTAAAATCCTGCTCTGGCATAAGGCCAGCTTAATCTAGAAAAAAAAATCTGTAGCAGCAAAGATTTGGTAACCTAGTGATGTGTGGAGTTCTCAACATGCTGCTTCTATGTTCCTTAATTCTTTGAACAATGATTTTGTAATAAGCCTTTTTTATACTTAATATACTTTCTTTTCGTAATGAAATGGCTTAAGGGATGGGGGTAAGCCGTACATATTTGCCTTAAAGCTAGGCTTATACCAGAAAATATTTTTCTCTTAAAGCTAGGCCTATACTATACCAGAAAAGCAAAGATTTAGTCAGTAGTGCAGTAGCATTGAATAAATAGCTCATGGGATTTAATGATGTAATTTAATTATGTGGGTTTGAATCCTATGCTTTAAGTTACGTAGACTCATAAAAATGCAACTTAATATGAAAATGTAAACATTGTATTTGCCGTGAGGCTGTATTATTCTTCTGCTGTAGTATTTTTTTTTATGTGTTTTTTTTTAGTGTTTGTTTATAATAACCAGTAAATATTTATAGAAATGCCTTGTTTTATGTCGGCTGTTTTTGTCATGAGCGCTTTGTCAGAAGAATTGTCCACCTTCTATTAGTATATATACTGACGGCTCAGTCTGTATAAGCGAATTTTATGTTCTTGAATAGCACAGAAGAATCTGCCGTGAGTTTCTTTGTTGTTAACAGCTGCTTTCTCACAATTCCAGGCAGGGGACCAGTTGTTGAGTGTAAATAACATCAGCGTGGACAAAGCAATACACCGCGAGGTCACTGCAATGGTCCAAAGCAAGTCCAGTGTGATTTTGAAAGTGAAAAGCACCGGTATTATCCCTGTTAAAGAGTAAGTGTTGTGTACTTTTTCATTCTGGTATGATCTGCAGTACATTTTGAAATGGGCGTTTAAGGCTTTTGCCAGGGTCATGGCCACATCATCTCCCCTCCAATTGCTTATTTCATTCAGAATTTTGTGAGCACATGAATATGTAGGTACTTTGCAAAGGCATACACACTCATCAGGAAGCTTTCATGCTTAATATTTATTTGACAGGTCTGATAAACTTAGCCCCGTCACCGGTTGAGTTTTTCTGTTATTTTTATGAGATCATTGTTTTGAACAACAAATTGTCAGAGTCTAACTTGCAATGACCTTTTTTCATTTAATAGGACTTAAATTTATCAAAAGAAGATTTCACGTGATGAGTAATCAAAGTACAGCAGTTGTATGTCAGGAATCACAAGTACTGTACATGTGCACTATTAACATTTCTGAAATGAGAATCCACATTGGTATCTGATGAAGTTTATTATGTTGAATTTTTTAAATGATTTGGTGTATGTAAGTATGAGTAAACTTTTATCAGTTGTGACTTAAAGAAAATCACCATCTCCATTAGATAAATGCACACACAGCCCATAAAACAAATTCTGGTTGAATCTTCTGCTATTGGAGTAATCTTGCTGGTAGTACTTTACTCGTTTTAGAAGAAGTATCCTCTTATCTCATTCTCAAGACGCACAGAATTACTGTGAGGTCTTCTTGATAAAGGTCCTATATATTGTAACTATAACACTTAGAATGTGAGTGATAGCAACAGCTAAAGAGATTTGCATATGCATACAGCATCAGCATTTAGATATTGTAAGCTGTTGGATGTTCTGATGAGCTGTATTGGAGATAACTGCAGTGTTGGTCAGATATTAATAATATAAAAAATAGTAATATAGACTGATAATTTCTGTGTACATATATCTCTTCTTTCCTATATAATCATGTAGTAGCATAACTGACAAGATATATAGAAGGCTTTCGTATGCGTTATATTGTGTACATTGATGTTTGCTCTGTACTGTGTTAAAATGCTTATACATAGAGAGAAGGCTCAGGAAAGCAGACCACTTGCATAAGAATTACTTGGTAAGCCCCATTCAGTGCAAGAGATAACCAGTACAGTCAGTCCTCCATACCTTATCACTTCCAGAATTTGAAGTTCTTTACCTTCCTCAGTGCTTTGTGAATCATTTAACTTTCTTCTTCCAAAAGAAGTAAATTCCGTTAATGCGAACAATTAAATTTAAGTTCAGTGTATTGCAAAACCATCTCTTCTAACTAAATCAGTTTTTTATACTAACAGGAATTGACGGATACAGTACTGTATGTATACAGTAATAGAATATGTAGTCATTGGGCCAAGCTATCAGATCTTCTGTCCTGCAGATTAAAGATATAAGGATATAATTTGAAAGGTTATTTATACATACATTGCATCATAGTAGATTATACTCTTTAGGTTATAAAGTATATTATGCTCTTTAGGTTATACAGTATATTACACTCTTTAGGTTATACAGTATATTATACTCTTTAGGTTATACAGTATATTTTTTGCAATGGTCAGTCAGACTGGTAACTGAATGTCCCAATCTTGCCGAGGCCCTCAGAAAAAGGAAAAAAATGTGTCAAAGAAAAAGAAGTGTGACTATACCTAATGAAGTGAGATGTTACCAGTAATTCATTTGTAACATTGCTTATTCACAAACCATTAATTCAAGGTGTATGTTATGATTATGAAAAAGAGATATGGACAACACAAGGGTAAAACTTTTCACAGTTGACATTAACATTGCAGGCATCGAGGTGACCCACTGACGTGGCTCATGGTGGATGAAGATGAGGACGACAATCTCTCCAATGGGGCTGCAGATCCATACAGTCATTCTGGACAGGAAAATGACTACAGAGGATTCCGTTCGTCGTCAAGTCACGAGCCTTCTCATGTCCATGGTGGCAGTGCGGCAGCCAACAACTGCCGCGCTCAGGTGGTTATATCCTGTGGTGGAAAAGTTGGACTTGGATGCAGGTGAGAGTCAAAAATGGAACACTGATATAGGTCTACAGTATTTTCACATACTGTAGTGAATTGAGACCGCAAGAGTTGCATTCGTAGGCTTAGGATTTTTCTTAAGGGCGAGTTAGAACTTTGATCAGTCAAGTTAGACAAACTGGAGAGCTGTGTGGGAAGACAAAAGGGAATGAACACCATGTAAAAAACAGAGATTCATTTTTTTTATATGGAGACTGAACGAAATAGTAGTTGGTATTGTGATTAATGACAACAGCTATTAATAAAAAAAATAAATCATGATGTTTGTGAGAGAGAATTGGTGACAGTAACTGAGGAAGAAAGACTTACTGTATGTAAGAGTTACGTACTATCAGAATTTAGATCCAGTACAGTCATGGGTGATTTGGATAGACAAGGAGCTGATGATCACTTTTGAGAGAAAATAAGGCAGAAATATAACTGCAATGTTGATGGAAGGTAGAGAATACAGGACCAAAGTAGTTCGTGATTTGTTTAGAAAGTGATTATTAAATGTCTGAAAGAGAAACAGTAGTGATTGGAAAATATAGACACAGTATAATGTTACATATCACTTCTTTAATATCTTGCTTTTATTTGCTCATGTACAGAACAAACCTTGGTCTTAATATATGGATAAATTGTCTGGTACTACGTATATATGAAAAATTCAAACAGATTTAAAATTTTTATTTCTTGGATAAAGTTGATTTTTTTCCTCTATTCACCTGTGTTTTAGTTTCAGATTTTTTTATCAGGTGTCTTGTGTTGCGTTTGCACCATTTTTCTTTTTCGTATCCATGGTGATTTTTCCAGAATGTCATTTTTGCTATTTGCAGTTGTAAACATCAGTTTCTTGTCTCTTAGTAATTCTTAATCTCCACATTCCTGTTTAATAACAATTAATGCATTAGGCATTTAAAGTTTGTAATATAACACTTGTTGCTGCCATCTTTTTTCAGCATATGTAAGGGCCCTCCTGAAAAACCAGGAATCTTTGTACAAAGTGTGAAGCCAGGTGGAGTGGCTAAGAGTGCTGGACTACGGCCAGGAGACCAGATTCTTGCTTGCAATGACATCAGCTTTACCCATTTAGAATTTGCAGAGGTAAGTGCATATATAGTATAATTTTATTGCATACCATAAACATTTGCTCTTGAAATAGAATTTTTGCTTGATTAACGGTAATGCACTTATGACCTGTATAAAATAAAGTTAGCAGTTTTCATTGAATTAAATAAAATTTTCCTTGTATGTATGAACTAGTGCTTTTAATGGAGATCTGCTTGAATAAAGTGCACAGAAATTTTCTTTTTTTACAATAACACAAATGCCATTGCTTGTAAATGATCAGTCACACGCTCACACTGTTAGCTATTATTACACTAATATCTTTAAACGCGAATTTCATATGAATTTAGATTTTAATTATAACACTGATGACCTGTTAGTTTGGATCCCCATACTACTCTGTTCAGTGCATTGAAGCTTTTGTTGCTCTCGTGCTACTCAAATCCATTTTGTCCTTATACAAGCAGTCTTGAATTTTCACCCATTGGTCTTTCTGGCAGATTTGCTCTCTCTCTCTCTCTCTCTCTCTCTCTCTCTCTCTCTCTCTCTCTCTCTCTCTCTCTCTCTCTCTCTCTCTCTCTCTCTCTCTCTCTCTGAGCAAGGTAAGGTTTTATAATTTATTACTTAAAGCATCTCAATTTCTTGTTATTTTGTGTACTTCTCCCATTAACCAGTAGTTTCCTTTTTGATTCCCTATATTTTTTGTTTCACATTAATCTAGTAGTAAGTGGGTTGTAATTTTTAATATTTAATTTCCATTCTGTGCCTGTTTAGCTCTTTTTCAAAAGTGTTGAGATAAGATGATTATCATTTAAACTTTGACTTCGTTTCAGGCTGTTTATGTCCTAAAGTCATCACCACATTTGGTTCTGGACATCCTTAGAGGAGCTGGCCTAGACTTTGTTGCAGGAGAATCGTCAGGGTACAATTCTTCAGCTTCATCTATCGCTGGAGACCAGACTCCTCCTTCCTCCTCTTCTGACCCAAGGGATTCTGATCATAGTGTTACCAGCAGGTGATTATTTAAGAAAATTTAACTTGAGGCTTATGGTATTGGATTTTGATGAAAAAAATATTTCCTCATTCATGGTAATACACAAAATCTCATTTTTACTGTAAAACCCATTGTAGTGTTCAAATTTTTAGTTTTGCTTTTAAGTTGAATTCTGATTTTGAAATCTTGCAGTACAGTGGTAAATTTGAAAAGGATTGTTGATTGAAATAGTGCAATTAATTTCATTATTTGCTGAAATAAACAGTGTAAAGAAGGTTACAGATATACCCCCATTCATATTTTATTTAGCATGATGTACAAGATGATTACCTATGGAATCTCAAAAGTAGAGAGTCACCCTTCATATTATAATGTAGGCTTATGATTAAGAGTAAGAAATAGGGAAGGAAGAAGAACAAAGCAATGCTACAATACTTTGAATTAGTAATTAGACAGTTTGGTAGACATCTTGGTAGCTGTACAAAAGTAGTGGATTAAAAGTTTAGAGAACATTCAATCTTCCCACTCACGACACTCAGCCACAACTTATTTAGTGTAATGAAAACATCAGTTGTGTACTTTCCTGTCATTGGTAAGGAATTTCATACGCCTTCTCCATCCTCTCACCAAGAGATTAAGGTCTCTTTCAACTAAACTATTGTCATAGTAAAGTTGTATCTTTAGGGGAGAAGATAAAATTACCAAGAAAGATTTGAAATCTTACACACTTAATTTTACTTCAGTTTACTCTATTGATATCAGTACTGTAAAGTCTTACAGGTTAATGTTAGTAATGGTGGCTATGTTGTAGTGTTAATGTATAAGAATATTCAAGAATGCTGTAGGTGATGGAAAAGTGGTTATTTTACTTTCCAACAAACAGACTGAGTGCTGTTAGTCAGCACTTGTCTTTGGATCGTTCAAGAGGCTGGAAGGAAATTGAGGCGGAATGGGCAGATGCAGAAGCAGCTGAGAAGAGACATCAGTTACAGTCGGCTCAGAGGATTCTGAGAACTCGTGCTCAAGTGAGTAGGAATGTGTTCTTAATGGCTCCTTGGTTCATATTAATGTTAGTTATTGATTACTGCTAAACATTTCCTTCTTTAACTAGGAAGGTGATTAGAATGATGGTTGTGGACTTTATTGCTTAACTTGTATGATGGAAGTAAATTAATTACAGGCAGTCCCCGGGTTACGAGGGGGGTTGCGTTCTTGAGACGCGCTGTAAGCCCAAAATCGTCGTAAGCCGGAACATCGTCGAAAATCCTAAGAAAACCTTACTTTTAATGCTTTGGGTGCATTGAAAACTATGTAAACTGCATTCTTATTGCATTTTTCATCCAAAAATCTTTCAAATATTGATTATTTTGCATTTTTGGTGTCATATTTCATCTGCCAGATCAGCGTTGTAGGCGTCGTAACCCTGGAAATAATTTCTGATGACTATAATTGAAAAGCGCCTTAACCTCGGAACGTCGTAAGCCGAACCCGTCGTAACCCGGGGACTGCCTTACTACTAAACACCTATGTGGTGTGAGTCCTTCATTGATAGGCCTTGATATGCTATATACAGAGGTTTAAAGGACTGAAAATGCTTTTTCTTTTGTTCATAATGAAAATGTCAGTTATGATCAGCACAAGGGTCTCTTGAGAAAGGAAAAGTTTTTGAATTCTGTAACTTCAGGTTTATTAAGGTAGTATATAGCATTTCAATGTGTATTCACGGTTTTCAGTTTATTTGCCTAATGTTTGCATGGAAAATTAAGTACTGTACAGAGCAAATGGATCTTCAGGTGTATCTGGATTCCCATGAAAGATTTAATGAAACAATGGTCCACAAATACTTTTTCAAGATCTCAAGCATTTCACTACGATGTTGTTGTTTTCTACATTTTAAGCCTACCATTGAAATAATGTTTAATTCTTATTAGACCTCATTTAAATAACTTTTTTAGATTTAATTTAAATTAGGTAAGATAAAATGAAATTTCTTTAAGATTCTTAAAAGTTTCAGTCGTGGACTTTATTCAAAGCCTTGTAATTGACTATGGTTAAAAAGTATGTAGGCCATTATTCAAAATATTATTAGTGTCATTGTAAGTGTTCTCCCTGTGGGACTTTGTCATGAAATAACAAATCAAATTAGTATAACCAGTTCATAGACAGGATGCAATTAAGAACAAGTGAGGCAGAAAGATTTACACATTGAAATTTATATTGACCCAGAAAGAAATTAAGAACAAGGAACAAGGTTTACCCTTCAAAATTTATATTGATTCCAGATCACTAATTAGGCTTCGAATTTTCAGTCACATCGCCAAATGCACAAACTAGCTATCTGTACCAAACAAGTGCTAACTGCTGTAACTTCATCTAAAGTGATCATTGTTTAACACCCATCATGTTTAATAAGGAATTGGATGGAAACTAATTAAAGCAGATCAAACCTGCCATAATAGAAACAAATTAAAAGAAGATCAAACATACCATTAGGTTATGGCATTCTTCAAGCTTAATGAGACCTGTACTTAAGTGGTAATTTATTTTGTCGTTGAATTATTCAAGCTTGTTTGGCCCGTGGTTATTTACTAAAGTCATTAAGGTCTGCTCCTGTATGCGGAGAGTGTAGGTAAGCACTAAAAGTTAAACATATGAACAGAAGGTTAGATTTGGAAATAAGTCAAAGAATTGTCATCAACCCATCTCGATTTTTTATTCATCCAAATAAATTTTTCAAGAATTGCAAGTCATTATACAAGATTTAAATGTTGTTAAAGAGCAAAACGTTTGTGCCACCCCTCTTCGAATTTAGTACTACCGTATTTTAACTCTTTGGTCTTGTTCTACTACCTACCCCATAGTAAGTCATTTTGAATAGAATCTAACCCTTTGAAAACAGCCTGATTCAGAGTCATATGTACAGTTTTCATTCTAAAATAGATAGAACAAATGTTATGTACCTGTATAATAACGTTAGACATTATTTGTCAGCTTCTCAAGTTGTAAATGATAGCTCTTCAGGGTTACCTCATTTTACATTGTGCTTTTATGTTATACTGTATTGGATAAAAGCTTGGCAGTTTTATTTTTCTTTCCTGTGTACATTGCTGCTTTGATCACTTATTATTTTGGCAGTAGGGAATTGTAATGGTTCTCTTTTTATGGGTACATTGTAGAAAATATCTTAAGTTTGGGCTTTTTTCCATCACTACTTAAAGGTTGGTTAAGATTAGCACTGTATTTGTGTGGATTATGATAAGGCATATTGATGCACTCTTTAGAGGTTGGTTAAGATTAGCACTGTATTTGTGTGGATTATAAGGCATATTGATGTACTCTAAATAAACCCCATCTCAGATATTTGCTATACTATTTTTAATAAGAAAAATACAGAATTCTTACTAGACACTTGTTGTTCTTGTTTGGGTGCTGAAAGCAACATTTAATGAATATATGAATATGAATCTTATATGCCAGAAAACAATTTTTCCTTGGGAAGATGCACATTTTTCATGGGTCTTAATCAGCATCAGGGACAATGTTTTGCCTGTGTCTTGTAACATTTAATCAATTAAAAACTACTAGTATTTGGGTCTTCACACCAGAGGTAAATGTTGGAGGCAGTTCAGCATGATAAATTAGCATTATACTTGTATCCTATGATATTAACCATTTTGAAATCTCTGTACATGCATTTAATATGGCATATCAAATGCCCAGAATTATTTCATTTTAGCACAGCACTGGTTATCAAAGGATTGATTATTACTAGCTTGTGCTGCAATGGAGATGAGTTAAATGTATCATAAAGTGTTTTTACAAGTACAAAATAAAGCAGTTTTACCTTGCAAAACATAGTTAAAAAAAAAGTTATCCTCCAAGGTTTTCGAGTCCTCGGGCATTTTGAAATACAATTTTTCAGGCCAGTGACATATACGTATATTAATTTTCAGAGGGATGCCAACCACAGGCTTAATGCCTCCAACAGTAGGTCATTGTGTAATTTGAGTGTTGGCTTCAGAGACGATGATAATGAAGAGTCCACTGCCTTCAGGGATACAGGGCATCCTTACTCTCCTGTTGTACCCTCAGCATCTCGTCTTCCAGCACACACTCACTACAAACCTGCTCTTAGGAGTACAAGGTCAAGTAGTGATGTATCGAGTGACACAAGTCATAAAATAGCCTTAGTGACTTCGCATGATCCACACGTCAGTAACATTGTAGTTACAGGTGGACCTAAGAATGAGAGAGATGCAGTTTCTAGACTGGAGCAACTTTCCAGCCCTTCTGCCAGTAGGGTAAGTCTGGATTGATTCTTTCCAAAGTGGACTTCATTTGTACAGTACTTTGACTTTCATCACCTCCACCATGAGCATCATCGTCATCATCAGTCTATATCAACATTCTATGTCAGGCCTTCCTTTCACATGGTTTGGCATCTGAAAAATTTACTCCACACATTTGTTTTGTGCACTGTCTTCTTGAATTGCAGTCTTGTCCAATTTTATAAATCCTTTCTCCATGGTTTTCATAGGCTTTTCCACTTTTTGATGCTCTGCCAATCCCAGGTGATTGTATCTCCCTGTTTCATATGCCCAGATTTTTTTTTCTTGAGATCTGTTTCTTTTTCCAGCTTCTGAACACTGTGATACCACTTCATTTGTTATATAGCCGTAACAGAATCATTCCAACCATGAATTTAAGCAATCTTGTTGCCACTGCATGTAGAAGCACAAATCATGCTCTTCATAATTTTTTTCATCCTGTTAACTAATGGGATATTTACCATTAATCCAGCTATCTCTTTCTGGTTCATCCAGGCTGGTACATACTACTAGTCCCCAGTAATCTGGTAATACAATCCAGTTGATCACCAAGGTAACAAATGTCTGCATCCTTCTAGGCCTCTCCAGGTGTCATAACAAAGTCCTGATCCATCCCATTACCATTAGCTTTTCTTGTGGGTACCAAACTAGGCATTCCTGACAACTTCCTGCATTCACCCCTATCACCATGGTTTTGATTTTCTTTCATAGATTTTTCGTTTCTGTTATCAATTTCACTCTTCCATCTTATAACCAATCTGGACCTCATTCTTCTGGTCTGCTTTATCACCTGGTCATATGGTTACTGTAGTTCAGTCCTTCCTTTCCTTAGTATTATTATTAAAGGAAGGACGTAGTCTCACGTAAAGTTAAATTAGTTGGGCAGCTAGATAAGAAGATTCCAAAGACAGGAGATCAACAATAAGAGGAAGCATTATATCAGAGTTCCATATGAACTGTGTACACAATTACCCCTTGGGTTGATACATTGAAACTAGAGTGCTGTTACTATTAGGATTACAATTTTTTGTTGTTAGTGCGATGAAGCTGTCAGCAGCACAGTAATTTTATTAGTATTATTATTTCACTATTGAACCAAGCTACTTTGTGTCATTTCAAGACACACAATTCTGGCCAAAAGGTTTATCAGGCATTACAAAAATTAAGTGTTTGTAATGTTTTGAAGAATTTGGCTAGTCCAGTAAGAGAGAAGCAAGTAAGAAGAAAGCAAAGATATCAGGTGAAAAGTAAAACCAGACACAATGGAGCTGTGAACTGAACAAGTGCTGCTTAAAACTGTAGTCAAGCTTCAATTTTGGAAAGACACACTTGGCAGTATCCTCTGCTGGGATGATGGTAACCAATAGAGGTCTGCATACAAATTGGAATTTGATGTATATAGGTACAGCATATGTATTGCAGTTTACTTTTGATTTTTTATATAGTGTCATTGGAACCTTTTATATCTCTCCAAAAAATTAGAATGAACTCTCTTGAGGTTGATACAGATAGGATTGCAAAGATAGGTTCTCGAAGTAGAGTGGTAACCAAGTTATTTGTCACATAAATTATAGTTAAAAACCTGACAAGTATGTGCTGCTGTTAGTTTTTATTTAATCCCTAATGGCTCTTTTTAAGTACCAAGTGTATTTGTTCTTATCAAAGATGAAAGCTATACTATGGAATACATTACATAAGCAAGGGAAAAGAGATTTTTATAATTACAGTATCTATGGAATATGGTTATACCAAAGAAACATGGCAAGAAGTTATGTAGTTTTAATGGTCATTATACAAATTAAGATTACTCTCAATAACAGTAAAGGATTTTGTAGTATTTAATTATGATCATACTTTACATACTAATTCGATTGTAGTTCATAAATTTTGGTTTGTAAAAAATGTTTAAGTGGGTGTTTCAAAGTTTTAACTCTGTAATATTAGGGTTTTGATTCTATACTCATACCTATGAAGCTGTATAAGAGACAGTTGTAAGATTTGGAGTCTATACCTTGCCAAGTAAAAAAGGGGGAAGGGATTGATTAGAGCTGCAGTAGGTCAGGTGAGAACCAAGGGTCACTGAAGTGGGTAAGTACAAAACATATTTGTCATTGCTTATTTTGTAAAAACAAGCAGAAAAGCATTAACAGTTAGGAAGTATTGTTTACCTGAAATCTCCTCATTTAATTAAGAGGGTGAATTCTGTGTGTGTTCTTGGTGTTCGCAATGGAATTAATGTTGACCAGGAGTTGGTCCCAATGTATGACTTACTGCATTTATTTCAGTATTATTTGTGGAAGTCATACTGGTGTATGTAGTGTGGAACTTCTCATTGGCTGCCAAGTTTTGTGTCAAATTCAAATCATCCTCTTAAGTGTAAGTGTTAAAGTAAGTAACCAGAATTGCACGAAGTAAATTAAAAAAATTTTATCCCGTTTGTTCTTTTCTTTTTTTGTTTTTAAAGACGTCAACACTTAGCAGTGGAACTTCTCAGGTGACAGTGAGGTCTTCATCTGGTAGCATGGGTTTGGGAGCAGGAAATTCCAGTAGTGGTAGCTCACTGCAAGTAACAGAGTCATTGGTTGAACAGCAATTACGGGAACTCAGGGAAGAGCAGAGAAAACTGCAGGAAGAAGCTAATTTATTGGCAGAGGAGCGAAGAAAATTTGAGGTAAGGGTGGAATAACGAGTTACTTTGACCAATTTTGCGCTGAAGTAAGTTTTCCTTTTAATTTGACAGTAGATTACTGTATTAGTACATATGTGTTTTCCAAGTTGATAATGGGGCTTTGCCACAAATAACTAGAAGTCTTTGGTGTGATAATCTAACAAATGAAATAAAGGGATGTCTAATTTTATTTACACATCAAAAATTGCCTTTGCTATCTCACTCATTTTAATATTAAATGTATTGTATTTTGTCACAATCTTCTGTTTCTTTATGTATATAAATCTTGCACAAGTCAACCATTTACAATGTGTTGTTCACTACTAAATGTATATTTGCACAATTTTTTCCACCATTTATTACCTTATATTCTGAATTTCTACTACATCAAATTGTTTTAATTTACTCAAGGAAATGATTAGAAATTTCACTTATCAGAATGATGAGTATAAGGTAATTGTGATTTGTATAAAGAAAAAATTGCACAATCTAGCTGATGTGCAGTCCTGTTTTTGGGTTCCACGTTAAATTTTCCAAATGCGTTCAATGTTGGTACTTCATATTGATATACTAGTATCTTTTAGGAATATAAACGGTTTAGTAGTTATAAGTAGGACCCTACTATTTCCTTTCGAAGACCTTCTGTAGCAGTCTTGTGTGAAAGTGTAAAATGCAGCTTTCAGGAAATTATAAGATAGAGTTAGCCTCAAAGACAATAATAATCACCTAGGTTTTCTTTTAGTGGCTCTCTTAATTATTACTCGTTTGCTCCATTGGTGAACTTGAATAATTTTCAGACTGCATGTTAATTAATTCTCCCGTGAGGATCATTGAAAGTTGTATTTAATTGTTAGGAAATAACCAAAACTTACAATTAGGCATATGGAAGAAGAGTGCTGTATATTCTTGTAAGGAACATGGATCAAGATTTGATTTCTTCACAAGTGAAGAATCTGGAATAGAAATAAGAAATATTTTAGTGGATAACCTAACTTAACAGGATATTAATCCTTGATATGCATTAATTAATAACTAGGAAAAATTGAACATTTTGATTTTTCTTCAAAGTATTTAATACTAACTACATCTGATTTACATTTATTATTAGACATTGCAGCCTATTTATAAGTACAGTATGATTGTACTTGTACAAGCAACAGACCTTCATGTACTTTTGTTTTATGAATGCATAAACTTTCAAGGAATTGTTTCACACCAAACTCATCTCTCATGCAGCCCACATTTTTGGTCTTCAAATGTCTCACACACTGCATCCTCTTAGCAGACAAGAAGAGCAGTGGCCTAACATGTGCGTAGGCTCCACTTTGACAAAAGTCCTGATCTGACGCCTGACTCAGTGTCTCACTTTTCATGTATGCAGAGCTGTCAACAGCTGTGCAGATTTATCAGATTGTTCTTCTTTCTACAGGATTGCACAAGTTTCTGTCAGCTTTGTAGTTTTCAATGGTTGGCAATAGTTCTAGCATTTATGAAAGGTTTTTGGGGGTGGGGTGTACATATTAGGTAAATTTACAGTTTATAATCTGAACTAGGATTAGTGCTTGGCTTTAATGAATCTGAAGTTAGCTCCTGTTTTCATTGCTAACTTTCTGCTTTTTGCATATGTTGAGTGCTCCATGGAAAAGGTGAAAGTTTTCATATTTTTTCACCCTTTGGGTTCGGGTTGTTTTCAACCTAAATGCAAATGAGCAGGTATTGTTATCTTAGGGTATGGATATTCTAGTTTGCCAAATATACCTTTTTTTTTTTTTAGTTATTATTGCACTTTAATTTTGTTTGCTTCACTTATGAGGTTACAGTATTTCATAATTGTATTTGCCTGACATTGCTTTTGTAAATACTTATAATGAGTTATACTGTAATCTTCATTATTTCCCACTGCAGTACTTTCATGTTTTGTATGCTAACAGTGTCTGCAGTTTTGTGCCATTTTCTATTAACTTTTCATTCTACATTTTGAAGTCTTAGCTAGTTTGTTAAGGGTCTTAAGGTAAACCCAGCCATTTTTAATGTCACTTGTAGAATACAAGGACACTCATTGTGTAGATGATGTTGACAGGTCTGTCCTCTTTACCTCGCCAACAAGGGACTGGTCTCTCAAGGTCACTTTTCCACAGGAGGTCCTTTATGATGAGACTTCCCAGGAGTGGTGCCCCCATTTGTTTGGCTTTTTCACCCAAGAATCTCTGACTTTCTATGGACAGCAGAATGATCTTCCTCTTCCTTGGTAGCAATTAAGGACCACTCATCTCCAGATGAGATATCCCACACACACTGACCATCTAGGAGCAGCCCCATCTAACACAACTGTGTGCTCTAGCCAGCAGTCGTCTACCTTGCTGGAAATGAATCCTACATGACCTCTCTGAAGGTGAACCCATCTCCTCTTCAGGATTTGATGCAGTAGCACTTCAGACTATCAATTGATGCCACCCACATTATTCCACCATCACTGCTAAAACTCACCTGAGTTCCACAACCCATGCTTGAAGATATCAAGCTTCTGAGTCCCAGCCATTTTTTGTCTTGGAAGCAACTGTTCAGGTCAGAGTCTTATCCATGGTTGTGATTGTGGTTTGAGCCATGACTGGTTCCAGCAATGTTGATAGATAAAACAAGGAGAATTCCTAAGTGGGAAAAGTTGCCTAGTCTTTCAAAATTTTGGAGATTCCACAAAACTTGGAGATTTTGCAGCAGCATATGCATGGAGAGTATTCAGCAAAGCCTCAAGTGAGGGTTTTCTACAGAGGAAGCCAGTCAGTCTCCGGACCTTGGTGACCTTAACCCTTAAATTATTCATGTTCAGTGGGGTACTTCCATAACTGGAGCAGTGAGATGTGTGTTATCCGTCAGTTCCACTACCCTCCATAGGATATTATCTTAAGTTTCTTATTCAAGTGCTGGAAGTGAGAATTTCAGCCCTTGAGGGCTACAGGGTTGCCCTACCACATTTCTTTGTGCTCTGTGACTAAATTGGGTTTTTCATTGAAGTTAAAAGGTTTATATAAATATAGTATTTTTGAGGAGATAGCTTGAAGTCATCCAAGCTTGCCAACTAGGACCCTTTTCCCATTACCATTGTGTCTTAAAGGCAGATCAGCAGCGTTTACACACACACATATCTAAAATTTCATAGGTTTGTCATTCACTGCTGACTTTGTAGGAGACTCAACCTCTAGGAACCATTCCACAGAACTGTTTGCCATCTTTTATATTGCCTTTTACTCCAAAGGTTCCATAACCAACTCCTATATACTTTCTCAGTTTACACCTTCGTCAATAAAACATGTTTCATGGAACTGTGCGTGTCCTATAGGTTCTTGCAAGTCATCCTTAGTTTATAGCAACCGTTCTAGTCCCTGGAATTGAGAGCCATCTCCACGTCTTTAATTTGTAAGAACCTTCAGTTGCTAGTTTATTTGTACAAAATTTGCCTCAGAGATATACCTCGTAAATAAATGTACAGTATTCATATTCCTTGGGATCTGTAGTAACAGCAGGCCATTACTGTTTTCACTCTTTCATTTGTGGTATCCTAAGAGACAGTATTCTGGGGTTACTCAGATCTGTGCCTCAAATATATGTAGTGTTTGTATTCCTTGAATCACTTTACACCAATACATTCACAAACAGTACTCTTCCTCAGCATATTAACAGGTGCTTGACGAGTATCTGAGATCCAGGTTGGCGTATGCATAGTGAGATCCCATTCTTGTATTGGTTAGGCAAAGGATTGCTGTGTCTGAGGAATAAGAGAGATCAGGTGTGTGGACTGAATAAGTATGATGGCTTTGTATAAAAAAAAAAAAAAATTAAACTTAACATTTAAAAAAATAAAAATATTTAAGAATATTGATTGTTATCTGATCAAACTACTACTTTTTAAAAATGGTACTTGTTTAAGTCAGTATGAAGTAGCACTGCACACTCTAAAACAAGTAGTCTCATATTTCACGGCCTTTTACATAGTTATATGATGCATAATGCAGGTTAGGAATAAAGTAGAAGAATTATTATTATTTTATTATTATTATTAAAATATTTTAACCATACTACTGAGCTTATTTACAGTTCTCATAGAAAAATGAAGATTACTGCTGATAAATATCCTAGTTGCTTGCATTTTATTTAAAAGAAGTACAACACTCCCATAAACTTGACAGACATATCAAATTGGGAACAAAGACTTTGTAAAGGTTACTTAACAACAGTTTAAGGGATTTATCCAGGAAATGGACCATATCTTGAAAGGTAGCCTAGCAAAAAACCCTTGTAATAAAGTAGGTGATAAGTAAAGAAGTCTGATAAGTTGAGTGGGGGATTACTGTACATTCTAATTTACCCCATAAAAATTCATTACTATTTCACATTTGTAATTACGTATACAGTAATATAGTACTAGTTGATGCATGATTTGTTTAAACATTTAATATGGCAATTTTCTTTTCACAGACTTACACAAGCATTTATTTTACTATTGACAGAGGCACATTATTAAAAATTTATAGATCATGTCTTTCACACTGATAAGATCAGACGTGACTAGTTACGAACTGCAGGAACTTCCTCAGCTGACAGTCCCTAAATTTTTATCATTTGAAAGTCGAGATAATAGAGATCCACAGTGTGATATGACCAGATAAGATAACCTGCCACGACAGATCATGTAATGTTGACGTTAATCCTAGCTACATACTTTTAGTGCCCGAGAAGTGTTGTGCTGTGTATGTTTATTACTGTAAGATATTATGTAGTTTTGAATGTTGATGGAAGTTACATGTTCCTTTCAAGTATAGGAATAGTGAAGCTTGCCTTGGAATAATGATGAAACATTTAAGGGGAACATTTTTCAGTTCTCATTTATGAAGGTGTATTTAAGATCAGATGAGGTTAGGATTTGGGTTTGAAATCCAAATCCTAACATGATTTTAGTTAAAATTTTGTAAAATAGTCTTGAAATAATTTGATATAATGATTTGGAATTGTGTGGAACCCTAAAACAGGTGCTGCTCTTTTATTGTCTTTGCTTTTGCACCTCTTTATTCACTTTCCTCCTTGTGCTGGCCACCAACCTACCAGGAGGAGAGACGTCGTGGTTTAGTGCATACCCAGAGTGCTCCATTGACCCCTCTTGTGATCAGCTGCTCCGGCCAGTCCCTTCTCCCTCATCATCAGGCACCTCCTAGCCCTACATCTTCCATCGCCAGTGGGCGCCATACAACTCGCGTTCTCATAAAGTCCCCGCCTCCTCCTCCACCTCCTCGTAAAAACACCACTACTTTGTCCTCTTGTCGATCCCATTCACATCAAGTATCACCTCCAGCTTCTCCAGCACATAGCAGCAGCAGTAGTAGTGGTGTAGGGTCATTGTGTGGTTCAGGTGCTCCCCCTCGGCGCTGTAAGAGCATTGGCTCACTGTCGGCCAGTAGTAGTGAAAGTACCGTTTGGGAAGACCTGCCTTTAACCGGCAACCTGTCGTCCTCCATCAACAACTCTCATTGTACTATACAGTCTACCGTGCCTCCTCCACCCCCACCCAAGCCATCAGCACCTCAGATGTCACAACATAGTAATAATGAAACCCAAATATTAAGGGGGGTTCCCCCTCCTCCACCTCCACCACCCCCTCAGCCTTCTCATAATCATCAACCCAGTTTAGCCAGTGCCCTTAGCAGAGAACTGGAACGGCGTTCTGCACAGGTAAGCTTGAAGATACTGCAGTGTCATTTTTATTCATTTTCATTCTTTCAAGTATCCACATATGGTACACAGAAGCAGCATCTTGCTGCCATTTTCTTAAAGAATCATTAGATAAAGTAAATAGTCTTGTATTTATAGTTTTCATGGGTATAAAGATTTGCTCACATTTTTCTAATAAACTTGTCTACTTCATATATAAAATAAATTGACATTTCATGGAAGATAAAAATATTAAGATTTTTAATTGTAAAATCACATGTATGTATGTATTCTGTATTTTCACATGCATTCCTTAACAAATGTATTGCTAGCACTGTAATTTTATTCACTGCAAAATAACTTCTGATAGGCTAAGGTCTAGCATATTTCTCAGAGCACCATTTTTTATTTAAAGTGTCAACAAACAGTATGTAAGTTAACTTTGCTCCGGTTTTCACCTTCTATAAGAGCAAATCCTTTGTGCTAACTCAATAAGTTTTGAAATGTGATTTGTTGGTCTTGTTAAACTATATTATAATCCAGTATGCCTTCATTCACATTTTAGTATGCATTGTTGCATTGTCATGCAATTGTAATAGCAGAACATTTTGCATAGCTAATATAAGTTCTGCAGTTGCTGGCTTTAGATTTTTCCTTTTTAAGTATTTTTGCAGAAGTTACATCATGTTTGGGTTCATAAACTTTACCGCCACTGAATTTTGATTGAAGAACTTGAGCATGTTGGAGCTCAGAGCTACAAAATAGCTCTGTAACCAGCTTGAGTTGCTATGACAAAGCAGATATTCATGCCTTCATTCACTGACAGAATTCAAAAGTGGGGAAGAAGAGTTAACTTGATAATGGAAACATGGTTTTCATAGTTTTTTACCCCGAGTGATTTTGACATTCATTTCTACCTCACCCCTCACAGCTAATAATTTGGGAGACATCAGTGGAAAACCAGGGTTTTTGGCCCCCAACACTACAGTACTGGCAGTCTCGGGTTAAAGTGTTCTGACTTTACGCCGCCATTAACCTGATTTTATGTGCCATTAGTACCATTTATTTCCCATTATTATTATGATGATCCAGTTTACAGTGTATTTTTGGGTTACAGTGCACCACCAGGAACGGGGTCGACCCCCTGCCGTTAAACCAGGGACTGTCTTACCAGTATACATCAAAATAAGTTCATTCAAACATCTAAAAAGAACAGCTGTGCTGTACTAATCACCTTAACTGGGCAGCTCCTTGATATGTTCAGCACAGCATTTACGGATTCCCTGCCTGGTATAAGTGAAAAAAATGACAAATTTTCTAAGACAATTTGTATTTTTCATAGCTACAAACCTTTGGTCTTAACAATAGGATAATTTCTAGTGCCTAGCTGGATCCGGTTAAAAAGCAGATGAAAGCAAGGAATCTTGTGATATCTGGTAACGCATGCATAGCTCGGGTGAGGATTGGTCAAGGACGACGCCGCTACGCCAGTCTTTCTTTTGACCACCTGGGCGAGAGTCGTGTCAACATCTCTTGGCCTTTTCCCAGTTCATTGCCCGTTTCGCTTGTGTTAGTGTGTGTGTGTGTGTTTGCCTTATATTATGGATTCTGCTCCTCCTTGGCATTAGTGTATGTGCCCCGGAGTTCCAGGTTTTCCGTTCTCTCGTTTTCTGGCTTCGGCAGCGACTGAACCTCGCATAACATACAGTATGTGTCGTTCTAATTTTTGTACCATCACAAATCCTTGGATGGAATGCTGAGCATGGCCTAAGGAGCAGTGGAGGTCGTTTTATGGCACGAGAGAACATCGGAGGGTTTCAACTCTTCCTACTTGGGAAGGTTTTTCGCCTCTTCCTGATGTTTCGTCTCCTGCAGTAGTCAACCCCCATAGTAGCGTTGTCCCTGCGTCTCCTTGCGTCTCCTTCCTTTTCTCTCTCCCATTGATTCATCAATGGAAGTATTGGGAGGCCACCAGGCTAATGTTTATGTAGCCCCTTCTTCCTTGAGAGTTTATTTGATTCCCAAGAAGGGTGAGGCTTTTTCATCAATCTCTTCTCTTCCAGAGTTGAAGGCGTCCAAAATGGCAGCGATTTGGAAGATGCTCGGGCTAGGGGTTCCACCGTCCTTGGAGGGGTTGCTAGCGCATTTTGTGAAGGGTCGCACCCCCCCTCTCTGGTCTGGGCAGGCCATCCCCCCACCTCCCGACCTAGTCTTCGTGGGTAGCAGAAGTCAGCCATCTTGTATTGCTCCGCCAGTGTCTGCTGTCGCTTCTTTGAGTCGGAGTTGACGCTGTCACGGGATCCATTTTTGTGTATTCCTCCGCCAGTGGCGTCTGATTCCCCCTCGCACCGAGGAGAAGCCGTGATGTCACCACCACTTTTGACGTCACTCCTATCGATGACGTCTCTCCCAGTCATCTCCTCTGATCTGCCTTTCTCAGTCATGACGTAATCACTGCCGCCCAGTTCGCTACATCTCCCTTCCTTGTCATCGGAGCCTTCTCTGGCACATCAGTCTGAGGTCATATGCCAGGCAGTGCTTCAGAGGTTGGACTCTGTATTGGATGTAAAGTTGGCTGCCTTATCGGTTGGGAGGATTGGTAGGAAACGTGTTGCTTCGTCCCCGCCTCCTAAGAAGAGTGTGCATAGTGCATAAGAAAACAGTGCTGTCTTCCTCTACCTCTTCCCCCTCTATGCCCCGTCGGCATATCAAGCGTTGGAAGGCTAAGGACTTTGCCCTTCCTTTGCCTTCGAGGGAGGAACAACGTGGACATGTTCCCAAGAGTGCTGTTGTTTCGGGCAGTGTTAGTGTTCCTTCCCGTGTGCGATCTGCAGGGGATGCGTGTTGCAACCTCCCCTGCCCGTGCACGTGATGCAAGTGCTCCTCCTTCTCCAAGGCCTATTCGTCGCCGTAAGGATCTCAAGGCGCCTGTCAAGAGGTCGAAGTTAGTGAGCGCAGAGTTGGTGCAGCAGGAGTTTTTGCCTACCTCTCTCACTGGTGCTTCCAAGAGTTCGACTTTAGGGGATTCTCCTTCAATCTCAAGTGCTTGGGTTCCCCCCATCTTGCGTACGTACGTCAGCCACGCCTGTGACCATTCATGGACATGTTGAGTCATCTGTTGAGGTAAGCGATGTTCCTAGTGTTATAGTGGGTTCGTCTCGGAAGCCGACGCATGGACCCAGCCCAGATAGGTTAGTTGGGGTTTCAGGCTGTTTGGCTGCTAACCCTTCCGTTAATTTTGGTGGGGAAGGTGCCTTAGAGGAGCCTACACATCCTTCTCATCGCCGGTCTCCGTTGCCAGAGGAGGGAGACATGCAGAGTTTTTGTCTTCCTTTTCAGAAGTTGTTGATCTCATTCGTGGGTTTAACAATTTAGAAAGTAGGACTCAGGCTCGGTTGTCTTACAGTCCTTCTTGCTTTTAAGCCTTGGTGGGAGCTACTCAGGACCCCAAATCATCTCTTCAGCTTCCTTTGTCGGGGCACGTTCAGTCAGTCCTGCAGAAGGTTAACGCCTCTGTTTTGGACCGGGCCGGTTCGCTTTGCTCTAAGGGCTCTACCAAACTACTACCCCCGCCTTTCATGAGACATAGGAAGTACTATGCTACGAACTCTGCTTTTTTGTTGTTGTCACGCCATCTTAACCCAGACGTCATTCATCTGAAGCCGGGATTGACTTTGGAACAGATGAGGTCAGTGGCTCCGTCCTTGTCTCCGCAAGATGCCTCAGCATTGAATCTACAGCAGCCTCCATGTTGCAGACAGTTTCTTGGCTGGACTTCTGGTCTGTGGTTATTGCCAAGATAGCTTCCGACAGGTCCCTGTAAGGGTTGGTGAGTGCCTCCTGTTGCAGTCCGGGGGCAAGGCGTTTTCATATTTGGCTCACCTCGGTGCTAATTTATGGGCTAATCTTATTCTGATTAGAAGGGACTCGGCTTTGTCTAGGATGGAGAGATCGCTCGACACAGAATCCTTGCTGGCATTGAGGAATGGAGATCTTTTGGATTCCCAATTTTTGTTTCCTCGGACAGAGCTCGAGAGTGTGATAGACCAGCGCCGGGCTGACACCAAAGACAGACTGGTGCATCAGGCTGTGTCTATGTCGGAGTCTTGTCCTCGGAGACATCTGGCTTCTCCTCACCCTGTCCAGCAGCAGTCAAGGAGATTGTCGCCTGGTAGGCCATCGAGGACCTCGAGTTCGGCAGGGCCTTCCCGTTCGACACAGCCTAAGTCAGAAGATCAACGCCCCTTTCGCTCTCGTTCCTTTAAGCCAAGAAGGGGCTCAAGGGCCAGAGGTAAAGGGGGGCCGTCGGTAGGTTAGGCGCCTCTCCCTCTCCTGCGCCACGGGTGAGGGGTGTGCCTGGCAGGCCATTGGGCCAAGTGGCAGAGTTATAGGGTGGAGAAGTGGGTGGTAGATGTCCTTCGGGTGGGATACCTACTGCCATTCGACTTCTCTCCTCCTCTGTCGGACAAGCCGCAGCTCAGGAAGGCATATCCTCCAGATTCTTTGAAGTTCTTGGCTCTTCGGGAGGAAGTGCAGAAAATGCTGGACAAGTATGCGATAGAGGAAGTAGTGCGTCCGTCCCCTGTGTTTTACAGTCACATCTTGGTGCCCAAGGTGTCGGGAGGATGGAGGCCTGTGATTGACTCGTCCACCTTGAATCACTTCATCAGGAAGACACTGTTCAAGATGGAGTTCCCGCGCTCGGTGTTGACAGCCGTGAGGGAAGGCGACTTCATGCTGTCGATAGACTTGAGGGACGCATACTTCCAAATCCCTGTTCATCCCACGTCCAGGAAGTTCCTTCGCTTCGCTCTTGGGGACAAGGTCTTCGAGGTCAGTCTTTTGCTTCAGGCTGACGACAGCCCCTCAAGTGTTCACAAGGGTCTTCTCTCTCGTGTCAAGTTGGGCCCATGCTCTGGGGATCTGTTTGCTGAGGTACCTTGACGATTACTTGGTCTTGGCAGTTTCCAGTGAAAAGCTGCTGCAGGACAGGGATCATCTACTTCGGTTCTGTCTGGAACTGGGCATCATAGTCAACCAGGAGAAGTCGAACCTCATACCCACTGTAGCAAATGTTTTCCCGTCGGATCAGAGATTGAAGAAGTTGCGTCCGTTCTCGGGCGGTGGCGCGCAACTTCCTGTCAGTTACATCAGTCAGCTCATCAGTGGCAAGTTTTTCTGCGAGTGTTGTCTTCCCTGGAGAAGCTGGTCCCTTATGGGCGTCTTCATCTTTGGTCTCTGCAATGGAGACTGGGAGAATTCTGGTCTCCGGCGGGGGACTCCCCTGTTAATGGTTCCTGTCTCTGGAAGTGAGAGAAGACCTTCATTGGTGTTTGGACGATATTGTAAAGAATTTGAACTTTTTCATCTTGGAGCCTTATTCCATACGAATGACTCCAAGCATTACCAACGGCTTCATATATCTAGAAAAAAAAATTACTATTAGTGTCCAAACCACAATCCACAGTCCTACTTCATCTTCAGCTTTTCCCATCTTTATATGGGGTTGTTGTTTGTTATTAGTCTTCTCCATCTTCTGTGATTATGCACCATTACCTCACTCACGTTCTTCTCCCGCATGTCCCTGTTAACTGTCTCTCTCCTCATTTTTGGTCAATCCAGTCCTACAAGATGTCCATTTCATTCTTTCATGTGGTTTTGCCCTGAGCAGTTTTGTTGCCTCGTTCCCAAAGAATTATTTCGATCCATTACATACCTCATCTATTATGCTTCGTGTGTTGTGCCAAATTTTTGGTAAATATGAAACACTCACTTGAGTGCCTTTTTTCCTTCACTTGGTGACATGATGTTTACTACTGCAGTGTAGTAAGTAGGTACTCACTCTCTTCTTTTTACTTTTCTTTTGATCAAAGGGTTCCTTTGCTTTTAATTTGCAGGGCTTGCAGTATTTTCATGAATTGTGAGATTCGGTTAATTTCAGCTTGTAACTTTTGCTTGGTTATTTCCAATCCATATTTGGTAAATTGTTTTTCAAATGCTGCTTATAGATTTTAGTTGACTAGTCCACAGCAGTTCCCTTCAGTTTTCCATTTCTGTCTCGGCTTTTCATCCATGTGTTTTAAGTTTTCTATAAGGTATTGTTTCTTCTGATTAGTATTTTTGCTCAGATGGTAAGTCATACATTCTTCTTAATGTTTTTCTTGGATAAGGACATGCATTAAAAGTGCCCTCCAGCATTGTTAACAACAAAAGATTTGTTCAATGTGTTTGGACTGATCAGAAAATCCTTATTCAGATGCATGTCAAAGTTTGATTCGCATTGTGCTCAGCTTCCACAACCACCATGCTGCCTCCTTGTATCAAGAGTGCTCAGAGTAGGTCACATAGGTTGGTCTAAGGCCTCAGCAGCCCTTCTAGTCTCATTGCCTAATGAAGCCTTGCATCCAAGGAAGATTCTTTTTCCAGAAACTTTTCCCTTTCACTCTTATGAGAGTGTTTGTCTGCTCGCCTGCTCCCTTGACTAAAAAATTTGTTCCTCCAACTCATCCTCTGCTTCTGAGATTGTGCCCTTTCCTTTTCCTTCTCGGGAGTCCCTTTGTTCAGCAGACAACTTTCCTGGCTCACCTCAAGAAGGTTCTCTTGTGTTCCAGTACCAATTCTTGGATTTGTCAATTGCAGTCTTACTTCTTTTTACTTCATCTATGCTGTAACTGTCTCATTGCTTGTGTCTGTTATTACGGGATTGTCAGTGATGTCATCTGAGTAACCCCATCCTTGCCATGTAGCTTTGACTATCTGGGTGTACTCAACTTCCTGTGCCCATGTATGTGACTCATTCTGGGTGTTTTCCCTTGTACAAGGCTCCACTTATGTGCTCAACTGCACTTGCAAATTTGACTCTATTCAGGTTGACTTAATTTATTTACAGCCACTGCCAAGTCCTCACCACTATTTACCCAAGAGATGTTTACCACCCACATTCGATTCGAATCTATTTTTGGCTCCTAACTGCCTAACCATTGTACCTGTTTTAATTCAGATTTCACTGTTCCTTTAAAAAGGAATCCTTTGTTCCAGGCTTGAGAGTGTAAAATGGGAATCAGTGGTGCGATTAAACCAAATTCACAATTACCGTACTTACTGTTTATTTTGAATGACCATTACTTTGCACAGGCACAAATTGTAAAGTTGAGAAAAATTCTTTTCTTAATATTTGAACAAAGATTTGTTCACTGTCATGTTGAATAATAGTCTTTTGGAAATTATTTTTCTCCATTATTGAAACCTTAATTTGAATTCTTATCTTTCCCATATATGGTACAGTAAAACAAAAAATCAGGCAAGTATGAGGGATAATTGTATACTGCTTATCAGTTCTGTCCTGTAGTGATGGATAACTCTAAGCTGCATAGACAGCAGATTATAATTACCTTTATTTCGGGTACCATATTTTGTGTCTCAAACATTTAGTAGTTGCATAAGGAAGGTGATTTAAAATCTTGCAAGTGCCTTTAAAACTTTTAAGTATACCTGTATAATTGTAGCATGAATTTATTCAAATGTAAAGTTTTACTTTTTTAATCATGGTATCAATATTTGTTGACTTCACAACTAGTTTGTGCGAGTAACTTATAATATTTAAAGCCATTTTGGACTTGAAAGAACTCAGTAGTTTCATTCTATCTTTAGGAGTCTCTGTCAGGTGATGTTGATGATGAAACAAAAGCAAAGGCGATTCAAGATAAGATTGATGCATTCAAAAAGGACAAACAAAAGAGCGTAACTATTGATCCCAAGAGAGCTCAGCATGATAAAGTAAGTACTTTCACAATACTTTTACTGATTACCAGTGGGACAGTTTACCTATTTTACCTGATGTTCATGCCTAAAGAAAGAGTAGGGCTTATCCTTGATGTTAGTAATAGAATAAACCTGCCTTTTTGAAGTATGGAAGGTTATAAGATTGAGGAAGAAAGGAACCATGTTTAGACTTCCAAATCTAAGTATTATGGCAATATAAAACTCGCAACTTAACATAATATGCTATGATAAATTGTGACATTTATGTTTGTGGTGCAGGATAGCGTCTCTTCGTTATAAGTTTGTTTCATGTTTGTCACAGTTTATTACTATTATTTGGTTTTTATGACTGTTATTTCAAGCTTTTGTGCAGAATTAATATAGAAATTTATTTTGCAGCTAATGGAAGAGTTCAAGTTGGCTCACAGACGTATGTTTGACGCAAAACCAGTGTCAGAGGAAGAGGTGAAAGAAGAGAAACCGGTGGTGAGGTTTCAAGGGCACCAGAAACTTTCAAGAGCCCCTGCCAGTACTACACCAGTCAATTCCAAAATCATAGACAGGCTGAATCAAAATTTGTCAACAAACAAAGTGGAAGTCAAGAGCAAAGTGCCCAGTGCCATCAGTAAAAATATTTCCAGTAGTAGTAATGTCCAAAATCTTGATAACCTTAACTCTGGACATGAAATAAATGATATGACATCTATCAGCAAAAGGAAAGAGATGTTTAATAACATGTCTGTCTCAGGTCACAAGCCCAGTGCATCATTGGCCTCAAGAGAAAGCCAGGTACCTCCTCATTTACTTAATTTTATCTCACCATCTCCTCCACCACCACCACCTCCACCTCCCCCACCACTGCCTACTTCTGTTTCCCCTCCCCACAGATCCCAGAAGATGATTGAAAATTCTCTGTACCTACCCATTGATAAACCCACCAAAAACATTGTACATACATCCCATCATGTATCCAGGTCTGCTCCTGCTTCATCTGTAGCTTCTAGTGCCCATTCCATATCCCAGTCCAGATCAGACCCAAAGACATCATCCCACTGTACAAAATCTAATGCTTCAGCACCAAGAACCCTCTCCTTTGCATCCTGTTTACCCACGGTGCCTCCTGTGCTTCCCTCTACTGTAAGTTTGGATGTTTCCTCTTAAGTTCTGTTTTCCCACACTGAAAGTTATATAATATTGTATAGTTAGGGTTATGAAGTGTAAAGGTAATTGTTGTAGTTTGTTCAGTTATGTGTAGTATTAAAGGAAAATGTAATGTAATTGTTATGAAGTTCTTTGGAAAGTGAAGGTGGAGGCCACAGTTTAGTGAGAATTGCTTTTTTACTGCTGTCATTGACAAAGGATCCATAGTAATATTACAGAAAGCTAAGAGAGGAGACACCCTTATCGGTAATTACTAAGATTAAAAGTTTCAAATGGTGTGTCCATTGTAAGACAAAATTTATTTCATAATTACAGACTATTGCCATAAGAACTCACCCTATTTCTCTCTCATTCTTATCTTGGGTTTTGTGCAGACAAAACTATTTTAGAACAGATCTGTAATTAGGAGAGACGAGATGTGAGTTTATTACCATATTCTTCTTTTTTCTTAGTTGTATGCTTAAAACCACAGCTTTTTGTGTTTTGAAGAGAGTGCAGTAATATACTTGAATATGTACTGTATTTAGAGTTTATTTTAATTTTGCTATACTGAGGTAAGAAAACTTTAGTAAAAATATATCGTTTATGCACAGTATGAGCCTCTCTGGTATTAAAGACTTCCAGAACTTTAAGCAATACAGCAGTTTGAAGGAAAATAATTAATAGTGGCACTAATCCCCTTGTGTATTTTTACAGCAGCAAGATGAGATTTGTAGAAGCACTACTCCAAAGCCATCAGTTATAATAAAAACTAAACAACCAGTGCATGGAAAGTCTGTGGTAATGGAAGAGTTTAAGATGAGCGAGAAAGCTATGTCATCATCTTCATTATGTCCCCCTGACACATACTTTGATGTACACAAGGAAAATTCTTCCAAACCTCTTGTTTCTATTGGCACGTATCCATCACCCAATGACAGACCCGCACCAGTGAAAATGGACTTCCTTCCTTCAACATGTGTTAATGTTGATGTGAATGGCACCAGTAAATATGATGGCTCTTCTAGAGATCAATTACAAAACGAATTGACGTCGACCTTAACACGCTCAAATATTCGCCAACGTTTACATGCTCAGGAATTACCCCCAAGTCCCATCCCCTCAAACAGCTCAAGTCCTGCTTCAAAAGAACCTTTTACCAGTAATGCTGCCAGTGCAACCTTTACAACCACAACCATACAGAATAACAACACAAACCCAAGTGCCTCATTGTCAAGTAAATACAGAGGTATTGTTACAGATTCTCCTGTGAATGGTCCTGAAGGTTAGTGATCAATCTTGAAACTTGCCTAGGTTTTGTGTGTGATGCTTTTCTATGGTAGTGATTTGATTCATTTCTCCAATTTTTCAACTGAATTACAGTAGTATGAATTGTCACTTTTGAATTCATGATGTATGAATATCATAAATCAACACTAATATAAATCACAAAAATGCCTTTGAGAGTGGGGTAAAAATATTTTAACTTTAATGTTGTCCTCAATTAGGCTTTAAAAAATAATGTTTTTATTTCCCTCAAGGAAAAAGAAGTAGCAAGTTGTTTACAGGAATTTCTTAAGAGAATTGAGTGTGATGTTACTACTATATATTTAATCCTTGTGAACCACTCGGAGAACATTTTTAAAGATTTATACAGATTTGATCCTTGTGAACCACTCGGAGAACATTTTTAAAGATTTATACAGATTTAATCCTTGTGAACCACTCAGAGAACATTTTTAAAGATTTATACAGAAAATGAAGACTATTTTGTACTCATGCACACTATTTTTATTTTCCAGGATCACCATAATAGGAGGTAAGGGGCTGTAGATAAATAGAGCGCTAGTTAAAATGTCCCTTCTTTTGTGAGGGATTGGTCTAGTTTTTGTTGCCATGAAGAGAAATATACCTTTATATTTTCTCTGTTGTGTTTAATTATATAAATACATATATCTATTTTGTATAAAAATAGTAATTCTGTTAACCATATTTATATATATATTGTGTAAAATTATATGTAAATATATGCAAATACAGACACCAGTGGGGGATTCATTTGTACATGCATCCGGTGCATTTTTTTTCTGATGTGGAAGGCTAAACCTACGTCCACATTCAGTTTTGTAATCTTGGAATGTATGTTGAGGGCTTTGCAAGTAGGAAACAGAGAAAGAGCTCTTCAGACGATGATTTATTTTAATTGATTTCCATATGCACAGTTTGTCAGGAACATAAATGTCCACTGTGCTAATGGTCAGTCTGATGTGACCAGTTGTGAGGCAATGCCCGTTCACCAGGACTTTTAACTTGACTGAACGCCTCCAATCACCAACATTGAGGTGCCTCTGAGAACAGCCTTGAGCATCAGCAGATTGTTGCAGTTCATTGTGTTGCACTTAAAATGCAGTTAACTGTTTATGAAACATAATTTGTACTTGTAGTACTAATTGTATTTTGATGATACAGGACAGTGCTTCTGGGGTTCAAATATGAGAATGTGTAATTAGACGAAGTTGAAAATAAAACTGTGTAATCTTTGTTAATGCTTTAATTATCTCAAAATAGTGCTTAATTGTAACCCACCGTGATGCAGCTGTAATATCCCTCTTAAAATCTTTAGTTGGATTCGTTACAACTACAAACATCTTATCTTCTGTGTCTTCTTTATTCATACATTCAGTTTGGCAAAGGTTGTTAGTATATTATGTAGTTATTTCCATAACAAATCTGTTATATTGTGTAACTCGTGAAGACAATAGTTGATTGTAGCTTAGCCATTTAAAACCTAAATTTCCTCATGCTATGTTCATTCATTATTACTGTATATTCAAATCAGTGTAGTGTAAATTTGAGATAAATTCACAAATAAAATGTTATCAGGCACTTGATTTTCAACACTTTTTCTCCAAAGTGAAAGTAAACAGACACTAGCAAGATAAATTAGCACTGTGTAACCACTAAACTAATGAATTTCATAAACATACATTGGCTTTTTTACTGGTACAGTATACAAAGGACCACTGTATTTCATGCACCATTAGTTCACCAGTTTTTAGTTACCCGTATGGAAGTCCACAAGAAGACAAATTCTGTCATATACACAGTTCATTGTTATACCTCGACAACAACACTCAAATTGTTGGATACATTAGTCCAGTGCTGAATGATAACCTCTGTGGCATGCAGGTGAATTTAACATTAGATTATTAACTAGCTTTACATTAAACTTTAAATGGTATGAAATTTCATCAGTGAATATTGAACTTTAGAAAATAAAAAACTGGTACGTATATTAAAACTACTTGTGAGTTGTTTACTGTGATATTGCTTGATGCATTAATAAAATATTTTCTGAATTACCTAAAGACATATACTGCAACATGAAGTTATTTGTAAAAATTACATGTGAAATACAATGGAAATGTATGAAATGAGTAAATCAATTTTTATTAAAATTTTACTGTGATATTACTTGATGCATTAATAAAATATTTTCTGAACTACCTAAAGACATACTGCAACATGAAGTTATTTGTAAAAATTATATGTGAAATACAATGAAAATGTATGAAATTAGTAAATCAATTTCTATTAAAATTTTCCAGTTAGGACTACACATAAATAAATAAAATTGGTTCAATACCTGATAAAGTAGAAATCAAATGCAGTCCATTACTGCAAAAAAAGGTTAATGCCACATATTTAGACTTTAAAGCCATTATCAGTACTAAACACAAAATACACATTCAATTGTTTTGCGTTGTAATTGTTTGTGCTTCTATGTGAAGATTTATTAGTGGTAATACATTAATAAGAACATATTCATTAAGTTCAAGTCTTTAGAATTTTTACGGTCCTTGTACATTTACCCCATGCATACGGAATACACTAACTGTACCATATTTTTTGTAGATAATGTACTTCCTATTCAGAGATTTTTTTATCTCGCATGAATAGTAACATATGTAGCTGGTAACACTTTACTTTTCTGGACAACATTATTATTTTGAATATTCTGTTAATGCTAATGATTTACATAAGGTTTTATAGCTAGTCATATTGGTTGCCGACAGTCCTTAAATAACTAATGTGGGTTGATATACTGGACTGCCCATGTTTGTGTACTAAAAGTGACAAACATCTAAACCATATTTATAGTTATCCACTTATACTTTTTGTCTTTTGTATATCAATGTACATTTCAAAAACCAACCCTTCAAACACGTCCAAAATAAACATAAATATATGTCTATATGACAAAACCATCACCCCAGTCAAATGTGTATTTATCCAAGCAAATGGTACTTTTGTATTTGACTATAGTACATAGGATACATATATTTTAATGTTACCTACCACTTTTCAAGTTACTCCAGTAAGTTCACATATTGTAGTAGCACTGGTTAACTAGAAGTAAGATCTTAATAGCTTTAACATACACTTCCAAGTCTTACGTTTACTTGTGTGTGTGTTGATTACATCTACGTAATATAAGATGCATATTTTCATACTGGAATGTGCAATATTACTTTTTTGGCAGTATTAATAGTAGTTTTAAAATGGATATGTAATATTACTGGAGTTGAAAGTCAACCCTACTTACCTTCGGCTGTTATATACATGTATTGTATTGTCAATTCTGCCATTGCTCACTTGTGCCATAGCAATTTGGTGGTAGGTCTACAAGTATGCATAAGTACATGTGTGGGTTTGTGAACCATTTGAACTGACAGCAAATATACATATATGATGAATTAGGGGCTGATTACTTTTTATCTGTACTGTAAAAACAACTCCCATTTTGCCCATGATTAGTAAGTTCAGTGCTCACATCTATAATTTTCCAGAAATCTGTGTACAAATTTCTCAGTTGCTGTTTTGAATTACTATCATGTATCATGCTTATAAATTCCTTGTTAACACATATGATTAAGAATGTTATTCAGCCATTTTATATGGCATTTAAATTGCCTTTTCTAATCCATTATTTGGACTAGATTTCTTTCTGTTATCTTTTGTTTCATGGCTGACAACTGCATATTGCAGCCTTTCTTCATGTATGTACAACTGTTAATTTTTGTATAGATTTACATTAAACCTTCCATTTACACAAGTGTAGAATTAATTACCACTTTATAACCAGTTATTAAAATACATTGTAGGAACTTACCTCTATCATAAAGCTTAAGTAAATATATCTTAAGAACATACCTACATAAAAGTAATCAACCTTTTGAAGAAAACTGTGTCATAACTGGTAGGGGCTGTACGATGACGACCAACAACCTGTAAGGACATTTTTAAGATAATACTTTATGCTAATGTAAAGAGGCAGTTTGTTCAGAGTTAGTTCATACTACAAGGACAGGTAAGGTTTGGATATACTGTACAGTGGTCAATATTATTATATAATTTCTTGACACCATCAAATGCCATAATACCAAACATTGAATGCCAGTCATTTTAACACTTTACTTTTGAAATGTTATAAGGCCCTTACCAGGTATTACAGCAAGCCTCAAGACCTCTATTCTCAATTTGAAGTGAACAATGTCTAATTAACTTTATCTACTCTCAAGAGGCCATGTTGGTAAAAACAGCAAACAGGCAAAATATATCTCAACAATTTCCATTATATCAATAATATATGACCCATTTTCTCACTTATAAATGGTTTGTCACCTTATCAAAATTTAGTAAATTCTTATAGCTTAATACCTGGTAATTTATTAAATTTAAAAACGGCTACCTATTGCTTATCATGTACCATAAGAGTGCAATAACATTTTTAATAACTGAAATAAAAAGGAATAATAGTATTTCAGTTATCACACAATAATTAATTAATCTGTATATCTCATCTCCTTGAAAGCAGTCTATTCTATGACAAAGTCAGTGACTGAGAGCAGCCCAAGAGTTGTCTCTGTTTACTATGCCAACTAATGCTGTCACAGATGCTTGCTCTTAGAGCAACACAAGAGGAACAAACAGGTGAATCAAATTCTCCTCTAAGCTACAAAAATAAGGTGATACCTTCACCCAAATACTGTAAGCACAATGTACCCTCCCTCTACTGGTAACTCACCACCCTTCTACCTCCATTATTATTAATAGGGCTTAGTTTTTCCAGACCTCTGAGTCTTAAGTAGACTTCTTGGGCTGGTTCTCAGGGATTAATCTTGAGGGCAAAAAAAATTCATTTAAGAAATCTGTTTTATTTTAAAAATTTATGATGTTAATTGAAAAATCTTTGCTTTCCGCATGAATATTTTTCATTTTTTAATTCTGTAGATAAATTTATCTTTATTGGGTCCAACTTGGGCATTCAACAAGTAAATGTCGCACTGTCATGGGTGCTTGACATCTATTACATTTCATTGGGTCAGCATGTCGTGTCGTCATCAAGTGACCATGCGAGAATCTTGTGTGTCCTATATGGAGCCTCGTTAGGATTACCTCTTTTGATCATTCTTTGTGTGAAGATGTCCTCCATGCACACACTTCAGTTTTTATACTTTTAAGCGTAATTGCGGTTAGCACCAAGAACCATTCTCTTTTCCAATCTTGATATATCAATGGTTTGACAGATGTTATCCAGTCTGACACTGGTGCATGTGTAACTGTTGGAGGGATAGTGCAAGCAAATTTGGCAGCAGCCTTCTACCTCCAAAACCTGTTTTTACATTCAAAGACATTAGAAAAATCTATTCAAAATTAAATACCATTTATTGTATATACCTCTCTGTCAGGTATATACAAGGTAGGAGGAATGCAGTGGCAGACAGTCATAGGGACAGAGTGGTCTCTACACCAGGCTCTTTCATCTGTGGGGAAGGCCCTGAATATTCCTGTTTGCAACAAGGTTCAACAAGAAACTAAAGTTCTTCTGTTGCGTGGTTCTGGATCCCCTTGCAGTGGCAGAGAACCCTCTGCAACACCCATAGGACAATTTGGAGGTTTATGCCTTCCCTCCATTTTGCCTAATCCACCAGGTTCTGAACAGAGTGATGGCCTCTCAAAATGACCCTAGTTGCTCCCATGTAGCCTCGCATAGAATGGTTCCCCAATCTCCTAACCCTACTGTCACAGGCTCCAAGAAAGATTCCTCTGTGGCACAACCTTCAGTGTCAACCCCACTTCTAGGGATACCACAACGTCCTATCTCTTCATGGCTGGAGACTATCCAGTAGTTCATCCTTGACTTACCTCTATTTGATCTTTCAGCGCTTTTCCAGCATCATTAACAGCCTTTAACATTACGTACTATAACTTGATGCAATATCAAATTAAAGGTGAAAAACCAACTGTTGGAACAGATCCTGCGTCATACATCATATCCTCGCAGAGCAGCATCAGAGATGTATGGCTATCTTGGAAGATCTTCCTCAGCTGTGTACCAGGGCAAGGGGGGCCATTTACTATGGTTGGCATCATCAACAGGGTCTCTCTCCAATCAGAACTTCTGTTCAGCAAGCAGCAGACTCTCTTGTTTTTCTCTGCAGAGAGAAATGCCTTTCCGTGTCTTCCATCAAGAACCATAAGAGCTGCCTGAGTGCAGTTCTTCGCATAAGGAATGTCAACCCTCCTTCCTCATGAGAAATCTCAATGCTGCTTAAGAGCTTTGAGTAACCTTATCCTCCAAAAGAATTTAGACCAACCAATTGGAGCCTGACTTTGGTAATGGGCAGCCTCACCCATGCCCTGTTCAAGCCTCTATGCTGTGTGTCAGACAGGAACCTAACTCTCCAGAAGGTTTTTCTGTTGGCCCTGGCCTCTTTAAAAACATGTTGGTGAACTCCATGGCATACCCTTTAATGTCAAACATACAAGGGGTTGCATGTCCATAGCCTTTACTTTTTTTCCCGGAATGCGTGGCTAACACTCAAAACCCCTCTTCGCATGGTGATAGATTTGAGACCTTTTCCATTGCATCTCTTAATGACTTTGTTGACAACGATCCGGACGAATTGCTCCTTTGCCCTGTCGAAGCACTACACTGCTATCTGAAAAGGTCTCGCCACCTCAGGCAAGGTGCCAAAGACTTTTCCTTAGCATTGGCCTCTCCAGCCATGATACTCCTAGACGTAGAGGCACTCGATGAGTAAGCCAAAAGTCTATCTTCACTCTTTTAACAAAATGCTGCTACAGCCAAAACTGCCATGCCCATCCTTCAATGCTCTCACTTCTCTCGTCATTTGTTGAAAAAGCAGTGATCTTTTTGGCCCTAGTGACTATGCAACGTCCTGTTACAATTATTAAAACTGAACATATGGTTCCTAAACGACTAGTTTTAGATGTAAAAACCCCAACTGCCTTTATTAGCGTAAACTGATTATTATTAATTAATATTTACTATATAACAATACATATTAATAAAGTAATTCCGATGTCCCCAAAGCAATAAAGGTAACAATACTGTTGACAAATCAGCAAAGCAAAATCACTTCTTGGGTGACACCGGGTGTGCTGAACCTCCAGTAAGTTCCAGACTTTCTTCCTCCCTCCATAAGTGAGTCTATCCAAAAGTTAAGACCCAGGTTTGTTCTGCATATGAACAAATGACATATTTATTAAATTTTAATTTTTCATAGCTAATATACCTGCCATCTTAACTTATATAGCCCACCTCTAGCCACCCCTCAATCAAGTTACTCAGAAACTAATACCTCATTCATTCAAATAATATTATATAAAATTATCAAGTGCATAATTACATTATCAGAGCAATGTAGGTAATTACTTGGTAAGTAACTTATATAAAAGTGGAAATTTATTAAAAATTTGTCATATTTATTGATATACTCCTCTCATGGGAGAGAATAGGGAGGAAGAGATGTGGGCAATAAAGTTTATGATAAATGAGTCTGTATAAAATCTTGATTTATTATGCAACCCAATCATCATAAAACAGCCTGAATTGTTATTTAGTTAGAAGGAGGGCAAAGCAGATGAGCAATATGACAGATGTAGCTGCTAGAAGTCCATCAGAAGGAATGGAATGAAGACATGGAGCTGGTGAGGGCAGGTCCAAACATAATGCTTGCTTGCTTAAAGGGTTGTCATGGAAGGATCTGAAGGCTAATGGCATTCCCATAAGCTACAGGTCTGTTGTGGAAGAAAACCGAAAAGATGGACAGCCACTAACACACAGGATGTAAGCAAGGGAAACTGGGTATAAAATTCCAAAATGCTAGATGTTTTATGAATGATTACGAGAAGGAATGAGACAACGGCTATAATCCCATATCCAAGATGAGGGCATGGCTAGTCCGATAATGATAATAACCCACAGAGAAAGCAGATCCACGGTGTTAAGAGTGATACCATTTGGGGGAAAATGATATTTTAAAAATAAAATTAAGTTTCATATATACAATACTTACCAAGTAATTGCTTAGCTATAGCTTTATCTTGCACGGCAACAGTAAATAAAAAAATATCACGTAGAATGATACCATGTGCGGAAAAAATCCGTGTAAAGAGTCTGGCAACACCACATGTTTACCCTAAAGATGGTAGAGGGCCCCAGCTGATGAAAAAGCTAAGGCAGATGAAAGGATACTAACATCCATGGCCCTAGTCCACAAAGAGGGAAGGCCCCCTAAAAAAGCCAGAGCACAAGTCCAAGGTGGGACTGTCATGACCAAAACAACACGATCTTCACCAAAATCTAATCTCAACTCCTTTTGGAACAGTCAAAGGCTAAAGAGACAAAAGAATGCATCTAACAAAGGCAGGCCCAGAGAACTTTCACACTGCAGAGAACATAAAATGGGGAACTATTCTATGTCAGAGTGAGTCTGCCTTCCAAGAGAGACAACAGGAGTCATCAAAGGACCAGTGACTGTTGTGTGAAATGCCATGAGTAGCAAGGAATGAATAAACATAGGCCATATGACCCAGCATGGGGGCTAAAAAAGCCATTCAGCACTATCACTGCAATGTATTACTATGTAATGCATATAGATCATGCAAATTCATACATTTAAAAAATCTTTTTAAAAACTATTTATTTCAATATCAAAAATGCATTTTAAAAATGCAAATTGCTTTTGAAAAGGCCATAAAGGACTACAAATCAGAAGCCACTCTACAACGTGAGGTCTCACTCAAGACCAACAATGGCAATTCTAAAAGCACTACTTACAGAAAAATCTGGAGGAAAAGGAAACATGTCCAAAGTCAAACATATTGCATAATAAAATAAGGAGCACCAATATGTACCAGTAAGTGTTAGAGAATTGGCAGAGTGTTGGCCAAAGATGAGAGGAACATATCTGTTATTTTCTTGTGAAGGAAATAGTATTGACTAAAAGGGGTACAATGAGCATAATTACATTACATTTCAGATTCATTTTGCAATCTTTATCATCTACAAAAAAAAAAAAATCTTTTCATCTTCCACATGTCTATTAAATATCATTATAAAAATTTCATGTTCATTTGTGCCTATACTACGTAGACCACATATAAGTATATATATATATATATATGTATAATAAGATATATATATATATAATATATAATCTATATATATATATATATATATATATATATATAGTATATATACAATAATATACGTACATTGTACAATATGTTTATATCTATATACGATATACCTATATTATGCTATCTATAACATAGTGTACTAAAACTAAATGCAAGAGAGAAAAGGTAAAATTTGCAAACCAAATGCATTCTTACCTTAATGTTGTATTTGAGCACCTTTATTATTGCACGGCATGTCTCCAGTATAATTCTGCCAAGCCTCTGTGCAGATATGCGGGTAGTAAATTCCAAGTCTTCAAAAGTTTGGCTTGAGGCAAGGAACCGCAGAGTATACTTGAAAGTCTCTGACATGGCAGTACGGCATCTCTCATATTGGTATCATGTTTTACAATGTAATGGTGTTACTAATCCCATGTCTTGGAGAAAGTTTCATTATCCATCCTTAAAAAAATTTGTATAATCCTCGGATGATGAATGGTCCCGCGAATATGGGATTAGGACGTTAAATGTATTTTGCCGTGTTTAGTACTGGCCCCTGTGGGTTAATTATAGTCGACCCCCCAAAAATAACGGTAAAGTCTTAATAAGGGAAACAACCGCCTTGAATCCATCGTACTCAGGTAGATCACCCTTATTCACTAGATATTTAATTGGTGAAACAAGAATACAATTACATCTTTAAGCATACCATTCAAAAGATTGAAGTTTCGTCAACATAATGTGATATATGAAAGCGCCATACGAACTAAAATAAGCATGTGAGATCTTCGTAAAATATGTTTTCAAAGCAGTTTTTAAATCCAATATGGCGTCTTTTTCCCTTTCGTAATCTGCATCGACACCCTGTACGTACATATGGCTGCCAAAAGCACAGGCGAGTAGACAACAGATTAGTGGATTGTTTATGACAAATTTTTTTTTATTTTTTACAGCAATTTTCATTGATTCAAGTCTACATGACTATTTTGACATTTTTATTTTTAATAATTGTATTTATGCCTGAAATAAATGTAACCTTTAATGCTTGCATGCTAGGAATGGCAAAATTTCATTGTTGCCAATTTAGTGGGGCTTCACACATATGCCGATGCATTTGCAAACTGTTTCCATGAATTCTAGTTGTCATAGTAATGCAATAATGAAAATTGCTTTAATAAGTATATATACTACCAATAGATATGCTAATTTTACTTATTTCCACAGTTTTGTGTAAGTCTTATAGTACCCAGTTTGGAGGGTAAACACATATATAACAATTGGTAACACTGATAAACAATAAGAGAGTGCGAACAACACCGTAGGTACTATTCACAGCAAAACTGTTGATATTTGAGTCAGGAATCTAGTTACTTTTTCAACAACAAATATGTTCAAATTGATTATCATGAATATGCACAAAATTTATGCAATTCATGACCTTATACTGATGTTTAATTATTTATTTAAATAATTATCTAGCGTACGCTTCTTCTTTCTACCGAAAAATCGCGAGTTTCCTTGGACTTAAGGGTGAATGGCGTCATTGTTTACGATTGTTGTGAAGAAAGTGTCCCGGCGTCTATGGGTGGGTACAAGTGGTGTGCGGATTTTGCACAACTAGCACAAACATCAAGATGACGTCAATCTTCTACGCGCAAGTTGTTTTAAGTAAAAATGTCAAAAGCGTCAGGGAGGTAAGTTTGCACTGCGCATGGCTCGACTTTTATTAACCTCTCTTTAATCTGAAAATATGGGAAACAACCGACTGGACTAGCTGATCCAGTTTTCACCGCATGTGGATCCACCCTCCAAAAAAGCACTTTAACACATCCTGACACCGGAGATAGTCACCAGTCACGAGTCATTGGTGGTGAGGGCACACGCGGTGAAAACTGGATCAGCTAGTCCAGTCGGTTGTTTCCCCTATTATAAGATTAAAGAGAGGTTAGTGAAAGTCTAGCCATGCGCAGTGCAAACATACCTCCATGACGCTTTCGAAATTTTGACTTATAACACTAACAATTTAGAAGATTGATGCCATCTCGATGTTTGTGGAGTCACTTGTGTCAATAAACTTTCCATTCCATGTCGTATATCCGCACACCACTTGTACCCATAGACGCTGGGGTACTTTCTTCACAACAATCGTCAACAATGACGATGGCTTTGAGGGATCCAAGGAAACTGACGCTTTTTCGGTAGAAAGAAGATGAAGCGTGCACTAGATAATTATTTAAATAAATAGTTAAATGCAGTCTAAGGTCATGAATTGCATAAATTTTTTACATATTCATGATTATTAATTTGAAAATATTTGTTGTTGAAAAAGTAAATAGATTCCTTACTCAAATATCAACAGTTTTGCTGTGAACAGTACCTACGGCGTTGTTCACGCTCCAACTGGTATGTGTTTACCCTCCAAACTTGGTATAATACTTACACAAAACCAGGGAAATTAGTGAAATTAGCATATCTATTTGTAGTATATATACATATTAGGGCAATTTTATCATTATTGCAGTACTATGACAACTTGAATTCATGGAAACAAGTTTGTAAATGCATCGGCGTATGTGTGAAGCTCCACTAAATTGGCAACGATGACATTTTGCCGTAGTCTGTTCGTATCTAATTTAGAAAATTCTGCAATTTTAGGGGGTTAATTTGGTTGCAAAAAAGGGATAATAGACATGAATTAAATAAACATTTTAAAGTAACAAAGTAAAGTTAAACTAAATAATGAGTAAAGTAAACAATTAAGGGAATAAAGCTTTGCACCTCATAAACTGTGTACTCGTGTGCTGCCTGCAACTGTGCTTGTGGAGTGAGCGCTTAGGAACCAAATGCAATTTTGAGTGAATTAAGACCAAAACATATATAATTACAATCAAATAAGCACTGTGGAGTTTTAGTTGTGATTACAAGGTAAAAATGAATTTCAGTTCAAACCATGACCCAGGGAATAAGAAGTTTCATACTTTCACTAATATAGACAACAAAACGTTGTTTTATTGTGCTCATTACAACTGCAATCTTGAGTAAGATCAATAAACGTTACATATATTCGCTGACATTGTTCAAATGAGTGGTGGCAAGGCTGGGAAAGATGGTGTTTCCGGTGCGGTTACGAACGGCACCTCACGCGGGTGCAGCCATATTGGATTTCAAAACTGCCTTGAAAACATATTTGACGAAGACCTCACATGCTTATTTTAGTTCGTATGGCGCTTTCATATATCACATTATGTTGAAGAAACTTCAATCTTTTGAATGGTATGCTTAAAGATGCAATTATATTCTTGTTTAACCAATTAAATATCGAGTGAATGAGGCTGATCCACGCGATGGCGATGGATCCACTGCGGTGTTTCCCCCTACCTACTGCCTAGTTTAGGGATCCAAATTCCCAGCATTACGTCAAGATACGATAAACACACAGATTTATCAAATCGTGGAAAACAAAGAAAAATTTGCCGGTTTATCTACTTGCCGAAGCAGAGATTGCAAAAAAAAATGACACACAACAATTCTGACATGAATAGGGTGCCCGAGATGCTAGTATTAGTAGTCGGCACGATTTACCTCTGAAACGGCTCCCTTTCTAGATTTATTTTCCTTTCGTTGCTTTAAATGAATCCTGATAAAGTCATTTTAGTTTGTCTTTCGTAATTGATATTGAATCTGTTACCGGTAAACTTCAAAGGTATTGAATAGGAGTGAATTCAATATGGTCAAATTCACGAGGGTTTATTTACAAATTTTTACAGGGATGGCTTGCCTGTATAGGATGGCGGAGAGCCAATGATCTTTAGAACTTGTAAATGGATATTTAGGACAAAATCCAATGTTAACTCTAAGACTAAATAACAACTCGCTATCAGGTACAACGGTTAGGGTAAATTAGAGCCCTGGCATGCTTATTATTTTCAGTATAGATTAATAATATGAAGTTCTTTTAAATGAACGAGACGACGGAAGATTTATTTTGACACAGTCACAATCTGGTTTGATGGCAGAGTCCTTGGGTCACTTTGGGGAGTCAATCTATTTTAAATTGGCAAATGACGATGCATATAGAAGTAATTTCAATTACGCCCCCTCGTGCATTTTAACATTTTATAAAACTTCAACCTGGCGCGTTACTATAGGCCTAACTTTTAATGTTCTCTTCCCTTTTTTTCCACTTATTTATTTACCGTATTTATTTTTGTTAAATACCTCATATATAACCAATGCATAGGAGGCCCTTTGGTCATTTTAATTTATTCCTATGATAAGTGAAGCCGTATTTCTAACATTTATTTCCTTTGGCGACCGACTATACTGTTTTTTCCATCTGCCCATCCACCAGTGGTAGTCGCGTATGGTAACACTGCCTCCCGGGCTTTAAATAGTTACGCCATGTGTAAGTTTTGGGTAAATAAAAGGATATCTAGGTTTACATTGGAACTGAAAAGTGTTTTAATGATTTACTGTATGCGAATTACACCGTTAATATTCGAAATAGGATGTTATTTAAAGCCCGGACACAGTGTTACCATGCGCAAACACCACAGGCGGATGGACAGATGGAAAAAAAAACATGCGAAGAGAGACAGTGAAAGGATTATATATAAACACAATTTGTAAAATTAATCATTTTTTCAAAAAGGCAACAGACTTGAAAATTATTTTTGATTGTTTAAATTAATTGTTAGAAATAATTTAACGTGTTAGATAGAATTCGTACAAGCTGCAAATTACGAACAAGTAAGTGTGTGTGTGTGTGTGTGTGTGTAATGTCTTTTTATAATAAGTATAATAATTGTTGTTTGTAAAATGAATATGTTAATAAATAAATTAGTATTAATGATAGTTTTAATTTTCGTTACAATACCAAGGAAAGATATCAGTGTTCAATTCTGAAAATAACAATAAGTCATTAAAGATATACAACGAAAACAACAACTCTTCAAATAGATTGTATCCATATATTCCCAATGTAAATGCCAAACACGCTTCCCCCACCCCCACCCCGCACCCCAACTTTGGAAATTATTTTCAATCAATAACATGGATTCGAACGTTTACTATAATACAGCATTAAGGCAGCGAGTGGTCCTTTTCATACAATTAGGTCTAAAGATTCTCCACGTAGTTCTACAATGTACATAGCTGAATGATTAGCTACGAAAATTAATATAACACTTTTTAACTAAATCCCGACTCTTTAGTTTCTCATTACCAAGTGGTTTTAATTTCGTACAAAGATTAAAAGAGATTTCTGAAAATCAGCGTATGAAGTCGATTTCTTTTTTATTGTTACACAAGATGTTGCCAAACATACGGCAACTAAACTGCCTATACGCCGTAGGATCATAGGCCTATGTATATATATATATATTTAGGTAGCTGTACAAATATTCTCTCAAGAATATACATATATGTGATGACTTTTTATATATAATAAACAATATCTACAGTAGTCCAAAGTACAATGACGTAGATACCTAATCCTAAAGTCTTGCGCGAGAAGCGTATCTCCTTACATAGTAATCTATTATACATGGAGGCACTTAGGTTTTCTAAGAACACAACCACAATTGAAAATCACAATATTAAGATGGCTAACCTTTATCACGTGTTAAGAGTTTATTACTTATAAACAAATATAACTGGATTTCACAGACGATTATAGTGTTTCTCTTTAGGTAAAAAGCACCAAATGGCATTATAATCATGATTATTAATTTCTTCAAAGTAAAGATGCCAATATGTTTGAATAAAAGAGCGCTGATTGTATAATTGCGAGTAACACTTGATACCAAATGCATTTTGGGATTTTAGAGGGATTTCTAACTTTGATCGAGGCATTATCACAATTATATTTTGTATTCTACAAAAACACGTCTAATTCACTATATTTTAGGCAGCCTGTGTGATGCCACCAAAGGGTTAGCCATCTCTATCAGTTTTCGCCCCTCCGTTTTGAAATCGTAAGTGCATTCGTGTGTTTCCGGAAGCCGATGCTGCGTACAGAAAATACGATCGCACCTGCAGACATGAGTATTGACTAACTTTATACGCTTTGAGCAATAAGCACACTTCGGTTTCTGCTTGCGCCCCCTGCGAGGAGGCGTCACGGGCGGCAGGTAGGGCGGCGTGGCGTGTAGCCGCCCGCTGCCCGGTCTCTTGACTTGGCTCCTGTGGCTGTCTGGAGTGGTGCGCCTCGAGGATCCCGTCTGGTTTCTCATAATCTCGCGGAGGATTTCGCGTTGCTCCTTCGAGCCCGAAGCAACCAGAGCGCCGTTGGCGGGCGAAGGGGGCGTTCCCCCGTGCCCTCGTAAGGAGGATAAAGACACGGATACGGAACTGTTCTTGGTGGTGCTCTTGAGACCATTGGACCCAGAGAAGCTGGTTGAGTGGCTGGGTGGACGGGCTGTGGGTGGGGGGGAGTCATTCGAACGCATCGACTGGCGGGAATTTCCTCGCGAATTACTAAGAATTGTGCAAATTTCACGTAACTGTTCATCGGGAGCACGTAACTGCAAGCGTTCGCTTAAATTCCCTTGTCCGGTGGAGGTACTGGGTCGGTGTTCGAGCACTTCGGGGGATGTTTTAGGGCGGACGGCAGTGCTGACACGGGCCACTCGCAAGAGATCTTGGTTGTGCGAGCGGTTCAGTCTCATTCCCTCGTAACGCCTCGCCCTGGAACCATAGGTGGGCATATACAGAGGCATGGAGGCCTCTCGTCTCGGCCACGCCTCCCTCGAGTCTTTAGTACCATTCCTCGAACCTCTGTCTGCGAAACCATGATGGATGAGGGACTTGCGGTACGTCTCATAATTTTTCTTGGTGTTGACGCTTCTGCTGAGCGAGTCTGGCGACTGGGCTGTGTCCCGCCGTTTGCGGAACTCCTCGTCTACTGCAGAAAGGCGACTCCTCTCCGTGCGCGCTGGTATGCTGTCCAGAGGCCTCCTCCCGCTAAAATCTACGGGCACGGGAGGGTAAGCCATGGGCAGACCTTTTAGTATTGTCGAAGATTTCGATAAGCTGTTGCGACGTTCCTGCGTCGTCGGTCTAGAGCTCCTCCCACCACGGTGGGAGATGATGGAAGCGCGCCTGCCGTTTGCACTGTTGGGGATGCGGCGGTTACTAGTACTAATTGGGCGTGATCCTGGTTCACCTGTCTTTACAGGTGATAGGGACACATCAGCCTGAACAGTGGGTTTGTCCTCTTGTCGGTCTACCGTGCCCCTGGAGGCACGACTTATAGATCGTTGAGAAGGTGGTAGCTTGCCTTTTTCACTTTTAGCCTAATGGGAGAAATTGATTGAATTTAGGCAGGCCCTTGCACATTTCATTGGTTTCAAATGGTATTAAAATATTATAAGCAACTTAATTCGGAAGTTCCCAATAAAAAAAAAAAAATCCCTATCCACCAGGAAGATGCTAGAATATAGAACAAGGCAGTATAATGACTTCCAACTTATCCCTTAGTTGCTAAACCAAGAATGAAGACCTTGTAAGAAATATTTATAAAAGCATCAGTCACTTCATACATCTTATTGTTCTATGTATACCTCTGTCATGCAGACCCTCTTGTGCTTTCTTCCGTTCCAACATCTCTTTGACTATCTTACTTAGCCGCCATTTTATCTGTCTCTCTTTCCTCCAATACCACAAAACTTATAAGATATGAAACCGTTCTTCCTCCTTTCATTTTGTGCATGGTCAGATAACCTTAAAGTACTCTAGCCAATCTTTCACCATAACTTTGTTCTGCGTTTTCCCCTTTCTGCATCTATTGTGGTATATAACATCAGTGTTTAACTTTCCAATGTACAAGTACTCTTAAACTTTTTCCTTATCTCAGAGTTTGCACCTAACATTTTTATTATCTGACTTTTCAACCATAATAATAATATAATAATAATAATAATAATAAGAATAATAATAATAATAATAATAATAAATAATAATAACTAATAATAATAATAATTAATAATGATCCAACGGTACAGGAATAAGGGATACCACCAGACAAACTATTCGGAACCAACCAGAAAAGACTATACAGCCAACTAAGAGGGGAAGACAACCACCAAGAAATTTCTGAAGTCGAACCAAGTACGAGACTCTGGGAAAACATATGGAGCGATCTGGTATCACACAACAAACATGCAACATGGCTCCAGGAAGTCAAGGAAGAAGAAACAGGGAGAATAAAACAAAGATTCACAGAGATCACGACAGACACAGTCAGTCAGACACCAACTAAAGAAAATGCCAAACTGGAAAGCCCCAGGTCCCGATGAAGTCCATGGATACTGGCTCAAAAACTTCAAGGCCCTACACCCACGAATAGCAGAACAACTCCAGCATTGTATCTCAAATCACCATGCACCCAAATGGATGACCACAGGAAGAACATCCTTAGTACAAAAAGACAAGAGTAAGGGAAATATAGCCAGTAACTACAGGCCTATCACCTGTCTATCAATAATGTGGAAGTTACTAACAGGTATCATCAGTGAAAGGCTATACAACTACCTAGAGGAGACAAACACCATCCCCCACCAACAGAAAGGCTGCAAAAGGAAGTGTAGGGGCACAAAAGATCAGCTCCTGATAGACAAAATGGTAATGAAGAACAGTAGGAGAAGGAAAACCAACCTAAGCATGGCATGGATAGACTATAAGAAAGCCTTCGACATGATACCACACACATAGCTAATAGAATGCCTGAAAATATATGGGGCAGAGGAAAACACCATCAGCTTCCTCAAAAATACAATGCGCAACTGGAATACAATACTTACAAGCTCTGGAATAAGACTAGCAGAGGTTAATATCAGGAGAGGGATCTTCCAGGGCGACTCACTGTCTCCACTATTCTACGTAGTAGCCATGATTCCCATGACAAAAGTACTGCAGAAGATGGATGCCGGGTACCAACTCAAGAAAAGATGCAACAGAATCAACCATCTGATGTTCATGGACGACATCAAGCTGTATGGTAAGAGCATCAAGGAAATAGATACCCTAATCCAGACTGTAAGGATTGTATCTGGGGACATCAGGATGGAGTTTGGAATAGAAAAATGCGCCATAGTCAACATACAAAAAGGCAAAGTAACGAGAACCGAAGGGATAAAGCTACCAGATGGGAGCAACATCAAACACATAGATGAGACTGGATACAAATACCTGGGAATAATGGAAGGAGGGAATATAAAACACCAAGAGATGAAGGACACGATCAGGAAAGAATATATGCAGACTCAAGGCGATACTCAAGTCAAAACTCAACGCTGGAAATATGATAAAAGCCATAAACACATGGGCAGTGCCAGTAAACAGATACAGCGCAGGAATAGTGGAATGGACGAAGGCAGAACTCCGCAGCATAGATCAGAAAACCAGGAAACATATGACAATACACAAAGCACTACACCCAAGAGCAAATACGGACAGACTATACATACACGAAAGGAAGGAGGTAGAGGAACTACTAAGTATAAAGGACTGCGTCAACATCGAGAACAGAGCACTGGGGCAATATCTGAAAATCAGTGAAGACGAGTGGCTAAAGAGTGCATGAGAAGAAGGACTAATCAAAGTAGATGAAGACCCAGAAATATACAGAGACAGGAGAATGACAAACAGAACAGAGGACTGGCACAACAAACCAATGCACGGACAATACATGAAACAGACTACAGAACCAGCCAGCGATGACACTTGGCAATGGCTACAGAGAGAGCTAAAGAAGGAAACTGAAGGAATGATAACAGCGGCACAAGATCAGGCCCTAAGAACCAGATATGTTCAAAGAACGATAGACGGAAATAACATCTCTCCCATATGTAGGAAGTGCAATACAAAAAATGAAACCATAAACCACATAGCAAGCGAATGCCCGGCACTTGCACAAAACCAGTACGAGGCATGATTCAGTGGCAAAAGCCCTCCACTGGAACCTGTGGCAAGAAACATCAGCTACCTTGCAGTAATAAGTGGTACGAGCACCAACCTGAGGGAGTGATAGAAAACGATCAGGCAAAGATCCTCTGGGACTATGGTATCAGAACAGATAGGGTGATACGTGCAAATAGACCCGACGTGACGTTGATTGACAAAGTCAAAAAGAAAGTATCACTCATTGATGTCGCAATACCATGGGACACCAGAGGTGAAGAGAAAGAGAGGGAAAAAATGGATAAGTATCAAGATCTGAAAATAGAAATAAGAAGGATATGGGATATGCCAGTGGAAATTGTACCCATAATCATAGGAGCACTAGGCACGATCCCAAGATCCCTGAAAAGGAATCTAGAAAAACTAGAGGCTGAAGTAGCTCCAGGACTCATGCAGAAGAGTGTGATCCTAGAAACGGCACACATAGTAAGAAAAGTGATGGACTCCTAAGGAGGCAGGATGCAACCCGGAACCCCACACTATAAATACCACCCACCCGAATTGGAGGACTGTGATAGAGCAAAAATAATATAATAATAATAAAAATAATAACAGCTATGGAGACATAACCTACCCTTGTCTGAGATCCACTGTTACACCAAGCCAGTCACTCCACATCTGTGTATTCCATGAAAAGTTCAATTTTCAAGTATAAAAAAACTTTAATCGATGTAAATCAACCCACTTTTGCTGCATACGCCATCAACAATGCCAAGATTGCATAGTTTATCCTTTGATATTCTTTTGCCAGGCCTACATATATGCCACATACAGTTTTTCTCTTGATCCTAACTGTAGTGTCTGTAAAAACCCATTTTCTATAATGCACTATGTACCTTAACTTTGGAACAATCTATGTTTTAAAAGATTGCGCCATGGTTTTGGTTGTTAATTCACGATGTCGGAACAGGAATTGAAATAAAGTTATGTTGCTCCCAAGTACTTCTATTATTACACTATTCTCCACACCTATATTACACACTAACCCTTGAAGAACCAACTCGTACAATTATCTAAACAATACTAGAATGTTCTTCCCCTGTCAATTCTCGAGTTATCTCATTTATTTACCTTTTTCTTGTTCTTGAGAGCGTCCATGCGAGCCTGCAGTTCTTTCATGCGCGCCCTGGTCCTTGCTCCGTCCTCTGCTGCCTGCAGCGTGTCTTTCTCCATTTGCTCAAGACTGCAAGCAGAAATCAAAGCTAGTAAACTGAGAAAAGGCTTCAAATGAGTGTTTTCTATATACCTATGTTGAATCTACCTGAAATCTTAAGCTGCATTCTGATTAGAAGTGACTTTAGAAAACTTTAGCAGTTTTCCAGAAACATTGGTGACTGACGAGCTTTGGTGGTTGAAGCACAGTATACCCTAAATGGACTCATAACTTCTAAATAGTCCCATAAATTCTAAAGGAGTCTCATACTCATAACTTCTAAACAGTCCCATAGCTTCTAAATAGTCTCATAATCATAACTTCTAAACAGTCTCATAGCTTCTAAATGGTCTCATAATCATAACTTCTAAACAGTCTCATAGCTTCTAAATGGTCTCATACTCATAACTTCTAAACAGTCTCATAGCTCTAAATGGTCTCATACTCATAACTTCTAAAACAGTCTCATAGCTTCTAAATAGTCTCATAATCATAACTTCTCACAGTCTCATAGCTTCTAAATGGTCTCATACTCATAACTTCTAAACAGTCTCATAGCTTCTAAATGGTCTCATACTCATAACTTCTAAACAGTCTCATAGCTTCTAAATAGTCTCATAATCATAACTTCTAAACAGTCTCATAGCTTCTAAATAGTCTCATAATCATAACTTCTAAACAGTCTCATAGCTTCTAAATGGTCTCATACTCATAACTTCTAAACAGTCTCATAGCTTCTAAATGGTCTCATACTCATAACTTCTAAACAGTCTCATAGCTCTAAATGGTCTCATAAATCATAACTTCTAACAGTCCTCATAGCTTCTAAATGGTCTCATAATCATAACTTCTAAACAGTCTCATAGCTCTAAATGGTCTCATACTCATAACTTCTAAACAGTCTCATAGCTTCTAAATGGTCTCATAATCATAACTTCTAAACAGTCTCATAGCTTCTAAATAGTCTCATAATCATAACTTCTAAACAGTCTCATAGCTTCTAAATGGTCTCATACTCATAACTTCTAAACAGTCTCATAGCTTCTAAATGGTCTCATACTCATAACTTCTAAACAGTCTCATAGCTTCTAAATAGTCTCATAATCATAACTTCTAAACAGTCTCATAGCTTCTAAATGGTCTCATACTCATAACTTCTAAACAGTCTCATAGCTTCTAAATGGTCTCATACTCATAATTTATAAATAGTCTCATAACTTCTTAAAAGTCTCACACACGTAACTTCTAAATAATCCATGACTCCTAAGTAGTCTCACACTCGTAACCACTAAATAGTCTCATAATCATAACTTCTAATCTGTCGCATAACTTCATAATTTCTAAATAATCCATGACTCCTAAGTAGTCTCACACTTATTACTACTACATAGTCTCACCCTCATAACTACTAAATAGTCTCATAACAATAACTTCTAAACAGTTGCATAACTTCTTAATAGTCTCATACTCCTAACTCCTAATTAGTCCTGTAACTCTTGATACAGCTTCTGTAGACGCAAGTTGTAGATCTAGCGCAATCTGCCACTCAGCAATGACCTCTTCCTTCAACTAAGATTTTTAAAAAAGAAGATAAAAAAAAATTAACATTATACCTCTTCACAGAGCTAAAGGATTCGTTGAGAGGCGAGAAGGATCCATCATTGTTTTCGACAACCCTGTACACGTTGATGTTGTCGCCATCTCGCAGGACGAGAAGCGTTACTGTACGACCTCCGTTCCCCTCCAGTTTCTCCCTGAAAGACAAGGTTGTGGTTGGGAGTTTTCGGTATATAATTATACATTCATGTAGAGTACGGAAAATGGACTCGACTGCATTCCCACTGAAAATATATTTAACGAATTACTGTGAACATGATTATAGTATGGATTTTTTTTTTACGAAAACGACATTTATTACGTTGCATTTTTACTACAATAGGTTTCCATCTTCAGGGATAAAAAAAAAAACTACTCCCTTTCTTGACTATTAGCTCTTTGTATCATTAATTTTCGCTGCTTTTTTTTTTTATCTAGTCTTTTATCATTATGCCTCCTTTTTTATCACTCATCCAACCCATATTATTCTATATATTTTATTCACAATATATCAATATATTGATTGCTTTCCATGTCCAGCTAAAATTGTTAGTCATCTCTAAAAACTTCTACACAGCTCCATATCTTTTTTCATTATTATTAATCCGTAATATTTTTCAAAAGTGTATAGAATTGAGACAAATTCGCAATTTTCGATTTATAATTCAAAATTCATAATTGTGCTTAAGCTCTTTAAACTATTCCAGTGCATATGTTTAATACATATGAATATTAAATCTTTTATCATAAGCTGTGTCCATTCTTACTCATATTTACCAGAAATATTCTAGATGTTTAGGTATCATGTATTTTTCAATTGGTTAAATTTGTGAAACTGTTATAAAAAATATATTACTTTTAACGAGAAGCGTATAATTCATCAGCAGTTTATTCTCACTCATTTTAATCAAACACTTTTACAGAATGGCTAAAAATATAATTCTTTTATGTCCAGTGCCGTTTTTAGACGAGTTTTTTAAACATACTTCTTTGCATGCTATACCATTTCATAAATTTCTATGCAACAATCAATATCGTTTCCATTAAAGAATGCTGCTATTTTCTTGCCTAATTAAAATATATTCAACGCTACTAAAATTAGACAGTGCAAAACGCATTAGGCTATATGAGTGATATTACAATTTGAAGTTGCAATGATTAATTTTCTTCTAATATATCATTCTGGTATCTTAAACAAAAGACATATAACAAAAAATATAGGAAGATTTTTCAAGTAAAGTAAAAAATGCAAAGTAACCTCAGCCTAGGTCACATTCGACACGTCCCAGCCACCTACCCTTCCAGCTCGTTGTCAACATACTCCGTGATGTCCCGTATGATGTCGTGGTGGGTGGGCAAGCGACGGGCGTTTATCGGGCCGCCCTTCATGTGCAGCACCAACCTGAGGGTGGAGCCATCCACCACATTTTGGTTGATGAGGCAGACGTCGTCCAACAACTCGGTCTGGCCCAAGAGCAGGTGCTGGTGGCTCATGGGGATGCCTGCGAGGAAAGGAGGTGGCCTCAGTGCAAGTGATATTTGGTGGAAAGGGAGAGGGTGGAGGGAGAGAGAGAGAGAGAGAGAGATAGAAGGACGAGGGAGAATGAGAGAGATGGGAAGTTAAGGGAGAAGGGTTAGGAAAGGGAGAGGGGAGGGGGGGACAGTAAGGACACCTCCGTGTAAGACATTTGCTGGAAATGCTTTGATTGGCTTAATTTTATGGCACGTATTTGCTAAACTATACATTACTGCACCAGAAGAGATTTGTTAAACACGCGATATTTTTTAAGTCCTGTCTTTGACAATTTTCGTATTCTAATAATTTACTTACATTTCTGTCTATTTACTTATCAATTTGTTAATTTATTCTGATCACTCCTTTCTGTATTTCCCATTACCTTCTGTCATTTTTGTGTAAGGAAAACCATATTCTTTGGGCGCTGGAATTTCAAGCCAGTGGCCCCTGTGGTGAGGTTGTTCCATATGAATAGGGTTCATCTTCTGAATAATAGTATTAATAATTAATAATAATAATGCTGGTACACGTTCACAATTGCGTCTATTGATGGATGGCTGGATTGGATCAAACAAACAGAACATACGAAAACAAACACAATAGATTATTCTGTTTAACTGGTACCCTTCAACAACAGCGTCTCTATTCATGGGTGCTCTATACATAAACCATTAATAAATAAATCATTAAAATCAAATGTGCTGACCTCAAGAGAGGCGCAGTTTGTCGATGCAAGAGTCTAAGTCTCAAGCAGATATATTGACAAGTTTTCCCGCGTATTTTTTATGCTCTACATTTTACAGAAAACTTATTTTACTTAGTTTCACCTGATCTTGAATTTTCTTTCGCCATTCTTTACTAATTTATAGTGTTTCTGTGTGTGTGTGTGTGTGTGTGTATATATATATATATATATATATATATAGATATATAAATATCCGATAAAGATAGATATATAATTCTACACAAATGTATTATTATATGTATGTATATGTTTTCTTAATATGCGGTATGTATATACATATTCATACGTATATATATGTATGTGTAATATAAATACATACATCCATATATTTTAATACATATTTACAATTTTACATACGTACTTACATATTTGCATATACTATTTGTGTACATATACATATACACCCTGGTAGGGCATATACATATGTACATATTCATAAATACATAGGTAGATGTTCATATTATATAATTATATGTACACATGCACCTAGCTTGCAAACAGTTTGGATTCTTAATTAACCTTTTATTTCTTATCTTCTAATCGTTCTGCATTATACAAGACTAGATATTATGACAGTTAAACTCTGTATACGAGTAAGGAATCACGAACAATAAAAAAAAAAGATGCCTTCAGAACGGGTTTTTCTAATGGAGACCAAAATGGTTGTCGATTGTTCTCTCTCTCTCCAGTTCCGCGCTGATCAAAAGAAGTTAGCCTTAAGGTATAACATTATGAGTCTAACTTTCCCCGTGACTCGTGCATCCTTCGCCCAGAGTTCACCTCTCGATACTGCTTCCTGCTTATTCTTCCTACCAAGCTCATTTCATTTATTTGTGGAGACTTTATCACATTTCCTCCTTTAATTTCTCCCTTAACTCGTTTTCGATCATTTTTCTCTCTTTTCGTCGACATTTTTGAACTCCTTTATTTCGCTGTCAGTGGAGATTGCTTTAGTGCTGGTGCTTCGGTAGGTCTACTTTACACATAGGTCTATTGTTTGGGCTTCTTAAATAACCTTCGGCTATTTTCCCTCGGGATTGTATCATATTTCGAAACAACGTCATCAAATCATTAACAACGCACGACGTTCGTGACATTTGAGCATCGCCACGCGCACAAGGTCTGGATCCAGTTTCTATGTTGGGGAAACATAGCTGCTCCCCGCATCTGATTTGATCTGAACTGTTAACTAGCGTCTCAAAAGCATTGATCATCGGAAAGGTTCGTAAAGGTAAATTTAGGTTACCTAAGATCACCTGACTTCTTTTTGGTGAGGGGCAAAATAAAGCAAGGTGCAAAATTTTCTTAATTTGATTGATCACGAGGAACACGAAAGCGGGAGGAGAATTCCATATCTTTGACGCTATACGTATTAAAGTATTATGACTGGTGTTATCACCCCCTAAGAGCAAAAAAGGTGGATATAGACAGCGCTTGTATCTACTTTTTTTATGCGAAGACTTACAACAGAATTCAGAGGTGCCGTTAGTACCACTTTAACAAAACTAACTTTCAGCAGGGAATATGATGTTCATATTTAAAAGCAATAAAGGCATCAGTGTCACTTTATACAGGAAAATACAGATTTTCCAATGCCATATTTTTACTTATTTTTCTTTCATAAATCTCAAGTATGACTAAAGATTCTCATTTGATTATCTCTGAACTGCCATAATGAAGACTTCACGTGAGCTATAGATCAGAAGATTTTATCATTTTATCGCTAATTTTGTCTTAAATAAAGTCTCATTTCATCTTTCACCCCATCAGAGGTCTGGATACAAAGGAATATATATATATATATATATATATATATATATATATATATCTATATATTATATATATATAGATATATATATATATATATCCCCTAGATATACTCTGGCTATACAACAACGAATATGGTAATGAATCTTAATTTTGTACAGCAGGAGGCATCAGAGATATTTACAAAATATTAATTCCTGGACAGAACCTTATCAATGTCAAGAATAAAAGGCATATATTTAGAAGAAAGCTGAACAACTAAAAGATTGCATTAACAGTAATATTCCATTCCTCACCTTGAGTTCGGAAGAGAAGGTTCTTCAGCCCGGCTGCAGTGTCCCACTGGGACACCCTCACTCGGAAGGTGTCTCCCAGCAGCGTCTCAACCACCACCTCCAAAGCGTCATCCTCTTCCTCTTCTTCTTCCTCCTCCTCCTCATCATCATCGTCTTCATCCTCGCCAAAGTCGTCCTCCTGAGGATTATAAGAGGAGTCGAGAACGATGGCGTCTCTGGCATCGTAGCCGCCATGGGTGGTCACCGGAGGGAGGTTCTCCTTGACTTGAGGCAGCGGCTCATCGGTGGTTTTGGGTTCCTCTTCCTCTCCTTCTTCGTTATTCTCTCCGGAACCAGAGGAGGCGCGGCGGGCTGAGCCTTGTGAATCACCACCACCGCCCCCGCCGCGCATTTTGGTTGGGAAGACTCACACCGTCCTCCATCTGACTGGCAGTAGGGACTTGCCGAAGCTCGTTTCAAAATGACCTTTCCTTTCCATCATATAGAGGCCTCTGCGTTATCACACTTGATGTGGACTGGAATGCATTATGTCTCAAAAGCGTGGCTCACTGTGCAAGAACATAGGTCTAGGTGCAATCTTGTTTCAACTTATAAGAAGGTGGGCATAAATACAATCATCGGAGCACAGGATCATATGTCTACGCACAGGTGCATCTCAAAATGCAGAACACAACTCTACGTACAATCTTATCTTGTTGTGCAGAAACATAGGTCTACAAGCAATCTCATCTCGACCTACAAGAACGAAGGTCTACTTCTAATCTGACTCTCTTCATTGTTTGTTATTTTTGGAGAATTTACAAAGAAAATCCATCGACAATAGCACTTTTGTTCTGGAACTCAGTCAAGAGGACACCGATAGCCCTGCGTTCTTAGTATGATGGCTCTGGCATAATCTGTTCTTTACTATAGGGCAAGCCTTTGAAATTCCCTGAAAAATAAGAAACTGAACCTTCAATTTCATTTTATTAAACAAAATGAAAAAAAATCTCAGTCAACAGCAGGATAGAAAACTAATTAACTGTAATGTTTTTTCTACAGTACAGTGAAAAAGTCTCACAAGTTCAGTGATAAAGTGTCAGTTATTATATCCCAAGTTTTCTCTAACCTCTCTGAAGTAGCCATTGTTCTAATACTCATTCTATCAAATTATTAAGTATGAGATATGAAAAGCTAAATCAGTGAAATATTGATCAACAAACAAATCGAACAATAACAAAAATTTTAACTGTTGCTACTTGTCCCCTTCAGCCTAGGCTAGGCGAGGATAATAGATTATCTTCACATCAGTCAGCGCTTTAAAACACTCACTAAATCATTCAGGCAGAGCTTTTGTACAATAGCTTTCAGAATGGCTCCAGTGAGTGTTGCTGCTCCTGGTGTGCACATAACTTGTCTCGTCAAAATCAAATTGTTCGTAATGTCCTACTTCCAACCCAACGAACTTCACACTTAAGCCTTTGACTTGCCTACCTAGCCAAGCACCACAGCGTCAGCCCAGCGAGTTAAGATCTAGACAGGCTTTATACCTTGTCAAAGTGTGACCTTTACAAGGTAACTTCAGAATTACCGAAGTCAAATATTTGTAATTGAATGCAATTTATCCTTGTAGCTGATTGGTGGCCTTGAAGCCTCTTCGTTTAAGCGTTGAACTTTGAGCGCTCACAATTTCTTACAATAATATTGCTTATTTCATGGACGTCACTTTATTCTGAGAATTTCGGCCCAAATTCTAACCAACAAGCCCTGTATCGCTGTTTAAGAATGAATGAAAGAACTCTAGCCATTTTTACAGTGAGGATAACGTTTGCGGGCCATTAGTTTTAGAATACAATACAACCTGGCATAAGAAATGTTAAAGCTGTCCTTAGTCTAATTATTTGCTTTTTTCATGTTTTAACCATTGTATATCAATCAAAGTTTAGCACAGACAGGTATACACTTTAGCACACTCACACACAAACACACACGCAGACATACGCAGACAGAGAAGCATACAGAGACAAGAGCTATCCAATCAGTTCGTGTCACATGAAGTATGAGCCAGTAAAAGCCCCTTACGTTAGCCTTGAGCGTGCTATTGATTGGTCGTCTCAGGTTCTTTGGAGTAAATAACCTTCCGTTGATATATTTCATATTTTTTTCACGACATTTAAAACTCTTACAGTGTTACCCGAAGCTCTCACCACTTCTGGGCCATTACAGGAGTTTGGAAATATAGCCTGGAAAGCAGACAATGTGAGGGAAAAAAAAAAAAGACTGTTGCTAGAGCGATGTCAGAGGTAGTAATCCGTTGGTACGCATGTTCAGTGGAATATCCTAGTGACACACGACAAATTCAACACCGTCTACCTTTCGCTGTAAGGAATGCTGACATTCTCTCTCTCTCTCTCTCTCTCTCTCTAGGAATGTCGAGGTTATGTTGGTGGGGCCCTTGGTATATTAGATTTTGGTAATGATCCGTATGAGGTCATGAGTCTAATGTCCTGAACTGAGGAACGTGTTTTAAACAATACAAATTACTCACATACTTCATCATGGAATTACCTGGTTTTCTTTTTTGTGTTCCTGCAAATAACAGTGAGTTTGTGGAACTTCCTTCCTCATGAGTAGTGACGAATATGACGCCTAAAAACTAGGGGATCAAATGACTTGGGAATAATGGAGGAAAGTCAAGAAGAAGAAGAATGATAATTGTCTGACCTTGCCTTCTGATCCGACAGGGTAATTGCTCTTCACTTTTGCACACTTGAATTATAGATTTTATTTTGTATGTATGTATGTATGTATGTATGTATGTATGTATGTATGTATGTATGTATGTATGTATGTATGTATATATATTAATTGCATGCATAAAAGCAGTTGATATAGTTTTCACCTGAGGTACATCAAAATTGGCGGACATGTATAGTACTATATACTTGGTTCATGACAGCAAACTTACTGGCCTGTTATGACCTAGGCCTAATGCGACTAAGAAACAGGATGGCAAGGACATATTATGACCCAATACGTAACAACAAGCTGGCACTGCAAGTAGCAGTTAAATGTTTCCTGACAAATTATATGTTACTTAATCATCAAGCGCAGAGATCAGAAAAGGACGCACACTTTTGCCAGATAGATGGTTTGTCCATGTGGAGAAAATGGAGGCGAGAAGGCAGACCTAGTAGAAAATTTATATTACCTCATCCTTCTTGCAAAGTCACTATGTGAGTAACTGATATATATATATATAGTATATATATATATATATATATATATATATATATATATATATGTGTGTGTGTGTGTGTGTGTATATATATATAATAAAATACCACGTATAATGTAAAAACCAACTATCAAGTGCGCAGGCCTAAAAAAAAATCATAGCGCTTCAAGAGCGGCAGGCAGAAATTTAAACACTGAAACAAGAATGGGCCCATCACAGAACTTTCATAAAAATCATTTATGGCCTGTCGTGTGTACCACTACATTTATCACACATATCACTCATTAAGCCTTTCCTATTCCACACACAATGAGCAAATAATCAATTTCACCTGCTTCACTTTCTGCCTTTCACTTGCACTTGACACATCAACGTTTCATTCCAAACAGGAGAACTGTCTTAAAAATTTACGTCCTTGCGTACGTGTCAGATTTTGCTTCCAATTTCTTTATTGTCATCCTACCCTCAGTTCCCACACAGATCAACTACTTCCATTTTTTTCTAACAATCAATGATTGTCAATATAGTCTCCGTTTAGTATTCATAAACTTTCGTACACTTTCAACTACAGCTTCAAACCCTTTGACCAACTTTTATCAACATTTTCCGATGATCAAATTGTTGTTAAATAACTTCGATCATGCACTGAAGTAGTTCTTCACGGAAGTTATCGGAATCGGCTTATAAGAGATTCTCTCCACTAGTACCAAGTGTACCTACATTGTCTTTCGCAGAGATCAGCTACTATATTCCAGTCACAAAACCATTTTTTACCCAACAAACTTGAATTTCGTCTCCGGTTCTTTCCATGGTTTTTCATAGAAATATGAAACAGCCAAGCTGGCATAAAACACCTTTGTCTCCGACCCACTTTTATAACGAAAAATTAGTCACTCTCCCTTTTACGTACAAACTCTAATACGTGTTCACCTTTTTCGTATAAACTTAGTACATGAAAAATCCTGTGCACTATTCACGTATTGCTCATCTTTTTCACTAGGTCAATGTGTACCACATGCACTGTCTGAGTTCCCCACAAAGGTGTTCACCAACAAACACTTGAGCCACACTCTTCGCTGGCTAAACTATTTAGTGTTTTAGCTTTCTAAAGAATCTAGGATTCTACAGAATTTGCGCTCAGGTTCTAAAGTACCTGTTTTAAGCTTCTAAAGAATCTGCTCTAAGATTCTAAAGGATTTGTTCTGTGGTTCTAAAGCACATGCTTTAAGCTTCTAAAGAATCTGCTTTGGGTAGCTAAAAAATCACTGGCATGGTGGCAAATACCCAAGCAAGAATTGAAGGACAGCCAAAATGTGACGAACTTGCTATTTGGGCTGAGGCAAGGTTTCCATAGCAGCTCTTGGAACTCACCAAACGAACTTAACGGCAAAACTGAGTGTGTTAAAAGTGAAGCTAAGTTAAAAGCTATATCAACGAGTAAACTCAAGGTCCAAATACTCTTGGTGGCACAAGGCCAGCATAATTTAACAGAACCAAAGGTCACAGTCACAAGGTTGCTTACATTCCTCGCTGTAAAATTAGACTCATGCCATACCGCCATGTGTCACACGAGATATACCAACAGAACATGCGTACTTCATAGGTCTAACAACTGCTATTCTCTTTCGCGTAGTACTTATCAATTCTCTGATCTAAGCCATTCAAGACCTTCTTAATATCCCTGAAATAATGAGTTTTATTTTTTACTAAATACGTAACGTATTTCAATCAACTCAAGATAGTACATAGGTACAATGGTTCCATTTGAATTAGTCGATAGCATAATTCAAGGTTATCTTAAGGGCGCTCACTGACTCATGTTTCATGTCACTTGAGTGAATGGGTTCTCTCTCTCTCTCTCTCTCTCTCTCTCTCTCTCTCTCTCTCTCTCTCTCTCTCTCTCTCTCTCTCTTAACACTGCTGAAGTACATTTTTTTCAGAAACATTTTACCGTTACACAGATGGATTTATGGATGGCGTGTATATAGTTACTGTTGCATTTACTTACAACTGATGAGTCATTACTCACTTCTTACTCATGGACACACACACAACACACACACACACACACACTAGTCTATGTGGATTGTCCAGTAACATTGTCTAAATATATTTCCTCTTTTTACACTCGATATGTCTCCGAAAATATGGTCTAAAATTCCCTTTTTCATCAGAAAATTCTCTAAAAGTTCTACACAGCTGCGTTGGTCAGAGTAAATTCGGTCTAAATCCAGTTGGTTAATATGTTTCACGTGTTTACGCTCTTTTGAGTTAAATTCCATACTGAATAAAATAATAATAAATAAACAACCGATTCCGTGAATCGTCATGAAAAATTCACGTGCAACTATTTGTTTTAAATCGATATAAATTAATTTTCGGCTCCAATATTGCTGCGTAAGCATGGATTAGGCCTACGCTACGACCCATATCACAATAAGAAACATTCGAAGGACGTACAATGACTCACCTACAATGAATAATTCACTTATCACTCACATATCACAATCCTTATCAATGACCACCAAATTCTGTCACTTGTTTACATGCTATGAGATGTTTACATTTAAAAACACGAGGCTACATAATCGAACGCATTAAACCACGGAGACGCACAATTGAATCTGGATTCAGTGGGCGAAATAAATATGATTTTATCACTAATTAAGGTTATTGTGCCCCCGAAATACGTTACAGGTAGACAGGAACAATTGCACCCGTCTTTCTCACCAAAACTTCACTGTGGAATTCGCTGGTTACCTGGGCCCCGGATGACGAGATGCCAGTTAGGTTTTATCTACATACCCTCCCCTCTTCTTAACATGAACCTAATCGATTATGAATTTCATTAATTCGCGTTAGTACTTTAATATTTATATATATTTCAGTATACGACAAGTGGGCTGCATTTTCGTCATTCGCTGGAAATTAATATCGGAAAGATTCCCCCAATTTGGCAACGGTCATTATTGACAACTGTGGCACATGTTACAGAGCCTTTATATTTATGCAGCTTATAGCAAGTCTCTGTTGGTTACCTGTAAGGAAAAGTATAATGAATGAAACCATATTAACTAGTAAAAATATTATACAGTTGTGTATTCATGGTGTATATTTCTAAGGAAAAAGCACGTTGTCTATTCTTACAAGGACAATATGCATGTAATCGATGATTAAAGAATTCCCGAGAAGAGTGGATGTTCGTGCGTGCGTGTGTGCGAGGCATTCTTTTTGGCCACTACTACGAACCAGAGACAAGGTCTTTATCAATAAGTTATGGTGGTATGGTGACTGAGGCAAGAGTAATGTGGCCTTTGGAATTCGTGTTTTATTCTAAAATCATTACTATTCAATAGCCGTTCTCGCTTTTCAAAATTAAGAAGATGGAGGCAGAGAGAACAAGACCATCTCCTGGAGGTACTTTCATCTTCCCAACCTCGTTGTGATTCACCACAGTCGACTAACGACCAACTATGTAATCCGCCGCTTAGGTGAACAACGGCACAGTGAATTCTCTTTTTCCATTATATGAACTTTAAAAATTAACCTCTCACGGGATTGATCCTGAGACTATATGATGAGGTGTGGTTAAGAGAAACCACTGGACTACTAGACCCATTGTTTATCTATTTGGTGATTTTACGCTTACAAATAAACAAATAAATGAATAGATAACGAAATAAATAACCAGTAAGTAAGTAAAAATTCTTTATAACTATATAAAAGCAGTCTATAACCCCTCACATGAGATCGATCCTGAGATTTCCCGATGAGGTGTGGCTAGGACCATTCGACCACTAGACCTATTATCTATCTGTTTTGGTGATATTACGATTATAAGTAAATAAACAAATCAGTTGATTAGTTAATAACTAAATACCCCGCATAAGCTTAAGCGCAGCCTATTACCCTCTCACGGGATCGATCCTGAAACTTGCTGATGAGATATGGCTAAAACCACTAGACCTATTATTCATCTGGTATGAGGTTTTACGATTATAACTGAATAAATTCAGTTAACCAGTAAATAAGTTAAAATTCTTATAGCTTTAACAAGCGTAGCGAAGGGCATTGCTCGTGGTGATACGACAATATAACTCCAAATAAAAAGCGAAAGCCGGTAACCAAGGCATTGAAGGTCACTGACCACTCCGCTGATTAGATAAAGGTGTTTGCTATCTAGTGATTATCGGCGATTATCTGTGATCTACGACGCTTTTGCTTTGCCTGTGATCTCAAGGCGTGATCTTATCGTATTTCGTTCTTTACTGTGGTTGAAGAATTGACGTTATCTATAGCTGTAGTATGTAGATTTCTGTAGCTTTCGTCTACGTCAAGTATAACACAGACAGACACACACACACACACACACACACATTATCACATCACCGTGATTCATATGCATGCATCAAGTTACAATAATGTCCTTAAATATCCAATTCGCTCTACCTCGGAATTAATATTCATGTATGTTAACCGAAGGGGAATCTTTTATTTACTTATTTATTTTTAAGTGAGGGGACGAAATTATTATCAACTTAAAAATAAATAAGTAAATAAAAGATTCGAACCAGTACACCTTTTCCTATTTGTAAACAAGTCGGAAACAAATTTTTATGTAGTCAACTTTTTGTAATTTAGTCAGATTGACGATGAGAATTGTTTAGGTCATCGAAAGCTTTTCTGCTTTTATATATATATATATATATATATATATATATATATCTATATATATTATATCATATATATATATAATATATATAGATAATATATATATATATATATATATATATATATATATATATAACTTGATCACAAAGTATATAAAACGTGATGCTATGTATAAATAAAGGTTTTTGCCAAGAAGGAAAAAATGAAAAGCGAGATAGCCAAGCACTTTCGGTCTAGTGCGACCCTTTACTCAGGCACAACTGATCGTACAGAGGAAAAACATAGTCAAAGTAGGCTTAATATCCAAACTGGCATTACAAGATTAGTAAAAAGGTCGATTTCACTCTACAGAAACGAGGAAACGCCTGAGGGCAGAATAAGCGATTTTTAAGCAACCACACCTTGCAGGAGCCCATACGTGGTCAACAGATGATTCGTCCAGAAAACAATACATTTTGAAAAACAAGAAGGCATATACAACTTATTACTGTGAAATTAAAAAAAAAAAAAAAAAAAAGTGAAAAGACGAAAAAAGGATATAAATATATCGAGCAAGAGAGAGAGAGAGAGAGAGAGAGAGATGAGAGTAGACGAGAGAGAGAGAGAAAGAATAACTATATACATGTGGGACTATAATTAATTAGTAGTTCATTTATTTTAAGGTCCTTCATAAACATTTTACAAATATACGGGTCCAAATGGTACAATCCCAGACTAAGATTTAGGTTGTTTTTATTAGTGATTTGTATAATTGCCGATTCCAGTAAATTTCTTGAAACATAATCATTAGATCTAGCAATTACAGAGGTATCACCCCAATTAATACAATGAGATTTTTCACTCAGATGGATAAACAGTGCATTTGAAGTCTGGGCTGTTCTAACTGAATATGTATGCTGCTTAATACGTACACATAAATTTTTACTTGACTGACCAACGTAAAACGATGGTCAATCCTCACAAGGAATTTTGTAAATGATGTTGTTATTTGTTACGGGAATATTCTTAATTAGCACATCTTTAATAGTATTGTTATAAGAGAACACTACATTAACATTAAACGATTTAAATATTGATTTTATGGTTTCAAATCCACGAAAGTAAGGCAAGCTAAGTACATTTTTAGGCATTTCTTTTTCATTAATAGCAACACTATAAAACTTTTTGTGAGCTTTTTGATAACATAAATCAATTATGTGAGGTGGGTAGCAGAGATCGTTTCCTATCTTTTTTATGTATTCTATTTCTTGGTCAAGATATTGTGGACTCGTGATACGCAAAGCATGTAGGAACATAGAAGAAAAATTGAAATTTTAATATTAAGATGGTGGACAGAATAAAAATGTACACATGTTAAATTATTTGTGGGGTTTCTTTAAATACTGAATTTACATTGGAAAGATTCTCTATGTATTAATACATCTAGGAAAGGGATGACATTGCTATTTTCAATTTCAACAGTGAACTTTATGGATGGCACTAAATTATTCAATTTAGACAATAAATCATTTACATCGATACCAACAGATGTCATCTGCATATCCGTACCATTTTAAGGGGACAAGTGTGATACTCGGGAGGTTTCGTCTTTCAAAAAATTCCATATATAAGTTTGAAAGGAGAGGTGATAAAGGGTTACCCATGGCCATACCAAATATTTGTTGGTAATATATTATATATTATATAATCTATATATCTATATATATATATATTATATATATATATATACTATATATATATCTATATACAAATCAAACAGGCACACTACCGTGGATTTACTTTCCCATTATTATCATCATCATAATAAAACACGTTATTAATTAAACGCATGGCTATCTTATACTCTCAAATGTTAAGCTTTTATCGCTTATATTTAATTACCAATTGCCATGATATCAAAAATGATGGAAAATGATGGGAGACATTACGCAAGCCTATACTGCCACATATCAAATATCACCTAAATCTCTTATCTATAGGCTATGGTTTAATGGTTAGAATGAATTATTGTGGGCCTGATAAAATGATGAAACAGGACACTCCTTCTTCCTCCTCTTCTTCTTCTTCTCAGCTTAATCATTATTCTAGTCGGGGTTTTGGTAGATGTGTAATGGATTCCAACTCTGCCCATTTATCCTTTCTTTCTTTGAATCTTCAGCAGAAAACCCAAAATATGGACAGTGATTAGACCATGAACCCAAGAGGGTTCCAAAGGGAAATCAGATACACACACACACACACACACACACACAGAGAGAGAGAGAGAGAGAGAGAGAGAGAGAGAGAGAGAGAGAGAGAGAGAGAGAGAGAGGTGTTAAAGAAAAAGGAGATAGGCTGATAACTATGAGGATGTAGAAGACAAAACCAGTAGTACTACACCTGAAGTTCAGGAGACTATAGCAGAAAGCAGAAATGCATTTTGCTCTTCGCTTAGATATCTGAAGACCAGAAGATCCTGCAGCAATTTTCTACATTTCAGTTGTAGCCATGATAACACTCCCGGCAACTGAGTACGTATATTAAACCTGATCGTAGAAAACGATACACTGCGCCGGGATAAGCACTGAGATAGGCTAACTATAACGTCCCCTCACCCGCCAACCCCACTATTTTATCATCCAGTTGGTCACTGATGCTTGGTTTACGAATCTCAGTCCGACCTCCTGTGTGGAGGGTCATGGAGCTTGGTCACGAGTCCTCCTGTAAATAGGGTTTTGACAGTGAGGTATATTACTACAGTCCACTTTCTTAAGCGTGTACAAAAAAGTGTGGCGAAATTAATTTGTTGAGAGGTCATCGTGAATGTTGCAAATACATCGATATTATTGAGTGGATTTGATTTGATTTTATTTATATAGATTTTTGGCATTATGCCAAGCACTGTGGCAAATAAGGCCATTCAGCGCTGAAACGGAAATTGACAGTAGATGGTTTGAAAGGTGTTATAGGAGGAAAACCTCAAAGCAGTTGCACTATGAAACAATTGTTAGGAGAGGGTGGGCAGTAAGATGGAAGAAAGAGAATATGAATGGAGGTATACAGTAAAAGGGTTAAAAGTAGTTGCAGCTAGGGGCCGAAGGGACACTGCAAAGAACCTTAAGTAATGCATACATTGCATCAAATGAGGTGCACTGATGGCGCTACCCCACTACGGGGTATTATTGGGAGGAAGTAACTGTTAAAGTTTATAGAATGTGGATATCTTCGGCTGTCGTGGGGTAACTCCTGTGACTCAGGAACAGGAAAGAACTAATTTTTATTTGCTGGTCTTTTTTTAATATCACATCATAAACTAATTAGGCCTATGTCGTGTTGAAATAGGTGGAAATGGGCAGCAAAAACGAGAAAATCATTCGGTGATACTACAGTAGTTGTGCTAATAAAGGCGAGATTCGTGACAATGCAGCAGTATGTAGTTGTGGCAAGTCTCATACCAATGTGTTTGGAGGGAGATGTCTTAGTACGATATCTAGAGATATATAAGACAGAGATAATTGCAGAGCAGACAGAAACTAACATGAATGAGGCCTTTACAGAAGGGAAGTTTGCAGCTGGTTCAAGAGGTTGATGGCGTTAAGTTAGTAGCAGGTTAATGTTTATGGCGGGAAGATTACACCTTTTTGCAATTCAAACTGTACTACAAACTGCATGAAAACGAGACAATGCACTATTTTATGAAAACAATCTGCAAAGCTTTGAAACATTTGGTGTAGTCAAGATCCATACACATTCTCTGTATGGATCCTGGGTGTAGTACAATCTTCGGCAACTGTTGTTAGTACGAAGCACTGCTTTAAAAAGTCCTTAACTGCAGTAATTGGGCAATCATCATAACTTGAGTCAGTGTGCATTACCTTTTGGACAATTTTCAAAATGGCGAAACAATCGTCTATATCCGATGATAGTCAGGCATGTTAATTTGTAAAGGAAGAGTTTGTGGATGGTTTCCTCGATCAAATATCAGTAGCATTGCGGCAGGTGCTTAAGATTGAATCCATTTCTGTGAGTTGATGGCTAGGCCTAGGATGATGACCTCAGGAAAACAGGTTCTCGCTGCAGTTACCTGAAAATGGACATACATGAGCCTAGTGATGAGACAGCTTACTCTATTAAAAGAAGAAATAATTTGGTGAAAAGGGGAGGGGCAAACGTTCAAGGGTAGGTGATTCCGTAGATATTTATGGGTGATTCACATACAATGGACTGCACATGCTGAAGAATTGAAGAGCCAAAAGTCCCAAAAAACAAAGTAATTTGCTTTCAGCGTGTTGAAGTAGACCACGTTGCAAGCTTGTGCTCTTAAAGACCTGTTCATACAAGGAAAAATTGTTTCCTGTCCACAGTCAAGAGTTCAGTTGACGTCAGAAAGCTAATCGGTGCAGTAGCCTCTTGTGTTCTGCTTGGCTATTTTAATATACTCGAGGAGGGATACGAGAAAGAATAAGAGATGGGTAAAAGGAAGTTTTTAGGAAAAGGAGCGTCATGCTGACTTGCTTCTGGCGGAATTGAAAATAGATAGATACATCCATACATACAATTTTCCTTCGTGGCTGTAACTTTGTACATACATACATACATACATACATACATACATACATACATACATACATACATACATACATACATACATACATACATACATACATACATACATATGTATGTATGTCTAAGTGTGGACAAGCCTTTAGAAAACTATCAGAGGGTGTTGCTAACTTGCTGGACTCCATGGTAGCCGCTCGGCAGTTTAGTAATCCAAACTCCAAAGTTCCCTGCCAGTGATCAAGATTCTAGCGGGTAGGGGCGGGCAGCAATGGCCTTTTTGTTGACAAAGGCTACTTAACTGGAGCAGGGCGAGAGAAGAGTCCAAGAAAAAAAAAAAAAAAAAAAAAAAAAACACTGATGGAATCACTATGGTGGGTTTGTACCATAAGAGGAGAAAGTTTAAGCTAGAGTTCTGCCGATGATGACAGTCCTTCTGTCTATCCTGTGTTGGATATCACGACCTGAACTCTAAAATGTGGTGTCATAGACGGCCTGATGCCACAGATATGTCTTGTGAGACTATATATATGTGAGTAAACAGAAGACGGAGGCCATCATCTGGAGTCAGCCTATAGATGTAGTTCTATGTAGATGCTGAAGAAGTAATAGTTGATGAATTACAAGTGTGGTATGTGTTTTTTAAAGGTGTTTGAGTTTAGGCTGAAAACGGTGCCAAGGTGGAAAGAGTGAAATCTGACCCTAGCTCGTATATTAATTGATATAATATTTGGTGAAATGGTGGCGACAGGTTCAATACCCTTGTGTCTTTGATTTGTAAGCAATAATCTGAAAATTATTCTTGGCTACTGGCTGTTTGCCGTCTTTCTGAAGCCACGTTAACACCATCCGAGAGGGCATGGTCCTTAGGCCTATACTTGCAACATATATAGTTTTCTTGCTGTTCTGGTGAGAAATTTTTACCATTTTATCGACCGATATTCAGCTAAATTAGCAATTAAGTTAAATTGTCGCACCTTGGACCGAGTAGTACGTTTCCTTAGGTAGTTTGTTAACTTGTTTACAATGTTATTTGTGGCTTCATATTGCTTCTCTAGCTGTTCATCCTCTTTCCTTGTAGAATAGAAGCCATTACAGAAATCACTAAAATTGTTGAGAGAGAGAGAGAGAGAGAGAGAGAGAGAGAGAGAGAGAGATGCTGCTCTCTGAACCAGGAACTTGCAGGAAGGTGTTTTTTGCTCTTTGTGACTCGCAAATACCACGTAATTAAGAGCTGAACTACCTTTTTACCCTTTATACCTGTTCCATGTAATTACACACTACATCCTTTGGTTGACGTAGCTCGTTAGCTGGTAAGTAAATTGTGACCATTCAAGTTGCGTGTAAATCTAGGTACGTTACTTTTCTACCCATAACTCGTATACATATTCATTCTCGTGAATCCGCCCCCTTCTGATCTGAATTTCGCCAACATTCAACGATTTCCCACTGCTGGTCAGGGTATCCTCTAGGTTTAGGGCAACGACCCCCTTCAATACCCATGACTCTAGATGTGAACATGTAGTCTACTGACCTTTTGTCTTATAGTAAGAGGCACTGACCTTTGTCCTAAGCATGTGGTACTACCATTCTTTGTCTTGTTTCATTTCCTCTGGAGTCATTCATTGTCAAGGGAATCTGCTAATTGCTGAGCTAATTATAAATTGTGTTTGTGTATGTGTGTGTGCTTTCATTTTCAACTAGGAAAAAAATCTGTCAGCCGGTTTCTCATTGATCATGAAAAGACGGAAGTTTAGCACAGCTGCTTCAAAATTTTCCTTGAACGACAAGAAAAAGCATTGCGTTTCTCGTGTTTTAAATCTTGTTGGATAAAATGTATAAAAATTTTCTTAAAGTGATATTGCTTCAGTTTAAACGAATTTCCCTGCTTAGATAAAAGAAAAAAAAAAACATTGTTTGACAAAGGTACTTGACAAAGTGTTACTTTCCTTTGTCGTTACACAATACGCTTTCAATATATTTATTTGATTCTTTCTCACTCGAGTCATTATAAAACCCTAAAATAATATCTTCCCTTTCACCTGCTGTAAAATTGTGCTTGACGTATTGAGCACATTTAAATATCGGCTAGAAAGTCCGTCTACTACCCAGCGTGACAACTCACTGTCATCATAGTATGCTATGATTTCGGTATAAATGAAGAGTTTCACTGATTTATGATTTCCTGGACTTATAAAATTCACCCCTTATTGTATTAGGATCTCTTGGTCCGGAAAATTCATTTGTTTATTACAACCTATGGCTATCCGCCAATAAAAGTAGTGCGGTCATCTACCTTACGTCACTATTCCTCAAAGTCTTTTTGACGTTCAAAGTAGCATACGATACTTCTTAATAGTCAAAAGTTATGATAAAGTGTAGGAAAAGGAATCATATAATTGTATGAAATGTCAACTGGTAATTTTCCATGTAAAACAGGGGTTTAAGCCTGGGAGTAATAGCGCACCAATACTGCGTAGTGCGGCTCTCGTCTCTTCAGACATACCAACATATTGAGGTTATTCATTTGTGAATAATGATGAATGGGATTTTTTCCCACATTACATAGTATTTTGTAAAGGGAAAATATTATTAACTTATGTATAAAAGTGAATACATCTAGCTTTACTCGTTGCTAATTTATGCACCTGCATTCAGGTGATACTTCATAAACAGGTGAAAATCCTTAGACACAAAATGTTCCAATCTTCCAGTGCATTTATCTGCATTCCCAAGTGTAATTTACAATGAATACACTATTATCAGCATACATTCTACGACAACTTTATTGAACATCAAAATTTGTTAGGTTTGCAGCTACGATTTCTGACGAAGGTTGGCCCCCCTGCTACATCAAATAGTCAGCCATGATGTCTCTATAGATTCACTTTTCTCTGTGCATGAAAAATGTAAATTCGTGGAAATATCACTCTGTACTGCCATTATGGAAAACTAAAAGTGTATGGACGTGTTCGCAAGTAACTCGTTGAGACTCATATCGGCCGGAAGAGGATCCAGGAGAGCGGTAAGACCCCGAAAATTGCGAGAGAAATGGAGGTGGGGGAAAGTTGTCCAGAAAACAAAATTCCGCTCAGGAGGGCCATAGAGTTTGTTGCACCCGCGGGACGTCCTTGGCCTTAGAGTCGCTTTTTGGCAGGACCTGTGCGAAGAGGGGTGTGCGAAAAAGCCCGTGTGTTCCCCGGCGGGTGTGTCGGTCCGCCCAAAACGGAGTGGAATAGGGTGTTGGGGGCCCGAAAGGCGTCGGAGAGGAGGAGTGGGTGTGTGGGTCCCATCGTTTGTCGTCTCCTTAAGATCACCATCAGCTGATGGGGAGGAAAAAGGACCCTCCTGTGTTTTTACGTAATTTTGGCTGGTGGGCGCTTTTCACGCAGTCGTTCGCACCTCGAAACGGTGTGAATAATGTCGAGGAATTATTCAAACCATCGTAAATCCGATTCGACTCGCCTTCTGCACTTCTTTTTTTCTCTTTAATGGACGGCACTCGCCCGAGGGGCGACCCTAAGCAGACAGACAGCTGTCAAAGCAAGGCGAAGGGAAATTAATCTTAACGACGAACGAATTGCCAGAAGACGTAATTCTAAGCAGAGTGGGGGCTTGTTTGACAAAGAAATCAATGTGACTGACGTGACAAAGAATTGTCTGTCTCTTGTTCATAGGCTGCTCATGGCCGTTAGCTGAAGTACCTCTGTACTGTTGGGCTATTCAGAAGACGAACGCCTAGCCCATTAAATTTCTTATTTCTCATATATAAAAAAAACAAGGTTAGCATAGGCCTTAATTTCATTTTTGCAGATGGGCTAATGTGTCTACCTAACCTACCTTAGTCTTTGAGGGGTGGGGCATACATGTGTACTGTGGTTCAGTCGTTATACTAGTTGGGTTCATAAGGAAGCAGAAATATTCCAAAATCTCAGATATTGAAACAATCAAGATTGAAAGTAGTATCATCAGTTTTCTAAATTGAAAACTTATCCATTGTTTAAATTTTTACGGAAATACATAATTCAAAATACTGAATGGGCGGCCTCTACCGTAGCGTGACCACCTTCCCGAAAAAGTACTTTCAACACGTCTTGTAACCTGGGATAGACATTAGTCAAGAGCCAGCGTTTGTCGAGGCAACACCTCGAGACCTCTACCTTCCTCTCGAAGTAAGGTTTTTTCCTCCCAAGTCATAAATTAATGCCATAATTTCCAATTTTTGGGAAGGTGGTTGTGCTATGATAGGGGTGGTCGCCAGGTGGCCATTCGGTATTTTACCCTATAGGGTAAAACACCGCATGGCCTGCAGCTGGCCAACAATGATCAATGCATGCTACCCTCCGAAAAAGTATATTGTAACGCGTCCTGACACTGGAGATGGGCATCAGTCGCGACTTCTTGTTGGTGAGAAACGGAGCTAAAGACCTCTACTCTCCTTTTGAAGTAAGTATTTTCTCCAAAGTTAGAAATTAAGGCCAAATTTTAAGATTTAAACAGAGGCTAGTGAAAAGGGTGTCCACGGCAGTGGAAATCTCACCAAAACGCTTCCAAAATTTTTACTTACGATTAGGTAACTTAGAAGATTGACGCCATCTCGATGTTTATGGAGTTGCTTGTGTCAACAAACTTCCCATTTCCTGTGATAAATCTGCTCACCACTTGTACCCACAGACGCTGGGGCACTTTCATCACAACAATTGGAACTTGGTCCCTTACCAGTATGTTTTTAAGTAAACAAGTGTTTTGGTAGAAGACGACGACGAAGCGTGCACTTAGATAATTTTTTAAATAAATAGTAAAACATCGGTATTTTACATATATATTTATGATGATTAATTTGAAAATATTCGTTATTGAAAAAGTAACTCGATTCTGACTCAAATTTAAGTAATAATTTTTTGGAATTAGAACGTTCTTTTAAGTCCTGTATTATGACGTCACAACATCTTGACTTTCGTACCTATTGTAAATGAATTCCTATACTCAACTTTCTTGCAGAAAAGTTTACCAGTTATTCATGCAGATTGTTATCAGCTATTCATGTAATTGTTATAATCGCATTGCGCATATATATCTTTATTATTTACTTTTTGGATAAATGAGGTTTTTTTACTGCCGGATTATCGCCGTAGTGTGACGCAATCGTTTTCGGTCCCTGGGCCTCTTGTCTGTTTTCGCACCATAAGAAATCATGGGGCCGAATTTGCAATGACCAGAAAGTCGTAAAAGAAAGGAAAGTTAGCATTGAGAGGCATATGTTTTGATTGAGAAAAATACAAATTTATTCAATAGCCAGCTTGTAAAAAATACTTGCATACAAAAAACTTGATTGACAACTAAGCAGCATGTCTACTATGGGTTTCAGAGACAGTGCAAGCACGTTTTTTTGGCAATATTTATGTAACGAACACTCTTATCAGAACGAGATTTTGCAATAGTGCATTACACCCAGTGCCGCAATTTATAAGGATATCGTGAATCACTAATCGTAAAGAATAACGACACTTGTCCTTGTACCAAGAGACAAAAACTCCATTATCCAGAAATGGATACGAACACGCGTAAAAAGCTCCACCTACCCTCCCCCCCTACACCGCCATCCCTGTCCTTCCTGTGGAGTTTCAGTTGTGATGGCAGTAAGGATAAAAACCACCGATTACAAGGTAAAAATTAATTTAGTTCAAACCATGACCCCGGGAATAACAAGTTTCATACTTTCACTAATATAGGCAACAAAATGTTTTATTGTGCTGATTACAACTGCAATCTTGAGTAAGATCAATAAACGTTAAATATATACGCTAACACTGTTCAAATGAGTGCTGGGAAGGCTGGGAAAGATGGTGTCCATCAGTGACCAGACCCTTCCATCCACACGGTAGCCGCCATATTGGATTTCAAAACTGCCTTGAAAACATATTTTACGAAGAGCGTCACATGCTTATTTGAGTTCGTATGGGGCTTTCATATATCACATTATGTTGACGAAACTTCAATCTTTTGAATGGTATGGTTAGAGTTGTAATTGTATTCTTGTTTCACCAATTAAATATCGAGTGAATAAGACCCGTCCAGCGTGATAGGGGTTGGTCGTCCGTGATGTTTTACCCTAATGCCATAATTTCCGATTTTTGGGAAGATGGTCATGCTATGATAGGGGTGGTCGCTAGTTGGCCATTCAGTATTTTACCCTATAACTTGGCAGAAGCACCTTCCTATTTAAAGGTTTTACATAAAAGCCAAAATTCAAGGCAGTGTTCCAAATTGCAAAAAATTGTCAAAAATTGCCTGTAACAGGGATGTGATAGGTTGATGTTTCGTAAACGTTCTTTGTTTACACTGTGAAGCCATACAGAGCAATTGCACTTCTCATCTGTGTCTATTTCTCTCGCAGTCCTTATTGTACTTGGGTCAACTCTGTCAATGCACAATTGCCCTTGTGAGGTCAGGCTAGGAAAGTCAAGTTATTGTTGTAATTCAAAATGAACTCTATTCATAAGGAACAATCCCACTGGGCCATTGACTTGAAATTCAAGCGTTCATTGGAAAGAAGTAAGAGAAGGTAAAAGGAAATTGTAATACAGAAGAGTTTACTTACTAAGTATTGGAAAAAAAAAATGAACAAATCAATAGCCTAGATATCAAGTATCTATGTCTCATGGTAAAACTTTAGTTGTGCGGCCTGATCCCCAATTTCTTAACCAGTTTCGTCACCACAACCAAAAATATTAATGCAACAGTATTAAAATGTCGGTCAAACTGACTCTTGAAATTATTGTTTTGGATGACAGTGGAGTGAGTGAATATCCATGGACTGTCGATTTTCTTGCTAATGTGTGCTGTCAGTAAGAATGTGGTGGAACGGTGCTTCGTGCCTTATCCGTGTATTTAGATATTCTTGGCCAAAGGTATTGTTTCGCTGCGCGCATTAGCCTTAGGGTTAAGATCAACTGGGTACTTGGATAGGAGCTGTAACTGCTTACCACAGATATGCAAACTACCCAAACAGTTTATCAGATCAGCAGTTTATTACGCTTGTCTTACAATGAAGCACAATTTCAGTGGAGTGCTAAACCCATAAAAATTGCACTGTATGCCCTGATTAGTGAATATTGATGTACAACCAAAGAGATATAAAAAAATAAAATGTTGGAGGTGTACTATTGCTGTCTAAGGAAAGCTGGATTAATGGTGACGAAACAGATTTCACAATGGACTTTTCTTGGTGATGAAATGGGGTGTATCCGCCAGGTTACCCAGATCATACCTACCTAACCTAACTTAGGGCAACATGCCCTGACCTGGCCAAGGGGCGAAGCCCCCTAAAAGGTGGTAACCTGTCCTGGTTGGCAACTGGCAGGAATCATGCCGTGCAACTGGAATAGTTTTACCTTGGACTTGAACATAAGGAGCAGCTGCAGAATAGGAAGACGGGTGGTGGAAATCTGACTGAGAATGGGCCAAACCTAACCTTTTCTAGAATGCTACCTATGTCCTGACCATTCACACCTTACCTACCTAACCTGACTTTACCCTGGGGGTAGGAGATGGTCCCCCTCCCCCCAGTAACGCAATGTTGAAAACAGATTGGCGGCACTAGATTTCGGTAGATCTAGGGTACTATTCTGCAGTGGCCTAGACTATGGCAGTTGCGGTTTTTCTGTGCAGTTTTACCTCCTGAACAAGAATTTTAAGTAATATTTATTCAGACGACTGTAATTAACCCCCGGGGGCCAGTACTAAACACGGCGAAATACATTGGATGCCCCAATCCCTAGTGGATGTCTTATTATCCGCGGTTGCGTTCCTTGCAGTCCGTGCGTTACTATTCTGTAGAATTACCTAGATTTCCATTGAGACCAGGCCGGGCTCTATGACCTAACCAAAACAACCTTAACCTAACCTATCCCAGTGTGTTGTGTCCAGCCTAATCAGAGCTTACCTTCCTAACCTGACTTGGCAAGGGAGGTCCCTCCCCACAACACGTAGCATCGAGCTTAGTATTGTTGGAAAATTTTACTTGTTGTGGAATAAATTGTCGATCGTCAAAATTACATAAATGAACCAGGTAAGTTACTTTCGGGTGGTTTAGAGCACATTGGGGAATTTTTATACTTTGGAAGTTTTTGCTAGGAGGTGAAGATAACAACACCTACTCTTCCTACTCTGCCTAATAATATAAGTGAATATAATTTTCTTATGTTTTAACACGTACTTTAAATGTTTCTGACGTACTTTAAATGTGTGTGACGTTTGTGTGTTTGAAAATGACTTGCTAACTACTAGGGTAAAGACCTGGTGCCCTATGTTAGGTTAGATCAGGTGTGATTTAAGGCCATAGGCTATGCAACAAAATGAGTGTCCGGAGGTGGTCAAAGCATGCATTAAAACAAATTTCAAAAGTGCTTTTGGTTTTATGTTAGATTTTACTAGTTCCTCATGTGGGCCCTTTTACCTTTAGATGTTGGGGGTTAATAGTGGCTAAATAGGGTAAACAACCGCAGACGATCCATCGTCATCGCGCTGCCCAGGCCTTATTCACTCAATATTTAATCGGTGAAACAAGAATACAATTACAAATTTAAGCTAAATACCATTCAGAAGATTGAGGTTTCGTCAACATAATGTGATATATGAAAGCCCCATACGAACTAAAATAGGCATGTGACGCTCTTCGTAAAATATGTTTTCAAGGCAGTTTTTAAATCCAATATGGCGGCAACTGCGTGGCTGGCCATTCTAACCACAGACAATCCACCATCTTTCCCAGCCTTCCCACCACTCATTTGAACAATGTCAGCGTATATATGTAACATTTATTCATCTTACTCAAGATTGCAGTTGTAATCAGTACAATAAAACAACATTTTGTTGCCTATAGTAGTGAAAGTATGAAACTTTTTATTCCCGGGGTCATGGTTTGAACTGAATTCATTTTTACATTGTAATCGATGGTTTTATCCTTACTGCCATCACAACTGAAACTCCATAGTGCTTGTAATTATACACATTTTGGTCTTAGTTCACTCCAAATTGCACTTGAACCATGTTGCTGTTCCTGGTTCCTAAGCACTCACTCTGCAAACACAGTTACAAGCAGCAGACGACTACACTGTTTATGAGGTGCAAAGCTTTATTCCCTTAATTGTTTACTTTACTCATTATTTAGTTTAACTTTACTTCAAAATGTTCATTTAATTAATGTCTATTATCCCTTTTTGGAACCGAATTAACCACGAAAAATTAAAAATATTTCTGATGTATACTTACAAGGAGACGACACGACGAAAAATGACTCATCGTTGCCAATCTAGTGGAGCTTCACACATATGCCGATGCATTTACAAACTGTTTCCATCAATTCTAGTTGTCATAGTAATGCAGTAATGATAAAATTGCTGTAATATGTATATATACTACAAATAGATACGCTAATTTCACTTATTTCCCCGGTTTTGTGTAAGTCTTATACACAGTTTAGAAACACATACCAATTGACAACACATAAACAATTGAAGAGTGCAAAACGCCGCAAAGAATGCCGTAGTCCCCTTGGATAAGTACTGGTTAGAAGTCCTGGTTATGATTGTTGTGATGAAAGTGCCCCAGCGTCTATGGGTACAAGTGGTGTGCGGATTTAGCACAGGAAATGGAAAGTTTGTTGACACAAGCGACTCCGCAAACTTTGAGATGTCGTCAATCTTCAAAATATTTGGAGTTGAAAGTAAAAACTTTGAAAGCGTTTTGGGGTATTGTGCACTGCGTTGGCCACACTTTTCATTACCCTCTGTTTAAATCTTAAAATATGGCCTTAATTTCTAATTTTGGAGAAAATATTTACTTCCAAAGGAGTAGAGGTCTTGAGCTCCTGCTATCACCACCAACAACTCATGACTGATGACCATCTCTGGTGTCTGGACGTGTTCAAGTAGTACTTTTTCGGAGGGTGGCCAAAACCGCGGTAGTCAGTGAGTTGGCCAGTCCACTCTGTTGTTTACCCTATTTCTGATTGAAGTGAAACTCATATTCACTAAGGACACTGAGAAAAACCAACATTACACCAGCTTTGTAATGAACAGAAATGTAGCATAAATATTTACCTAATACCCTTGGTGGAGGCCAGCATAAAGGTAATATACTCCGAAACATAAGGTGACCAGTTGTTATTGTATTTGTTTTAATGTAGACATGCTTTCTGTTTCTCCGCAGTGGTTATTTCCGAAATATTTTAATGAAATTTGACATTAGGCAGGTTGTTTCTTTGTCGATTTTAAGGCCTTATTCTTTTCCACCAGCTGTAAATCATGTACAGGTGAAGTTGTGCCAAATTAAGGTTTACCAGGAGAATATTTTGATTTTACTTTGATTTTACTTTGGCTTGTTATCTATGCATCACTTACTGATGTGGTAGTACTAAACACTGTGGTAAATGTATAATAGACTCGCATGAAGATATTGTTTATCACTATAATTTGTTGACCATACAATACAGAAATGGGTTTACTTACATAATAAAGGCAGTCCCCGTTTGTCGGCGAGGTGCTGATAAGCGAGGACCACCATTAACTGAAACTGCAATTAATGGTGCCTCTGTTAGGTATGTTATAGCATCATAACTTATTATCAGTACCTTATGGCACCGATTATCAAAACACGGCCTGTTATGGTGTTAGACAAGCCCCATAAATCCGGATCGCCATTAACCTGGGACTGCCTATAGTACTTTGATTCCAGAGGGGGTAGTACTCAACACTGCATCCCAGGGCACTTCTGCGTGTTTAGTACTAGTACCTCGGAGTAGTTTGCACTTAGATGACAAGCCAAAGTAGCACCAGTTTGTGTCCACCTGTTTGGTCTGGCCTTACTTGAACGAAATAAACCGTTTTATTCCAACTTTTGAATTTTTCACCACATATATCATTTGTTGTTGGTGTAAATGATTGGAAAGCTCAGCAAAGAGATGATGCATATCAAATATTGTTATGTGGGAAGTTTATTAAAATAATGAGAGATTTCCCTTTTTCATTTTTTTTTCTTATATTAATCCCCAAGGGCTTGTATACTAAATCGGTGACCCTTGGAGCTTTTCTGTATAACGTAAACAAAAGAGGAAATTTTCCAAATTTTTTCAGTAAATTTTTCTAGTCATCTCACCTATATTGCATCACATGCACACTTTTTCTTTATTATCCAGTCAAAAATATTTGATAAATAGTATCTGTGCAGAGCTCTTCCTTAGGCCTCTTTTACACCATGCCGTTTGAAACCGTACCGCAAGCATCATGGTACTCTCAACTGATAATCTAATGAAGCTTTTACACCAACACGGTAGTGTTATTTCACTACTGCGGCACCTCATTGCATTGCAGTGCCCCACTGGACTGGAGCGGGCCGCACCGTCGACAGTGACTGTCGACTTACATGTCCAATACACCTCTTCACATCATGCGGTTTTTATTGGCACGGTGTGGGCTCGGTGTCAAACCGCATGGTGTGAAAGAGGCCTTAGAATTGTCATGCAAACCCCTTACTGCAATTTTTGTTTTCCCTGGCTTCTATGTAGTTTTGTGGTCCATAGTTGGTGGTTTTTTGGGGGGGAGGGTGATGGGTATCGAAAGTAAGTGAATCACAACACAAATTGCTCTTGAAATGCAAAAATTGTAAGATAACCTGACAAGGAACAAAGGTGTTTCATGGATTACATACATACCAACAGTATCAGTAAAGCAGCTCATTGTTGAGGCTTTTTCAGTTCTGTAACGTAATGTTGCATCAAGTTACAGCGCTGATATTGGCGAAACACAACATTTGTTCAGAAATCAACTTAGTGTGGCACTGGAACGGATACCCCACCATAGTTCGTGACACAGACTTTCTACCGATTTGTTCTTAAGGCTCTTTTTTTGCCACCCTTAACGGCATTTTACAGCTCCAATAATGACGAAACACAACCTACTTCAGAAATCAACTTATGGTGCGGCTCTGGAACAGGTCCCCCTCTGTAAGTCAAGGACCTACTGCACTTGATTGTATCCTGTTGTTACATTTCCTAACCTAACTTAAGGGATCGTAGCATAAATTACAGGGATACATCGTAACCTTAGCTCTTCTAACTTCGGTGCTAGGTTGTAGCTGAGCCCATAGATTCCCCCACCTATCCTGGATTAGGGCATCATGAATCATAAACTAATCTAGAAGGATGCATTCTAACTTACACTAGTTCCTGAGACCCCATCTAACCTTACCTAGAGCACCATCAAGTCATAAAAGTGAAATATAGGAACATATCTGAGGTTAATGGTGCACACTTTGGCAAGTAGCCACCTTTATGTCCCCCTTACCATTCGTACCTCAGTATGTTGAGGTATAATTTGAAAGAATAAGCTTATTCCCAATGTCCCCCTAATAGTTCATTACATATCGCCAGTTTTTTCCCTTCATTGCCTTTAGTATGTGAGCAGTTACCAATAGAAAGGATGAAATCTGCATCTTCATTTGGAAAATAGTGAAGTAAATTATTTCACTTCTATTTACTTTTACTATACACAAGACCCTTGTTTTACACATATTCACATACCCATATGTATGTACTATTAAGTGGTGGAAATGGGAGAATTGTAAAGTAATTACATAACCAAAACAAAAGTTTCTCAGTGCATGTGAATGGTTTGTGTGCAACAATGGGTTAACATTTTCCAAGAAATGATGGAACACCTTCAAAACAGTAATGTATTCACTTCCTCGTATTTGCAGCGAGAACACGATAGAAGTTCACTCTCGACGTGGTTCGGAAGTCACGTAAAGCCATTGGTCCCGTTGCCGAGTAACCTCTGGTTCCATGCAACGTAAAAACACCATAGAAACAAACAAACAAAGCTGGCAGAACATTTTTGTGAAGTTAGAATATGAGTTATTGGTGGATAATTTGATAGATATACCTCAAGAGACTAGATGCATAAGTTGCTTCCCTCCTTGCAGAAGAGCCAGAAATCGTGGAGTTATTGTCCAGCCTCTTTGCAGGCTGCATCATGGCTTGACAGCATAACTTCCTCAGATCGCAGTACATTTTACGTGCCAAAAGGAAGGCTGCTGACTGTAACTCTAACCAGTGTAACTCTTGAGAAGCCTTGATATATGTAGTGTATAGCACACTTATCGTCAGAACAAATTTCAGACGACAATAGCCTTAACTCTCAATATGGATCAATATTGAACTTCCTTTTACTCTTTTCGGAGAGTAGAGTTAAGGCAGTTTGTAGCGGAGAATAGGCTTTCTGAGTGCCTGGATACTTGCAGTCCACTGTTGTACCCCTCAGGTCCTCCCGAACTTTATGAGGAGCAGTATCCAAGTCATTTGAGCTGGTTGCGCCTGCAATTTAGGTTCAGGGAAGATTCAGTCCTTTAAACCGTCATCCCTCTCTCACCAACTGATCTGCCTACTGGCCTGCCTTTTGTCTTCACCCAAAACTTTGACCCTATCAGTAAAGGTTAAGACAGTGAAGAAGAAGAATGCACTGTAAGTCATAGAGTAGTAGTCGTCTGGCAAACACACTCACTAGAAGTCACGGAGTACCAGTCTTCTGGCTTCTACATTCGATTCCTAACTGCACAGAAGTCGATGGGGTAGGAGGCTGATCATCTGTCTGGCCTTTTGAATAGGTTTGTTCTCTCAAACTTGGTTCTGGTTTTTCTTCAAACTTGTTTCCATTAACAGTTCTAGGTTTGAGGGTAGAGGTGATTGCACTTTGGTTTCCATTGGTACCTTTGGACTATGACTACCAAGTCTTAAGGGTTGGCTACACCTTTAGTATCAGGTTCGGGTAGAGGCTAGACCCATTCCAAATTCCAGTTGTGTGCACTGCATTCTAGATGGAAGAAGGAAGGAGAATGGTGAGACTAGCAGTTGTTCTTCCCTGCTGCCGCTGGACACTGTGGCAACAGTTGGTTGAAGTATTTGTCTTTCAAGGTCAGCTTAAAACAGTCTATACTGAAAGCACTGTTTCTTTAACCATTAATTTTCCCTCCCTAATTCTTTTAGTAGGTTCATGTGTTGAGAAACCTTAGGTTTAGTCCTCCAAGAAGGGAATGTGGGCCAATTTTGTCTGCAGGAAACTCACTGTCCACACCCAAATTCTCACCACTGGTCTGTCAGCTTTGTACCTTAATATATATTCCACCATAAAAGCAATTTCTCTGTGGAACTAGGGCAAGACTTATTGATTTCACTATTTTAATTATGATTTTTACCTTTAGTTTTGAAAGAAATTACCTTCATACTTATTCATCATTTTTTGACATTGATATTTGTTGGTATAAATTCTTAATCTAATTTTGATTATTTGTATTTTTACAGTGACAGTGTGATCAAAATGGTGGTGGCTCAAGGGGGTCGGTTAATGCGTGGTGGGGGCACTGCAACCACAGGCTGCGGCATGACCCCCAAAGAGCTCTCTGACATTGATGATTTAGCCACAGCCCTAGTACTGGATCAGTACTTAGGATTTGCAACCCACAAGATGAACGTAAGGTAAGAACAATTTCTTGTGTATTGAGTATTTACTTAGTACAGTGCTGTAATTGCACTTGACAAACTGGGAAAGGTCTGTAGTGATTGTTTTTATTCTCTAGTTATTATATACTTATTGACAGCCTATGATAGCATACATGTTATTGTACTGTGCCCTATCACTTGCTTTCCATTTCCTAAGGTTTGATTATATCTTTTAGACATTGTGTTCATTCAAGTAATTCCCCTCATATTTCTTGTTCATAATCTCACAAAAGTATTTTTACCAGCACTATCTTGTGATATTAATGATACATTCCTCCTAGTGATAGTTGCTTTTTTCATTTTCTTGTTTCTGGAAGACCTTGCCTTGACAGTCGCATTTAATAATCTTTACTGTCAAATGGCCACACAATACATATTTTTAAGTTCCAAAGAATCAGTGCATTGATACATTTCCCACTTTTTATCCAAGTCAGAATCTTTATTCACCATCACCTTAGCCAGTTCATTTGGTAAGCGCCTCAGTGGGGTGGTTGGTATGGTATTAGTGTCCTACCTCGGTGGTTGGGGGTTCAATTCTCGGCCATTCCATTGAGGAGTGAGAAATGTGTATTTCCGGAGAAGTTCACTCTGAATAACCACTGGTTCCATGCAACGTAAAAGCACCATACAAACAAACAAAACAAACAAACATTTGGTACTTTCCATCATTGTCCCTCTGCCACTGGTGGCTCGTATTCTTAGAAAATTCATTTTGGAGTTAGGAAATTCTTTGGTCATTTTGATGGTCACTAGCATGCCTTAGAATTGTATTGGTTATTAAAATATTTGTTCATGTAACCATCTTTTCCATCACAGGTATAGACCACTTCGAGGTAGTAAAGATGAACTCCGAACAATTATTGAAGACTTCATTGTACACCAAGATTACGAGAAGGCTTTCAAGCAGCTTGTATCAGGAGACTGGATGCCTTGGACGTTTTTCATAACAAAAAACAAGGCTGTGCAAGCAGCATTCAAGGTATGTTTGTTTTTGCTTCTATTTATTTATTTTTGCACATGAATTATTGTGAGTACACACACACTGCTTTGGAGATGACTGTGGACATCTAAATTACTATTTCATTCATCAAAGGATGTGTAAGTGTGTCACTATGTGAAACTTGTCAAATCCTTACGATGAAATGACCCATAAACCAAAGAGAGTACAGTGGTCCCCCCATATTCGCGGGGGTGCGTACTACCCCACACACCCCCGTGAATAGTTAGAACCCATGAATGTTTGGAACCCCTATAAAAACGCTAAAAACAGCCAATTTTGTTATTTAAAACTCAAGAAAAACCCACTAAATTTTCATACTTGTTTTTTTTTAATAGTTTTATCACAATAAGTGCATTTTATGATGAATTTGATAAAAAAAAAAAAAAAAAAATCCTGATATTTCTCATAGAAAAACACCGTTAATGTGCGAATTTTCTGTGAATAATGCTGGGAAACGTTCCCGAGAGAAATCCGCGAATCCGGAGAACTCTTAATACGGGGGTCCACTGTACCACGTTTTAACGTCTTCAAATTGGTCATGCTTGTTTGACCTAATCCTTATATAGAGGGAATGTTCCAGTGTATCTTGAGGAAATGTTCAAAATTTTGCCAACAGCTCATATCTAGTTTCGTTACAAAATTGGAGACTTGATCTGTCATTTATCCAGTTTATGGTTTTGCCTGAGACCCGTCATTTCCTGTATTGTTTCCACTGTGGCTTTCTGTTCTGTCCTATTACAATGGCACTTGAACATGATGGGTCTTTTAAGTAGATGGTGGTTCAAGATTAAGACGGTGAAGTGACCACTGCCCTTCTAAATGCCATGTGCTAAACACAGGTCACAGAAACTGCAGTTGGCAGTGCAGGTAAAAAAATTATGCCTCATTTAATTTTTTTTTTATCGGGTGTCCAATGGAAATATCCCAAGTCAGATATGTATGTTTTGTGTCAGGTATTTTTTTGTCTCTTAATGTTGAGATGTTTGAAAATTTTAGTTTTTTCAATTATTTTTTCTTTTTCAGGAACATGTGCTTCGCTATTTACGTGTATTCGATAAAGAAAGTGGGTTTGTGGTCAAGGCATGTTACCGGTATTCCATGGAAGGCTGCGTTGGAGGAAAGATATGTGCAACTAAGAAGTGGTAAGCAATCTCTCTCTCTCTCTCTCTCTCTCTCTCTCTCTCTCTCTCTCTCTCTCTCTCTCAGGGTTTAAAATGATCTTGTTCCAGATGTTATTATTCCAGTTAGTTGGAAATTAGACTGAATGGTTTAATTACTTGCTAAAATGATAACCCAGAGTACAGACATGCTGTGCGATCTGGGTGGCTTGAAGTCCTCCAACTGTAATGTGCACAACTTCTTAGTCCACTGTATTTCCAAGAAATATAAGAAATCCAGTGAAAAAATGAATATTGAAACTGAAAAGATTTACTAAGTAGGTCACATAGAAAAGATTTGCAAAAAGGTTCAGACTAATTTTTTTTTTTTTTTTTTTTTTTTTTTTTTTTTTTTTTTTTTTTTTTTTTTTTTTTTTTTTTTATGGGGGGGGGGGGGGGAAAGTCTGGTCAAAATGTTTATAAAAGGCAGCTGCTAATGTTTTAGTAAATGGAATGGAAAAAAGGATCTGATGATTATAGTATACAATATATATGTATATATAGTTCCTAGACTTGTCAAATCTGTCTAATGGTATGGAAGCTAAACTTGTATAATTATTCAAGATTATTGGAGAATGCTACTGAACCCTATTCCTTTACCCTCCAATGGCTTTCTTAAAAGAGTTTTTAAATGAAAGGTGAACAATGTAAAGGTTATAGACTGACTTGTTATTGCAGGTATAAGAATGAGCAAATTGGATTTCTGGTTGGGTGTATTGCCGAGCTAAGTGAAGAGGAAGAGACGCAACTGCTTCATCCTGGCAAGAACGACTTTTCTGTTATGTATTCATGTAGGAAAAACTGTGCTCAGCTGTGGCTAGGTCCCGCCGCATTTATTAATCATGATTGTCGGGCTAATTGTAAAGTAAGTGCTCTTTGGGTTTTTGTGCTTAGTCCTTTTTGACCAAATTTTCTCAAATCCTGGAATGACACCATAAAAACTTCATTGTTCAGTGTCTGTTATTTAATTTGTCAGTGTTTGTTATAGGTTTTTAAGGGGAAGGTTCACAGTTCAGAATCTTTGGTTTTATCACTACATTTTAATATCATAATTGGAATGGACCCTTATTGAAAAAATTCATCCTAAAGGGTTTCTCTCCAATTCAGCCAATGGAAATTGATTTTCTTTATTACCTCCCCAGTTTACGGCTACTGGACGTGGAACAGCATGCGTTAAAGTCTTGAGGGATATTGAGGAGGGAGAGGAAATCACTTGTTTTTATGGTGAAGACTTCTTTGGCGATAATAACTCATATTGTGAATGCCTGACATGCGAAAGGTAAGACTGTATCATGGTCACAAGTTATTTTCTTTAGTAAATTTTGCACGAAAATACTTTTTCGTCATGATGAGAGAGAAATTCAGGCAGAAGAGTCTGCTGTTTATAATGATGAAAAAGCTATGGTTCTCGAATATAATAAAATTTTGCAAGGTTGCAAATCTTTCAAACAAACTCCATCCCCGTCCCTAATTCTATTGGTAAAATTTAAGAGTATTTTTCTCTTGTTTAATTGCCCTTTTTTTTTGTGTGTTGCAGGAGAGGAACAGGGGCTTTTGCTAGCAAGAAAAATGAAACTGGTGCTGAGAAAGGATACAGACTCCGGGAAACTGACCTGAGGCTGAGGATTAGTCGACAAAGATTACGCAATCAAGAAAATAATGGGGAAGAATTGTCAAACAAGCCCAAAAGTGAAAGAGCTGTTAGTCTTAAAGAACCTGTGGTGATAATAAACTTAAAGTTAATCTCTCAGCCAAGGTTAATGGTGAAAATGTGCGGCGTGAGCTTAGGACTAGGGTTGGGTCGAAAGATTCTGATAAGTCGGATGGTAGTACTGAAAGTTCTGACCAAATAACTGGGAAGCGTACCAGTTCACAAGCACGTTTACATCTTAATGGACTCTATCCTAAAGCGAAAAATAGGAGAACAAGTTCAGATAGTGCACAAGAAAACATTGAGTTTACTAGTGAAAACAATGAGGACTCATCTAAAACAGATTGCACAGCAAAATGTATGAAAAATGTAAATAAAGAGAGGCCACACACAAGAAGCCGTGTAGGATCGACTGATGAACCTCTTAAGAGTGGTACTGTCCTCAGTGATATTAATATAGAAGATTGTTCCAAACAGGAAGGGCTACACAAAGTCAAAGGTATTAAACTCCGCAGTCGACGTCAGCTAAATACTGCCATGACGGAAGTTGTGAACGCCCAGACTCAAAGAGATCATATTAGTCATCCTAGTAATGAGGAGGTCAAAGATCCAACCGAGTTGCACACAGTAGAAGGAGAATTGACTGAGCCTGATTCTTCGGCGTCAGATGATAGATTAGTACCACCAAAGGAGGAATCTAGGGTGTTGGTGAGCGACGTACCAGTGCAAACAGCTTTACCGCAAGACAGTGTAGAAGAATTGGCTCAGAGAGAAGGAAGTAAAGAGACAGCACCCAGCTCAAACTGTTTTGTAGATCTCAGTAGAGTAAAACTTACAGATGGTCTCCAGGTGGCAACGGGAGAGACACTACAGCAGGGCAGAAAGGTCGCTCATGTTGCTGCCTCCCAGTGTACAAGTGTTAGCGGGAGACCACCTCTTCGTAGACTTCGTAGACCTCCTGGTGAAAAATGTGATAATTCTAGTTTAAGTTATATTAGTGTAAGTGATAAGTGTTCTAGTAATATTCTTAACAATAACATTGACAAACCATCAGAACAATCACTGCCAATTTCTCATTTACCTCAGCAATCTAGTAATGTTCAAGACCCGGTCGTTGTTCCCTTGGAACCCCTTAGTAAAAAGGCCAGACATTCAAAGTGCAAAGAGACAGCTTTAAAAGACGTGGACAGTGCAATAGTCTGTCAGTCTGTTTCGAGTGAGGAAAGGGATATGAGTAAACATTCACCAGCAAAAGATGTTTATGAATTTGAAGAGGAGGATGACTCGACTACCCCTGGATCTCTCAGAGTTGGCAAAGTAGGTATTGGGTGTGGTAGGTGGGGAAGAAATGTAACTAGTGAGTGCAGATCATCTCCACAGTGTGAATCTCCACCACACCCATTATTAGGTTACACTCCATCATCCCCACCAGCTACTTTTGTCACTCCAGAAAAGAGCACACGTTGTGGGGTCAAGTTAAAGTTACGCATGAAGAGGTCTCCTGTTCTAGATGAGGTAATAGAAGTTGGTTCTCATCTTTCGGATTCTGGCGTACCGTATGAACCAGAGTACGAAGTTTTGACAGTTGAAGGTATTACAAATCAGGATTATCAAACTGATAACCACCATCACCACCATCATCATCACAGACGTCATAGGAAAAAGCACCACCGAGAACACCGTCGCCGATCTGACATTTCTGAGGGAGAGAGCACTGATGGAGATAGCACAGCATCACCCAGACCCACCATGAAACGGCTGCGATTGATCTTGGGCAATGAAACTCACACAATCACAATCCCTGACACCCACTTGGACCACAAATAGCTTGTAAAACACCCGCGATCCAGTCTCAGTGATTCGCCAAGAACTCGACTCTCACAAATTCCAATTCGTCGTGGGCGTAGCATTGGGGAAGTGATTCTGCATTCGTTTCATTCATGTACTGTACTATAGGAGGTTTCAGAACCAGTTGGTTTTTCACACCACAACACATTTCAGCCATACCTTTCCAAAGACTGAGTACTGTAGTCCTGAGATGAACTTCTGATTAGGGGAAGAATATCGGTTTCTGGTTTTTCAAGGTGTACTGTTTTGAGGAACTAATGCAGAAGTTTACGTTCATTATTTATTATGATGCCATTCTTATTCCTAACATTGTAAGACAATGATCGCGGGTGTGTGTGTGTATGGAAAAAGGCACTTGCAATGATTGTGGCTAGTTTGTTGACCTACCTGTTATTATGTGCTTTTTGTCACTGTATTTGGTGGGGTTGGATAAATGTTTTAGACTGGTGCATATAGTTCATTAATTAGCTCTTTGTTTCCCTGTTCTGATTATAGTTTGATTCCTGTGGGGTAAAAGCCTGTATGCTTCAGTTCAACACTGCCAGGGTATTTATTCTTCTCCTCGGGAAAATATGAGTCTTGTTTTTGCTCCTCAAATGTTATATTTTTATAATATATTTAAAGTGAGTGTTTCATATTGTTTCATTAGATTTAATATGACAATTTCTCCCTACATTCTTCGTGAGTCGTCAGGTATATAACCTCCTGTGTTTCAATTGGGGTTAAAAAACCAAGTATGGTGTACTAATGATTTTCCTTCCATCAAGCACTAGTACCTGAATGCATTTTCTTACATGGGTTCTGCATACATTTTATTTAGTTATTTATTTTTATTTTTTGTGTTTTGATAATACTTGATAACGTTTGCATGGGCATCAGTTGTAATTGTTCCATTTGTTTGTAAGTACAGTATATAATTTAAAGAAAAAAAGAAAAATCAGAATATTGGAAGCCACTTTTCCTCAACCTTTATTGAAAGGAAATGAAAGCCTTACATGGCTGAATTTGAGGGAAAATTCCATTTGATTGCAGTTCAGCTCTTTGTTTTTTCATTTTTTTATATATATTATAAGCAGATAAAATCTGGAATATGAATATGAACATATAAGTCCACTCGAATGAAAATACAGATGTATTAGTTGTTAGAAGTTTTCTCTTCCCAGAATGTCTTTGAAAAAAGAAATCCAGTAATTGAAATGTATTATTTTTCCTTTCACAGTGGATGAAATCATGGAAAAACATGAAAGCAAAGGATAGCAAGTAACTTGATTCAAAATGTTAAATATCCACTTCGTTATGATAGGATCATTTATTTGGAAGTTTACGTGAGGTGATTTTCATTGCTTACCTCTGATCTTGATGTACAGTGAAGTTTTATGTACATTTTTCACGTACGTGTTACTGACTTACACAGGCTGTCTCCAGGTAATTTCTGGGAATATAAAGGTGAAAATTGAGATAACTTTAGGAAATATAAAGGCAAGATACAAAAGATTTAATACATGAAATGACATAAATAGGAAAAAAATTGCAAATGTAATATAAGGCAAAACTGTACTTGCAATTCCTTGACTAAAAATTGTTTTACCAGTAAGCTGTCATTAGGAAAGTAAGTGGCTGATAAGTTTCCATTCCAAATTTCGTTATTGTAAGGTTTTGCTTTCTGAGCATGAAAATCTCATCCAGACTTTGCATAATGTTTTTTAAACATGTTTTCATATGTTTCCCTGTATTTGCCCATGAAGCATTCATCACCTTCACATTCAGAATCTCTTTGATGATGAGATTTCTTACAATGACTGACCATTTTCTTCCCCTTCAAATACATACAGGTATTACTAAAATTCTTTGATAAACCTTGGTTTGAGTAACATCAGTGTCATTTTGAGTCCAATTTTAGTGACAGTTTTATTTCGATAACAAAATCTATCCTGTGACAGATGGTATGAAATTTCATTTATGAACTGTGTGGCTCTGGTCATTATGTCCATTTCTGATTATACTTTAAAATGTGTACCTAATTTATTCCATAGTTTACCCCTCCGTTATTAAGATAGTTAAAGTTAGGTTGATTTAGGAAAAGAATTAATAGCATCAGTGTTAAAGTTCTAAGAACAAGCCGTTTGGGCCAGCCTCATACAAGAGGGTCAACTCGGTGGTGTGGTTAAGCTTAGTTAATGATTATATGATATGGTTTATAATATTTGGTCTATTTGTGGGTTGACTGGGACGAAAAGAGAAAAATAATTTTTGTTGTGATTTAAATTTGTATTTTCAAACTTCATTTTTATAGTTATGTTCTGAATGTTAAAAGAAATGGATTTATACAAAGGAATAAGGTAAAAATCTAATGGTATTACAGGGTAATTGAATGTTAAATATGATGTTTGCAGGGTATCACACTAAATGCCAAATTAATTCTCATAAAATTATTTTTTTAATAACAGTAGATTGTGATGACAGATGAGTAGTATACCCCATGTTTTACCCCCCAAGGCAAAATGATTCAGACAAGTAGAGTAGGAAGCTGACAGGAGACAGTGCAATGTAGATGCTAATAAATAAGTGACATTTAGTTTAGCCATTTGCTGTAGATATAAAGCAAGATGATTCCTTTTGGCACTTATAATAATGATTAAACGTGTTACAGGAATATATAAAGGTAGGTTTTAATGGTTATACTAAAATTCATTTGAGGAAGGTGAACCATAGGTCACACATACATACTAACATTTTCTTATTTCAGTAATGAAGCTAGGCAAGAACTTGAGTATATGGAAGAATTGGATAATGAAGTGAGAGAAAAAGTATATGCTAATCCTGTGGAATTCCTAGATTTTGTTGTTCATGATGAATTTACATATGGCCAAAGCTACAAGAACTTTTGGAACTCAATACTTTAAATTTATAGTGTTATTGAGCTTAGAATTAGTTGTAAGAATGAAAGTTGTTATTAAACATATTCTTTACTATATGTCCAGTTTTCAGCCAGCTACAAATTTCAAGTAAATTCTCTGCAATAGTGCCACATAAGCCAAGAACTGAATCTTTTTCAAGTTGCTGTTTCTGAAGGTCTAATGTATTTATGAAAACTCTTCTGGCAAATCATGCTAGAATTAAGAATATTACCTCAACAGTTTGGTTAAATACCTAATGTTATTTGGAGGAAAGGTTCAACTTTCTTTGCTTCATTAGTCAAGAATGGTAATAGGTTGCTAAATTTTATTAGATGTTACACATCTTTGGATTTCTGCTCGTGCTTCTGTTATCCTTAACATAAGTCTTTAGTCACCAAAGTCTAATAATCCTCCCCATATTTTTTTATTATTTATTTTTCTTGGTACTACATAAGTAAATACAGTTGCTTGTGTATTAAGCCTCCACATTTAAGAAAAAGCAGAAGTGGGTATGTATTATTGCTGGGTGCACAGACTATCTCTTAGAGTTGGTCTCCATTTATTCCAGAGAATTTTTTTTATGTTCGTGAATACACCTGAGATTGTATTTCTTGTTGCCATGGAGTAAGTGGACTTTTGGATATTACTTTAGGCCTTTTTAATTGTAAAACTTCTGATTGAGAAAGTTTTGTAAGAATCATTCTTTCACTGGGTGAATAATCTTCTGGCCAATTCTTAAGTAGTTGTATGATGTAATTTATGTAAGGTTTTGCACTATGTTACAGCAGTTTAGGTTTTGGTGGATGCAAGTGGACATCATATGATGTACCGTTTGTATTTCTTTTATTTTTACTAAGATGGTATGGCCAACATGACAGTCTCACTGTGGACACAACCAAATCTTTCTGTGAAGGATTTGTTGCTATATGGTCAGTAGTATTAAAAATGTGCCACCACAGAAGTTAGTGATATTCAACAAATAGACATATTTTTTGTAATCCCATTTTGTTAAAAAAAACTTTCAAGTTTCCATTCAAAAACTTGTGCAAGGCTATTGCAGTAAAGTTCCAGAAATATTTTGGGAACCTGTATAAGTAGGTATTAGAAATGCCACAGTGAAGTAATATTTCTTTAAATTGGTCGCACTTGTCTTATCCATGGACTTATGATAAATAACCCATATGACCTAATCCCCGAATGCAGAGAAACACTTTACAATCAAACATCTGAACTGATTGTCACAATGTTTAACCAACAATGTTTATCTTGTATCAGAAACAAATTTTGAAGAAATATGACAACAATTTCTGTCTATCCAATTCTTTAGATTCTTAAGGAACTGCAATATAGTAGTTAAGACATTAAGATCTAGTGTATTTTAGAACAAATGCTTTATGGAAGTTAACAGTGTTATCCCAGGTGTTTGGTTAAACTTTCAGTTGAAATCTGTGTAGTGTTTGGTTATGAGAAGTGTTAATTTTGATTTCATTTGTAATACTATTGAATTCTTTAGAAGAGGTGACTTGAGGATATGATAGTGTTGTTGAACCCTTTCATATACTATTAAGGTACGGTTCATAATTGGTGTGGTCGCTATGGTGTTGGTGCGATTCTTGGGCGTTCCACTGAGGGGTGAGAGGTGTGTATTTCTGGTGATAGAAGTTCACTCTCAACGTGGTTTTTCTGAATTCATGTAAAGCCATTAGTCCTGTTGCTGAATAACCACTGGTTCCATGCATCGTAAAAACACCATACAAACAAACATAATATACATTAGAAATGCATGTTGAAGCCCAGGCTTCAGAACAGATCAAAGGACACATGTAGGAAATTTTAATTTTCTATGTTTTGAATGGGTGTCGTGATGGGAAGGGGTTCTATTAGTTTTTACTCATTTCACTAGTATGCACAACATACATTATCTGCCAAAATATATGGTTTTCATTTAAGTTATATGCTGTAGCCCCATGGATTTATGAAATGCGGAAATTTGATTAAAAAAATGAATTCAGGTCATGACAAGTTGGTCATCTCAAATGGTAGTGCTCTATTTCAGAATAATTACAAAGTGACTGGTCAGTTTTTTCAGGAAAATGAATTTTTGAGTGCAGGTTCTGTTTTGTCATTGCAGGTATTATCAAGGCTAACCTTGTGTATTGTAAATTGTTAACATATCAGGAATAGGTGATCACTATAGAAATTTCTGTAGATTTGGCTTCTTGAGTTCAGAAAGTTTTTTTTTCTTTTTTCAAATGATATGCATAATATGGAAAGCAATATGTTTTGTATTTTTTGGTATTCATGAGACTGTATTTAGTTGTATCATTACGTTATTTGTGGGATTTTTGTTACCAAATAGTTAAACTGTATTAATGAGCTTGCTTTATGGATTCATTAAAGTAGATGCTCGGCCACAACAGTAGGCTTATTAATTTTTTTATATATATATATAGAAAAGGCAAAACCTGTCAAGTTTAATATATATCAAATAGAAAAATATTTTTACTAAACTAGATGTGGAACAATGGTACTGATGAAACGACAATTTCTTAGTTTAATCTTTGATGCTCACTAGAACGGAGAGGAACATTACATAAATAAAATCCAAAAGCAAAAATTGATTAAATTTTATTAAAAGAAAAAAAAACTACCACTGTTAAATGAAGCAGCAGTTCTATTTTTTTAAACTATGGATCAAAATAAGTGAGATAAAGAGGGATTGGGATGGAAAGGCCTTCATACATTACTAATCAAGGAATGATTAAAAAGTTAGGTCCAGTTCACAATGAAAGAAGTGTTCTACTGGGGTGCTGGAATTCTGAAATAAATCTGACGGAAGTGGTAAGCCTTCTCTCCCTCTTATCAGTGACTTTGTGCAATAAGGAATCAGGCTAGGACTCATCAGCTATAGAGCTGTGTCAATAAATGTAAACAACACTTTCTCTTCACCAGATTTTCTATTTCCATGACACTTTCTCTTCACCAGATTTTCTATTTCCATGGATGATGGTTAAATGCATGTTTATGCATACAGATATTGTTTATTGAATATTATGCATGTAGTACCCCTAAACCTCTAGAGCAGTATACAAAAGAACATTTAATTCATGAAACCCACATTTTTATATCTATTTGGATAACTCCAAATCTTTATTGCAGTATTGAATAAGAACAAACCTAGTTTCTTTAACACAGTAATGCATCTTCTTTTTTTTTTTTACAGTAGAATTGTCTGCGATATTGTCATCAGTTTATATTATTCAAAAATTTCCTACCTCAGCACTGTTGCAGTTTGCAGTTAACAAAAGCATTTTGGAATTGTTTTTGGTTTTTTTTCTGAATATTTCTTTGTTCAGTGAATTAAGTTTTCATTCCATTAATTGTGTAGCTGGTTTAAATGTTGATTATGCTTGGCCCCTTCACTTGTAGACATCAAATGGAATAAGGAGCATCCAAAGTGGCACTTGCCCTGACTGGACTCGAAACTATTCTTATTCATGATTTGTTACTGTTGTATTTCAAAAACCCCATCTTACTAGGCAAATAGGCTTTGTGGAATAATGAATATGACCATAACAGATATAGAAATGAAATCAACTGATGGATTATGGTGTTATTTCCAGAAGAATGCCACATTGAGGTGATATTCCATCTCCCGGCAAATATCCAGCTCTGGAAACAAATCTCTGATAGAAATTGTATCAATATCCAACATTTTCAGTCAAGCCAGTAGTATTCACATTGGTCTATTTCTGTTATTTATAATTAATGATGATATCAGGTATTAGAAATTAACTTTAACGTTATCACTGAGTTGTGAGTATAGTACAAGAAGGATTTTGCATTTTGTACAAATTACCTCTTATTCTTAAGCTGAAGAACTATGTACTTTGTAAAAGAAAATGCAAGAGCTTCTTCGTACTCGAAAACTTCATACATTTATAATATGAGTTAATTTTTGAGTATCAAGAATGCTATACATGTAGTATATAGTATGGGTTTTTTTCAGGTTGATTTGTTATTAATATCGTATCATAATGAGAGAGTTATGGAGCTAATTTAAAAGGGTTATCCGTTTACTAGTGAGTTGGACTTGTCAAGTTTTCGTTTGCAGAGGTAAGAGCACAGTTCCTATACTATTTGTAGTTTGGTCATGCTTATTACAGTTGTTCTTATTTGTTATGTAGTGTGTTTGTATATTTATTGATGGTATAATAATATTCAAATGGGTTATTTTGTTGTTGTTTGTTCACTCAAAGCAGCAATATCGTGTCCCGGCGCATGGTATTTTCAGTTTAATTAGGCACCTATCATACTCTGCGTAACTATGAAGTATGTTCTGAAGTCCCCTATGTATTTCTTTTTTGTTGAACTTGAAAACTGAATTGTATTCTTATAGTAATAAAATGACTGTTATTTGGTAATAGGTTATGTAGTGGTGGTGTATGCAGAAGCTTAAGTGAAAGGAGGATGGAACAGAAACTGCTTAGATCCTTACAACAGTTGAAATTGAATTGTATATATATTCTTGTCACATTTGTCACTAACTGAAGGATTTTAATGTTCAACATTTTTATAATACCTTGTTTATAACATTAGAATTATTCATAATCTCCCTGCCTGGGTATTTTAGGAAAAAGGCATATAGTATTCAGCTCACTGACAAACCGAAGGGTATTACCTAAATATTTATAGGAGTTGTCGGTTTCAAAATAGGTAAACCTCCCACGTTAAATTCACAGTTAATATTACCCTTTTGAAGATATTGATATTTCTCAAAAATCCATTAAAACCTTTTTAAACCTGTAAAGGTCAATCTTGCAAGAATCTCCATGGCTCGGCAGTCTTGGTGAACACATTACGTACAGTATTTTCTGAAGTCCTTTAGTATTTACATTAAATTGTGTCGCAGATCTATTAATCATACCTGAAGTTGGGAAGGTTACATCCCACGTAATGCATTTTTTTACAGGATGGAAATTGTTTTATGGTTATATTGTGCACATCGCAGTTATATTTAATTTTTTTTTTTTTCTTTTAAGGTGGGCTTTATGAATGCCAACATTATACTTTCATGTCCTGTTTAGAATTAGTATTACAGTACTATTGTGTGTTTACATGCTTGGAATATGCCAAAATCAATCCCCCAATTCCCTCTGGCAGTTGTGTTAAGTGTCCTCCTCGATGAATTTAACATTTCTTGGTCGGTAGATTATGTTGGTAGGGTGAATTACTCTTGGTGATTAAAATAATTCAGTGCCTACCTAGTCCTTGACCACAGATACATTTTACCCTGTTGTTTTTTTGTGTTTATCACCCAAAATTTTATGTTGTAATTCTGCTAAATGTTGATTTTTCCTGATTAGTATGTATTGGTTTAGTACCGGGCCAGTGATTTTTCTTGTAGTATTTGGTTATTACATGTTTAAGGCCATATGCCATAATGCAAAGCTTGCTAAAGTGACAGATCAGTGGGTAATTGCCATTTTTTTGCTGTTGTCAGTTGTGAAATGTGAAAATTTTCCAAGGATTGCTGTTCTTCCAGAATTTTTTTTTATACATGGGATAATGTAACAAGCTCTGTACCATTCCAGTCAAGATGGATAGCAATCATTCTTTTAAAGGAGGCAGAGAGAGAGAGAGAGAGAGAGCTTTATCAGTTATGCCTCAGGTGCAATTTGTATTGTGTAACTTCCCTTTGCTTACCTACTGAGCAAGAGAAGCCAAAAAGAGTAGACCAGAATGCAGCAGTTTTGTGTCTAGTCCAGGTGTCAAGAGTATTAATTCAGTTTTTGTTTGAAGCAGATGTACCGTTTCCCCCGTCAGTAGAGAGACGATTTTGTCGTGTCACAGAGCCGAGTCACATCAATCATTGCAGGTGCCTGATGTGGAATTTCAATGGTTAGAGTAGATGAGGATTCCTTATTGTTAAACATTTTTTTGCATAATTTTTTTTCAATATGGCAATGTGTCCATGCCATTACAAAGTAGAAGAGGAGGATTTATGTGTAAAAAAATAAGAATAAAAAGCTCTTTGTAGGTGTATGCATGACTCATACAGCACATTTAAAAAATAAAAAAAATAAGAGAGGCCATGTTGTTGTATTTGAAGTTTTGAACCCAATCTCAAATCTGTTTTAAGAGTTGGACATCTGTTCAAGGAGTGGCTTGCTTTTTCCAGGAATTGTTTTGTAAACATATAGAGAGTTTTCTGACTGAATTTGAGGAGCTAATAAATGATTTAGTGTAGGAAATAACTACTGCTGGTATGCACGTACCAGTTCGCAGTGAAACTTTTTCAATGTTACTCGTCAGAGGTGGTGTGCTGATACGACCGAAGTTGGCATTGTTCTAATTGCTGTGATTCTTTGTAATTCCATAGATTCAAGAGAGAAAACAAATGAAAAAAAAAATACTTTTGAAGTTGGATCGGTTAAGGCGTATTTCATTGGCCAAACCCTGTTGGGCCTAGTGGTTACACTTCGTCAGCACCATTCCGCTCTTTACTCTTGTCAATACTTTTTTTAATTTTCTTTTTTTCTTTCTTTTTTGGAAAAAAACATCACTCAATACTGTGTATTGATGTTGAATACCAAGTGATTGGTAACTCCTTAAATGATGGTGTTAATAAAAAGTTGTAGAAGTGAGTCTATAGTTTTGATGTATAACCTTCATTTCTTCTATTGTGTGTGAACATACTCAACATGTCAGAGGTATTAGTATACTGTACTATTAATGGGACAGTGTAAATAAGGAGGTTAGTTTTGAATTGATAAAGAAAGCTCCAAGTCTAATTTTGTCATAAATGGAAGGAACCGTTAGTCATTCCAAAAGGTGTATGGTACTACCGGAAGTTAATGTTTGAAACCACTAGACTATGTTGCTATTGCAACCTTCTTGCATTCATACGAAGCTGCTTAATAGACAAATGGTTTCGTACCTCGTAAATTGAAATTAAAATTGCTTAGTAGTCAACAACAAATTTATTGGTACACTCGAGAAAAAAGGTGTATACTGGTGGCAGTTTGTAATGCTAAATTTATGTAAGATGACCACAATGGTAAAAACTTGAAAGGGACTGAATGGCACCATACCAAGATTGGTTCCCGGGGGTTTATTGGTGTTATTGCCCTTCTCGTGGTGCATTGTAGTCATCATTGAGAGTTATTTGCCGTGTCCCTTCGGCCCTTGGACCTTTCTAGCCATTGTACCTCCACCCTTACGTCCAACCGCTCTACTCCAATTCATTTTCACTTGAGTGCTCAATGGCTAAAAGTACCCCCATTAATTTGGCTTTGTAGCCAAATTTTCATAAATTATTTTATAGCCAACGAGCGATAGGAAAACAGCCTTTCCACGAACTTCATTGTACTGCTCTTATAGACCGTGGGGAACAAAGGAAACCGCCGTCAGTGAACTTCATGCTGTGCAATGTAGGCATAACTTACGACTCTTTGCAGCGTGCCTTTTACTGTACCTCCTTGATTCATAGTGCAATTGTTTTGAGGTTTTCTTCCTGTTACACCTTTCAAACCTTTTACTGTCTGTTTCCATTTCAGCGCTGGATGACCTCATAGGTCCCATGTGCTTGGCCTTTGTCCTAAATTCTACATTCACCTCAATATAGAAAACTATGTTTAGAACAGGTAGTTTGTTAAGGGTCATACGAAAACCAGTCTTGGAAGACAGAGGGAGGAAAAGGTAGAAGTTATTCCATGTGTGGATTCCTTTGTGCTCCGGACCACCACATCGCTTTGTTTCCGGTGGTTCTCGCGCCTCTAGCGGGCGTCTTTTGACCCCATTGCATTCCAGGGGATAAGTTTGCCGAGTGGTCGTCGCGACGTGCCATCAGCAGGTCATGGATGTCTAAGGAATCAGTCGCACCATCTAGGTGCATTTTTTCTGGTTCGGGTCAAGTCCATCTTGGGTGAGCTAACAGTCCCGTACCCAGAGTTTTTTGTGGGGGGTCGTTTTTTCCCAAAACTGGACCTTTTCTTCTATAAATATCACTCCATGTTAATTTAGTTATATTGAGAAGACAAATTGGGTTTGCGGTCTATGCACTTTTAGTCTGTAACAGACGCTAATGTTACGGAGGCTTGCCAATAAACGCTGATGGAAATCGGTATATCACATGGCAATGTGAGTATGAAGTGTTACTTCGAAGTACTTTTGCTCTTCAGTAGCCCATAGGTCAAGGTCAAGAGAAATTTTAGATCTTGGGTTATAAGTGAGGGCGTAACCCTGTGTCTTTGGTCTGTTTTAAAGTAGGCCGCTACGCCGGAAATAGGTCTATACCAAGACGGTCTAACGTGTCCAATTCTTCCGCCGTATCACATTTCCAGAAACTGGAAATTATGACTTGTATTTTGTCAGCTCAGTATATCACCCCCCGGTCTATCTGTCCTAAACTTAGAAGCCCCTTTTCTATAGAGCATAACTTAATTCAATTCCCACATTTCAACCAATTTCATGACTTCATCAGAAGTTTGTTTTCATGTCTGGAAGGATCGGAAACTGGTACTAACTCTCTTCCTGTGTTAGTAAAACATAAAACTTTCATTTTTCACGAACTAATGACATTCATTTTGTTAAGATTTTGCACTGTGGGATGGAAGGCTATCACAAGGGCTTTTTTTGTTCGTAACATTCATGCATTTGAAATTCTTTAAATGAAAGTTTAAGTCAAGAAATTCTCAGAATAGATATCCTCGTTTTGATTCCATTACTTGGATTTCTTTAGTACCTATAGTATTAAAAAAAACTGTGACCATTTCTTAATAAATAGATATTTTCACCCCGGCCTCTGGTTTTCCCGTCGTCAGATGACGTCGGGACTGAACGGCAGCTTCCTCCTTCGGTAGGGCCTTGGGGTCGATGTCACGATCCTTCGTCACGTTGGTTAACCACAAAAACGTTCCCTCTGGTTCTACCCACAGGCGATAATTCGATTATTATTATTATTATTATTATTAGTGTTGTTGTTGTGAAAGAATAGGCCAAGGATCCGTAGGAGAAGGAATTAAAGGCATTTATAAAAATGAATACTTGGATTATTTTCTATGAATAAATCAATCGATGGTAAAACGTATATATATATAGGTAGGTACAAGTAAAATACACTAAACCCGAGTGTAGGACTCTCAAGTGTGGTCACTCATTTCCAAGATTGCTGATGGCATAGCACTAATATGATGTGGTTGCAATTTAACACGAAGCAGCTTGCCACAAATAGGTATAGTCTCACAGACGCCCGCGGTCAAGTCTGCTAAAGATCAAGGAAGGGCTAACAATTGCAAGGATACTCTTTGCTCAGCATTGACTGTGAGTCCTGCGAGCGTTGATCTTGAAGCGCCAAAGTCTCATTTGTAAGATAATCAAACATGCCTAAAGTAACTTGCAAATGACGGTCGAAGAGCTGTCTATATATCTATTGAAACTTTGAAAGTTTGTCATAATCTGCATTAGTAGTTTATCGAAGTATTCCATTTCCATAACATTACGATCTTGGGAATAAGATCAAATCTTTCATCAGATTTGAGAATAGTACGTGCGCACTTTCATGAACAACAGATATGGCTGACTTGATAAAAAAAATCCTTATCTTTATTATTATTTAATGATGATAAGCACAATTAGAAAAAACAAAAACAGCAAAAAACTTTTTTTTTATGTAAAATACCAATAGGCCTACAAAATGCACTGAAGAAGATGAAGAATGGGAAGGCAACCGGACCAGACATGATTCCAGTGGACGCATGGAAAGCATTAGGAGATGAAGGAGTGGATATACTGTACGATCTTATGATAAAGATCCTTGAACAGGAAAAGATACTAAATGAGTGGCAAGAGTGTGGTAATTATAGGGGCATTAAATTGATGTCCCACACTTTGAAGATACTGGAAAGGATGATAGATGCTAGACTGAGAGAAGAAGTACAAATAGGTAGAGAGCAGATGGGATTTATGAAGGGAAGGGGAACAACAGATGGTATATTTTGTCTGAGGCAAATAATGGAGAAATTCGGGGAAAGACAAAGGGACCTACATATGGTATTCATTGACCTTGATAAGGCTTATGACAGAGTCCCGAGACAAGAGGTATGGAGGAGTCTGAGGGAGAAGATGGTGCCAGAGAAGTATGTGCGATTGATACAAGAAATGTACCGGAACGTATTTACCAGAGTGGGGAGACAGGAGGTTTTGAGGTGAGAGTAGGATTACACCAGGGGTCGGCTCTGAGCCCATTTATCTTTAACATAGTGATGGATGTTATAATAGAGGAAGTAAGGGAGACAGTACCATGGAACATATTGTATGCGGATGATATTGTTCTGTGTGCAGGGAGCAAGGAAGATCTGGAAGTGAAATTGGAAAGATGGAGACAAGTACTGGAGGACAGAGGAATGAGAATAAGTAGATCTAAGACAGAATATATGTGTACCACCACTGAGGGGGATGATAGAGAAAGTATTCAGCTTGGTGGAGAGCAAATAAGGAGAGTTGATAAGTTTAAGTATTTGGGATCTTTTGTTAACGCTGGAGGAAGTATGGAAGAAGAAGTAAAACATCAGGTACAGGCAGGCTGGAACAACTGGAGAGTGGCCTCTGGAGTTCTTTGTGACAAAAGAGTGCCGCTTAGGTTAAAAGGAAAATTTCACAAGACGGTGGTAAGAACAGCAATGCTGTATGTTACGGAAACATCAAGCATGAGAAAAACAGAGCAGAAGATGGATGTGGCAGAAATGAGAATGCTTAGGTGGATGTCTGGGGTGACAAGAGAGGATAGGATCAGAAATGACTACATAAGGGGTTCGACTAAGGTGGTGGAAGTATCCAAGAAAGTGCAGGAGGGGAGGCTGAGATGATATGGACCACGCTGGGAGACATACTATGGGGGAGGAGGTGCAAGGAAGAAGAAGAGGGAGACCAAGAAAGAGATGGAAGGACTGGGTGAGAGGAGACTTACATGAGAAGGGAATTGATGAGGAGAAGCGCAGGATAGAAATAGATGGAAAGGGCTCATCCGAAACGGCGACCCCATATAAAAATGGGAACAAGCTGAGAAGAAGAAGACCAATAGGCCTACTTGAGAGATGAAGAGTGGCGGAGTCTAGCAAAATCCACAAAGAAACATCAACAACCATAAATGAAAACAAAATTATGCACATATAGAGCCAAGAAGAAAATTGTCTGGAATAAAGAGGGTTATAAGAGATTTGAATTTTTTTATAAGAGATTTGGTGATTAAAAGTCTAAATCCAGTAACTTAAAACTTCTTGAGTGTCAGAATCGTATCACTTATCGAAGACGTAAGCAAAGAAATCTTTGGTAGCTTATTGAAACATGGATTATGTATATAGGCTACTCTACAAAACAACCATAGCTTACTTCTAAAACATGGCGCAGAAGACCATAACAAGAGATCCTTGGTGAAACATGGCACAAGGAAAGCACATTCTCACTCCCTAAACCAGGAGTTAATATTGTTGTCAGGAAGGAGAGGCCACCAATCTTTTACACTTTTGAGAAGCAGCTCTCAAGTAATGGTTTCACCGATTCCATCCATTTGTGTTAATCTTGGGGCCAGGCAGTATCTAGCTTAAGATTGCAGACTGTTTGGGAAGGGATGTAGTATAAAAGCATGTCAGAAATGGCCGAAAATGTTGAATATATCTTGTAGAACGGGGAGCTTTAAGGCCCACTCTTGCTGAATCCAGGCAATGCTCCAGGGTAGGTTAGGTTAAGGGAAGATTGGGTTAGAACGTGCTTTAGATGACATGTTTTCAGATATTGTTTTTATATAAGAGAGCTTAGAAGCTTTTATGTAAGTGAGCTTAGAAGCAGGAAAAAGATATTCATGTCATATACAGTATTCCGAATCACGAAGTTCAAAGTGTGTCATGGAGTGGAGTCATGATTCATGAAATGGTGTTGGTAAATCAAACTGTTCCAGATCTTTGCCAAGATAAGTAAACAACCCATTTCACATTAAAAAAAACTGCACCGCTTTGTGCAGCATGCATTTATTGTGAATCGCTGTCGGTCACAGATAAGCCTATAGGTAGGTTCAATAAACAAAATACCAGTTAACAACAATTAAAATGAGATTCAGCACATGTCCTGAGTAACAAAAAATTTTTTTTGTAAACGGCACTAAATTCGGTTTTGACAAGACAGTCCCCGTGTCCATTGTCCAGATGCCTTGGATGTAACTAGTTACATCTAACACAGTCCCGTCAAGTTTCAAGGTAACCGTGAAAGTGCTTGATGAACAGATTTTGATCAGCCAAAGTTATTTGTAGTAACTCCACCGTCACCCTGCCTTGGGCTGCGATAAAAAGACGAAATAAATTGTGTCATTCTCTGGGTGAAGTGACGCTCTATCAGTTGATAAACAACCCTTGAAATATGCTCACTCAGAAGGTCATAATGAACGCCATAAAGAGGTGCAGAGATGAAGAGAAATGTATGTGATAAATGACGATAAAATCACCTAGCAAGAAAGAGACTTTCAGTAATTAAATATTGAAACGAATACTACGTTTAAATGTCTCTGCCGTAATTTTATCATCACAAACTTAGACTGTTGGAGACAAAAGACAGATCTCTTCACTGAACCTCTTTATTCACCCAAAATTTCTAGAAAGATCTGATGTTGGAAAGGTGATAAATGAAGACATTGTTGCTTCTCATGTAAGGTTTGACCTTATCTGATTAGAAGACCAAAGTTTACGATACAAAAAAAAATCAATAAAAAAAAAACTTTGAACGCAAAGTAACACTAATATAAACGATAACTTGGAGAGAGTCAGAATTAAGTGCAACAAGTATTTATTCGAAATTATTCATGACGCCAAAGACGAAGGCATTTAAGAAAAATATTAATTCAGACTGATAAAAAAATTATAGATTAATCTGAAATCAATACAAGTGCCTGTTCGACAGAAAACGCACGGGTCAATGCAGTCCGAAGGAAGCAAGATCTTATATTCCTCCAAATATTCTGAACAGTTGAAAAAAAATGTTAAAACTCGTCGAAATGAGAGTGAAGAACAACACGAGTAAAACTAATAAGTCTAAAGGACAAACCGGGAAAGACCAGACTTGTGTCAGCTGCTAGCTGTTGCTTTCGTACAACGGGGTTTCTTACACCTCCTAAGGTTTCCCCTGAAAGCTTCTGTGACCTTTTGTCTGTCTTTCTTTGATTTTTCCATTCCGTACAGTCACTGAAATGATAAATATCACTGCGCTCGCTCAAACCCCAATTCTATATAGTCACACTTCTTTCTATGACCAAGTTTCGTTGTTCAAGTTTAGACTTACTGTCTTCCAATGTAGGGTCTTGGTCTAAGTTCCAGGGTGGTACTACGTAATGTCCCTATAGATATTAGTCTTTATATCCCGACCTTCTCTTAAAACACCGATCTTGCGTACTCTCTCTCTCTCTCTCTCTGCTAAGTTTTTCGTTGGAAGGTATAGTTAGTCTTCAAATTATAATTTGCACATTATTATTATTATTATTGGTGTTTCCTCATTCTCCTTTCCCCCTTCAATAGCTGAAATTATCTCTCTTTCTCTCTCTCTTCGCGTACCTTCGGCCCATATATAGCTACCTCTTTCATCCTGCTAACATTCTCATTCTTCCGTATGACTTTCCACTCTCTCTAACAAGTGTTTCATATTGCAACTGCGAGATTATCCTTCTGTTACACCTTTCGACCTTATTTGTCAATTTCTCTTTCAGTGCTGAATGACCTCATAAATCCAAGCGTTTGGCATTTAGCCTAGATTCTCTCTCTCTCTCTCTCTCTCTCAATCAGATAGAAAATATCGTATTAAGAGACTAACTTTTCCTTTCCTAACTGGAATCACACGTGAATTCTTGGAAAACTTTGTCACATTGCCACTGGCGACGTCAGGAAACGACACGAAACTGTGGAGTAGTTACGTGTTCAAATCATGCTCAAATATTGATGGATTTTCCCTGACACGATCTTTACTATCCCTGTGTGCTAGTAGTAGGCATTGCCTGGGCGGGCCATGGGGCATTTATTGGGGAGGGGTGAGTGCGGTTGGTTTTGGGAACGCATAGGCCTATCTACCGTGTCATTAATAGCAATTGCCTGGCTTACCCAAGTCTCACATGGGCAGACATGAGGCCTAGGCCTATAGGCGTTAGCCATGTGATGCGTTTGAATAGTCTCAAGGACCTGTCCCTCTGCTCAGCTGCTCATGAATGACTTTTAGACCAAAATCTCTCATCTTGTACCGCTAAAGCTGAAGATTTTCATGTCTACGTTAAATAAGAATTAAGAAAATTCTACAATGATAGGAAAAAATTGCCTTAAAAACTTTGTGCTGACGGAGCTTTCATCCTCTACTGTCTTTGTGAATAATATGATGTACAATATTTTTTAAGGAATATAAAATTGGGGAACAATGGCTTTTGTGGATTTATAAGTAACAATTAACTTGATGATCTTGAGAATAAAAGTTTCATCCATTAGCTCGACCCTAGACCGAATCTGATGGGCGGTTCCCGTTGAAACATGCTGGAGAATACCTCAGTACCTCGTGAAATTAACACGCTATGTGAATCATATTCCCAGTGACATTGGCGGGTTCCAGAATCTTCCATTTTTGATGACTAACACATCCTTTAAAACAAGGTGACCTCACGCCAAGTAATGCTGTGCTGCGAATATGTACGAAAAGGTAATGAGTATAACACCTGCCTTACAGGTGTCACAGACATAATACTGTAAAAATACGGTCAGATTCAAAACTCAGCCAACATTCATTCGTGTGGGCGAGACTGGCGCGCTCTCGACTTGGTGAAAGTCACCGTGGTGGTGGGCGTCGACGAACTTTTGAATTTGACCGTACAAAGGAGGGCGCAAGAGCATCTCTCGTGTTTACGGGCTGATGGAGGAACCTGGAACACTCTCCAGTGTGTCGTTATATAGACCTTCAAACAAATTAGGTCTTTTCCCGATAGGTAATTTATACGCCATAAATTCTCAGAACTTTTATACCTCGATTTCGTACACCCGAAAGGATAATAGCATCATATGAGTGAAGGACATTTCATTCTCTCTCTCTCTCTCTCTCTTTGTGTTTTCGACAAACGAATAGGAAGTCGAAAGTCTGAGTGAGTAACATCCTGTTTTACATGTACAGTACATAGAAAAAGTAAGAGAGAGAGAGAGAGATAAAGCGACGTTGCACACATAGTCTCATGATCGGGAGATCGTGACAATGCACTATTCTAAGCAAGTAAGTTGCGCATATCCTGTTACGTTTAAGGCGTAACATGGAATTTTCTTAGAGTGTAGGAGTGCCAAATAAGACTGTTGTTTACAAGGGACATAATGCAAGTGTCTATAAAAAAAGCAGCGACTAAAGAATAGTTAAAATAAGACGTCACAAGAAAAGCATCCCACAAGGAGGGTAGGACTAACCCATCCACTCCCGGGGGGGGGGGGTTGCTTTTCCGGAGGATGTAAGGATATCCTTGTTGTGAGGGGCCCCTCTCGGCCTGCATTCCTAAGAGATATGATGGGCTCGGCTAGCCTGCAAAACATCACTGCAGGAGGCTCCACCATATGCGCGTGAGCCATGGCTTTCAACCCAAGGGTTTCACAACCCTTCAGCAGGTGCTATTCGTCTTTCATGTGTATTATTTCTATACCCACAAACCATTCATACTTTCTAGGGCAACATTGTCGAGGGTTTACAGACTTACTTCTGTAATTCCAGACCTGAGTAACTAGATTGTTATTGGCTTCAACATAGGCTGTTTCCCTGAACAGGAGCCAGCATAGGACTACAGAACAGTAGACATGTCACTACCTTACTCCTAACTTCTTTTTTTTTACCAAATTATGGGTGAACCCTTACGCAGAAAACTTCTTGAAGCTTCATTACCTCGGATTACTTATGAAGAATGCTCGTCAGAGGAGTGTTAACTTTCCTTTTACACATTGTGCCTTTCACCCTTACCTCACACGCTCTTACAAGCCCCTCCCCCCCTCCAGCTCTCTTTCTCCCGCCCCCTTCCCCCTACCCCACTCTCTAAATGGGAATTTGATTCCCAGGAGACTATCATGTTAACAGGCCAAAATACATACATATATAGTATATATATAAATAATCTATATATATATATATATATATATATTATATATTATATATATAGATAGTATATTATATATATATAATATATTTTATATATACGTATATCAAAATATAACGCACTTTATTTCAGCATATACGATTTACAAAATACGAAAATTGTTTGGAATAGGTAAGTTAGCACTTTCATCTACAGAAATGTTAACAGCATTAGTAGTGGTTAACGGCTATATCATAAGCTGCTTATTAAGTTAAAAAAAAAAAACATGAAATTGATACAAATTGGTCAAGGCATGTATAACCAGCAAAACCCATAGTGAAAATACAAAAATACACTGCTTAACTTATGATAAGCTTTTAACACTAGTCACAGAAAGTTGAAGTGTTGGAAGAAAGAAAAAGTACTTAACAGCAAGAAAAGGAACACAGTTTGATGTCAACCATTCTATCTTTTTTTAAGTGACGTTCAATATTTCGAGAATTATCTCATGGTTCTGCCCAAAGATCAACAAAGACTCCGTGCTTGCATGATGCCAGCCTTACCTAACACAACCATATCTTGTGTATTTATAATTGAAGGCAACAGTCATACGTGACATGAATTTTAATCATTCTGAAATTATTATTATAATGACCAAGATAAAAACAGCGGCAGCAGCACACATTATGCAACTGGATCACCTCCCTTGCTAATTATCATAGTCAAGGAAGGAGCGTATAGGTAAACATCAGCGGGAATCATTTCCTGGTCAAAAATAGAACATATTGGGTTCAGTTTTCCCCATTTGCAGCAAGAACAGTTAACAAAAAATTCGAATTTTAGTCGTCTTAATCTTGATGGACACCGAACGTACGTATGAAGTATATTAAAACTATTGGTCGTTAGATCTTTTCCCACAATTCCTCATTATAAAGTCAATGGCAATGGCACGTCCGTTCATTATGCATGGCGTAAGAACACGATACTGTCTCTCTGCACCTGGAAGACGGTTTTATGGCGGAGAATAAAAGTTGCATGACGGGCGGAATTTCTTTCTTCTGCGGATGGAACGATTGTGATTTTGAATAACGGCCAAGAATGAGGAGGTGGGCTTTCTCTTTTTGACTACGTATTCCTGACCTTACGTAACAGGCCGGCTAACCAATGTCCTAAGACAGGAAGTGACCATAGATCGAAGCATTATGGGTGGAGCCATTCCTCTGAAACTGCTGCAAGTTTATAGACTTTGGCAACAGGATTTACGTAGGGAAGGTGCCATAATTCAATTTTGAACTGCTATATTTGCCTTATCATTCCGTTGGTGGGAAACTTTACATAAATTAAACTGCACGTGAACTAAATTAAATGGTGGGTTCCAACTGGAATTTAATATAGGCACTGGTCAAATATATGACCCCGCAATGCCGCAGGTTTAATCATGTCTCTAGATGTTTGTAGAATCTGGACGATCTGTTTACGTCAGTTGAATGACGTCATTCTTAACCAAAGTAAACGTTTTCTTTTATTCTAACGACTTTTTTCCGTTGCAGGGGGGACTGTATCGTTTGGGATTCTTCTTTATGACGTGGCGCCTCATAACAAAAGTGCCGATATCGCGTTAAATTAAGCATCCAAGCTCAGGTGTCCGTGTTATCAGAAGCTCTAAAAACTCTTCGTTCATCTATCAAACATGTTTTTATATAACGAACGCATTATGGATGCAGCCGCTTGGTACTCGGGTGTTACGTAAGTAACCCACATGGCATCATTTATCGCTTTTGCTTCGTTGAAGTAATCCAGTAAATAAAACTGGAGGCGTCTTTACGCTTTAGTTATCATTACACAGCCGCAATTTTAAAGGAAAGGCTTGATCTGCAGTGACAAGTCAAAATAATGCACCGACGCATTTACATTTGGGCGTTGTGAACTCCGCTGACATCAACGCCACATAAACAACACTGCAATTGAAAATGCAAGATAGACCAATGTCACACGGATCTGTATTGGAACACAGCTATTCGTATACGCAAGAAGACGGCCGCTGAAAGTAGTTACTGGCAGTATAAGCTCAATCTTATGACTAAAAAGTTAGATATGTCGGTAATGGCGCTTTGTACGTTAAAAGGAAATGCAACGGCACAGTTGCGTTGCATTTGTAATCTCAGGCCGCGTGGACGTCACAATATTCTGTCGTCACATAATCTGACGTTTTGAAATGGACAGAAATGGTTAAAATATTCCGCAAAAATGATGTCGTTGATTTTACAAATGCCAAAAACAAAGAAGAAATGTTTTGACTTAAAGCGATCAGAAACGCGCATGAATCACACACGGCAAAGAAAACGGCTTTTTGTAACCGGGACGGCGATTGGCCGGATTTCTGCCGCGAGGGCCAATCAGAGGCGGCGGTTAAACGCGGGAAGACAGTCCATGCTTATGGCGAGGGGGACCACAAAGAAAACATTAAAAATTTGCCATTACCGGATCGCTATTGGCAAAGTTGGGCACCACAGAGGAGGCTTATGAATAAAAGTGGCGTCTGAGGGGCGTTGCGAGGGCGGCGGCGAAGGGCAGCGCCGAATAATGCCCAGGGACGAAGAGAGGCTCCTCGTTCGCGCGATCCGGTTTGCACCAGTTTCAAACCGAAGTTTTCATGGCGTAAAGATTGAGAAGGTGTTGCAACGCGCCCTCGCAAAACCCCTCTCCAGGCCCCTCTCTGCCGGATTCCGACACAGCTTCGGGCTGTCCCGTTGTGCCTGACGATCCCCCCGAGGCGTTGTCGTGTGTATGTCCCGAAATACGCCGCCCCAGCGCAGCCGTAGGAAGGAAGGAAACCCCTGCTGAAGAAGGTGAGTCGAGTCGCGGCTAATGGCGGGTCGTCCGTCTCCTTCGCTTCGTTCTTCGGCCGCTGCGCATCGGGTTCCCTCCTCGCTCCCGGATTCCTCCTCCGTTCCAGTTCGTTCCGGACGGCCGTCGTGCCACGCCTTTGGCGTTCCTGCCGGGAAATCCTCGCCACATCTCGCGCAATATCCTCCCAAAGGTGGACGTCTCGTCGCCGCCGCCGCCAGAAAACTCGTGATTTTTCGCCCGTCCGATTTTCCCTCCCCTTCGAGAAGTCCCTCCGGAGCACGTGAGAGGCTCCCTTGCCCCTCGGCCATCACGTAGGACCTCCCCAGAAGGAGAGAACGCCACGTCGTCATGGTTGTAAGTCCTGTCGCGTGGGTTTTTTTTTTTTTTTTTTCGGAAGCGGAAATCGTTCGTTGGGGGCGCAGCCTTTTAGGCCTAACCTTCCCCAGACCGAACAGGATCCCGAAGGGAGGAATTATTCCTACGTCAGATTAAGGCCTATTTCCAGCTCCTCCTTGGTTTTTACCACTTTAGGTTAGGTTTTCCTCCCTCCTAGGCCTGAATTTTCCTGATTGTTTTGAATAGGCCTACTAGACCCTGTTCCACGTCCTACGCAAAGCAGATGTAGACATAGGATAGGTTTATCTAGCCTAGGCCTTGTCATATAGGGGAATATAGGTTATATATGTGATATTCTTTGTTCGCTTAGGGTCCCCCTCGGCTCTGTGCGTTCAGGGTCTATTTCTACTATAGGCTTAGGCTAGGGCGTGCTTGAAGGCATTCAGTTATTTCACATTATTTCCAAGGCTAACCCTAGGCTAGGGAGAATTGGGTATGATTTAGTATCAGTTTGGTTGTTCGGTTGATCGTTGACAACGTGGTGTCGCTTATTAGGCCGTCCTTATTCATAATGTATTACTACGCTGGGCTGTACTGCTTTGTCATGTATCATAGGATGATGAAAAGCTCTCGGTTGTGTAGATTAGGCCATACCAAACTTGTAATTTACAAAATTTAATTGCGCAGTCGTGCTAAATTTGATCATAAAATTGAACGTTCTCCGTGTGTGGTTGTAGGGTAAAAAACCGCGTGGTATAGGGGTGGACCAGGTACGATCAATGTGTACAACCCAAAGAAAAGTACATTATAACTCGTCCTGACACCGGAGTAGAGGTCTTTAGCTCCGTTTCTCACCAACAAGAAGTCGCGTCTGATGCCCATCTCCAATGTCAGGGCGTGTTATAATGTACTTTTCTTGGGGTTGTACACATTGATTGTACTTGGTCCACCCCTGTACCATGCAGTTTTTTACCCTATAACATAATGAATTCTGCATTCTCACAGGTATTGCTTCATTAGACCATGACGCATGGCACTGCTCCTGGGATTTACGATGACGAAAACAGACTACATATTCCAAACCTAACCTGGAGCAGAGGATCCATGTCTGATGTTACAAAGATTAAGGGTAGCATATCCTGGGCCGTTAGATTGACTTAGATAGGGAAAAGTTGTCTATAATAAACATGGTGCATTACATATGCAAAGAAGAGGTGTAGTTCTGCATTCTTTGAAGATCTTGATAACTATACAATTGCGATGGACATCTCATGGGAGGAAAGTAGTTGGAAATTTCGTAAAGCAAACATTGGGTGCATTTTAGATATTAGGCAATGCTATAACCAATATTTCAGAACATTGGCTATCCAGTAACAAAAATCGCAGTGATACCTTTACTGTCTTGCCAAATACGTACTTCTAGTGGTCTTACTAATTTGCTCGTGTTTTATGTACTCCTGACCAGAATTGTTGGTGTTAACCACACATTTATATTTTCCCAGTTTTTGACAATAGCAGCTTCACACTCGATTGCAGTGAAAACCCACAAAAATTGATCGAATTGGACTACAGAAATTGTTCTAAAATATACAGTACAGTCTATTTAGAGGATAGGACATTAGCAAAATCCTTGGGTTTGTTTTCCTAATCAGTATGTCACTGAACAGCCTAACCTAATCGGTTTGGCTATTCAGTCAATCGTTGACATGTCGTTTATTAGGTTGTTGTTATTCTTAATATATTACTACGCTGGTCTGTACTGCTTTGTCGTGTATTGTAGGATAATACAAAGCTCTTGATTGTGTAGCCGAGGCCATATCAAACTTGTATAGGGTAAAAAACCGCATGGTACAGGGGTGGACCATGTACGATCAATGTGTACAACCCCAAGAAAAGTACATTATAACGCGTCCTGACATCTGAGGTGGGCATCAGACAAAGACCTTTACTCCGGTGTCATGACGCGTTATAATGTACTTTTCTTGGGGTTGTACACATTGATTGTACATGGTCTACCCCTGTACCATGCGGTTTTTTACCCTAATACGAAATTTAATTTAGTGAACGGTTTGAATATGATTGGAAAATGGAACATGTTCTGTGCATGTGTGTTTGTGTGTAACATTAATGAATTCTGCATACTCATAGGGTAAAAAACCGCATGGTACAGGGGTGGACCATGTATGATCAATCTGTACAACCCCCAAAAAAAAGTACATTATAACGCGTCCTGACATCGGAGATGGGCGTCAGACGCTACTTGTTGTTTGTGAGAAACGGAGCTAAAGACCTCTACTCCGGTGTCAGGACGCGTTATAATGTACTTTTCTTGGGGTTGTACACATTGATCGTACATGGTCCACCCCTGTACCATGCGGTTTTTTACCCTAAGTGTTGTTTCATTAGACCATGACGCATGGCACTGCTCCTGGGATTTACGATGACAAAAACAGAGAATGTATTCCAAACCTAACCTGCAGTAGTGGATCCATGCCTGATATGGTTACAAAGATAGAGGGTAGCTTAGCCTGGGGGGGGGAAAGTTGGGCTGACCTAGAAATAGAAAAGTGCTCTTATGGTAAATATGGGGCTTGACGTAAGCAAACAAGAGGTGTAGTTCTGCATTCTTTGAAGATCTTCAAAAGATTGAAGTTTCGTCAACATAATGTGATATATGAAAGCCCCATACGAACTAAAATAAGCATGTGACGCTCTTCGTAAAATATGTTTTCAAGGCAGTTTTGTAATCCAATATGGCGGCTATCGAGTGGATGGAAGGGTCTGTTCACGGACTATCCACCATCTTTCCCAGCCTTCCCAGCACTCATTTGAACTATGTTAGCGTATATATGTAACGTTTATTGATTACTCAAGATGCAGTTGTAATCAGCACAATAAAAACAACATTTTGTTGCCTATATTAGTGAAAGTATGAAACTTGTTATTCCCGGGGTCATGGTTTGAACTGAATTCATTTTTACCTTGTAATCGGTGGTTTTTAGCCTTACTGCCATCACAACTGAAACTTCACAGTGCTTATTTGATTGTTATTATACACATTTTGGTCTCAATTCACTCCACATTGCACTTTAACCAAGTTCTCTTCCTGGTTCCTAAGCGCGCGCCACAAACAGTTACAAACAGCAGACGACGACACTGCAAAGTTTTATTCCCTAAATTGTTTACTTTTCTCGTTATTTAGTTCAACTTTACTTTGTTATTTGAAAATGTTAATTTAATTCATGTCTATTATCGAAGTCTGTATTAGTATTTTTATTTTCTTTATTAACTGTATGCCAGAAATAAATGTAACCTTTAATCTTTGCATGCTAAGAATGGCAAAATCATCGTTGACACATTAGTGGAGCTTCACACATATGCCGATGCATTATTATAAGCTGTTTCCATGAATTCTAGTTGTCATAGTAGTAATGCAATAATGATAAAATTGCTTTAATATTTATGTATATATACTTCCAATGCATAGCCTAATTTCACCAATTTCCACGTTTTGTGTAAATCTTATACCCAGTTTGGAGGGTGAACACATACCGAATGGCGAGAGAGAGAGAGAGAAAGAAAGGAAGAAGGAAGGAAATGGGTGGCAGTGGATGGGGGGGGGGGTATGTGGAGCTTTTTATGCGTGTTCTTATGTTATTCTTTACTATTAGTGATTCATGATACCCTAATAAATTACGGCACTGGGTGTAATGCACTATAGCAAAATCTCGTTCTGATTCGAGTGTTCGTTACAGAAATAGGTATTGCCCAAAAACGTGCCTGCACTGACTCTGAAACCCATAGTAGGTATGCTGCTTAGTTGCCAGTCAAGTTTTTTGTAATCAAGTATTTTTTAGAAGCTAGCTATTGAATAAATTTGTATTTTTCTCAATCAAAACATATGCCCCTCATTGCTAACTTTCCTCTTTGAACGACTTTCTGGTCATTGCAAATTCGGCCTCATAATTTCTTATGATGCGAAAACAGACAGAGGCCCAGGGACCGAAAACGATTGCGTCACACTACGGCGGTAATCCGGCAGTAAAACATCTGCGTATATCCAAAAAGTAAATAATTAAGATATATATGCACATTACAATTATAACAATTACATTAATAGCTGATAACAATCTGCATGAATAACTGGTAAACTGTTCTGCAAGAAAGTTGAGTATAGCAATTATTTACAATAGGTACAAAAGTCAAGATGTCATGACGTCATATTACAGGACTTAAAAGAACGTTCTAATTCCGAAAAATAATTACTTAAATTTGAGTCAGAATCGAGTTACTTTTTCAAAAACGAATATTTTCAAATTAATCATCATAAATACGTATGTAAAATATTGATGTTTTACTATTTATTTAATAAATTATCTAAGTGCACGCTTCGTCGTCGTCTTCTACCAAAACAGTTGTTTACTTAAAAATGTCCTGGTAAGTTTCCGTGTACCGATTGTTGCGATGAAAGTGCCCCAGCGTCTGTGGGTACAAGTGGTGTGCGGATTTATCACAGGAAATGGGAAGTTTGTTGACACAAGCGACTCCGTAAACGTCGAAATGGCGTCAATCTTCTAAAAAAAAAAAAAAAAGAAGCGTAAGTAAAAATTTTGAAAGCATTTTGGTGAGATTTGCACTGCGTTGGACACCCTTTTCACTACCCTCTGTTTAAATCTTAAAATTTGGCCTTAATTTCTAACTTTGGAAAAAATACTTAGTACTTCGAAAGGAGAGTAGAGGTCTTTAGCTCCATTTCTCACCAACAAGAAGTCGCGACTGATGCCCATCTCTGGTGTCAGGACGCGTTATAAGTACTTTTTTGGAGGGTGGTATGCTACAATCGTCGTTGGCTTGATGCAGGCCATGCGGTGTTTTACCCTAGTAGCAAATTTTGTAAAGCAAACAATGGGTGCCTTATAGATAGTAGACAATCCTTTAGCAAATATTTCTGAATGTTAGGCTATCCAGTAACAAAAAATGGAAGAAATTTGCAGTGATACCTTTATTGTCTTGCCAAATACATACTCCTAGTGGTCTTGGTACATTGCTTGTGATTTATGTACTTCTGACCAGTATTGTTGGTGTTAACCACATATTTATATTTCCCCAGCTTTTGTCTATAGCAGCCTATGGCTCGATTGCAGTGAAAACCCACAAAAACTGATCAAATTGGACTACAGAAATTGTTCCAAAATATACAGTACAGCCTACTTGGAGGATAGTACGTCCGCAAAATCCTTGGGTTCGTTTTCCTAATCAGTATTTCGCAAAATGCAACATTAAAGATGAAGATGTCACAATGGCAGTTGCAGAGAGGTTCCTAACAGAACTTAAGGGTGTAGTACATACAGTATATTTCTAACTGTGTGGGTGCTAAAATGCAAACATTTCTTCTTGTCACATTCCCAGTAATTGGCTTCTCTTAATCGTGTGTAAGAGAAACATCAATGGTAGGAATTCCTATACTTCTGGATGAATAGATTGAGAAGATATAGTGTCACCTTTCAAATAAAAGGCAGCAATTGTTAAGATGGGTTCTAGTGAAAAATGGCCAAATTCCTTAAGTGTAAGAACATATGAAAAGTGCAGAAGTTTATATTGGTAGGCAATTATACCTTAACAGTGAATATTCAACAAGTAACCATCACCTCCCAAGTGCTTGTCCATGAAACGGAGCATCTGAAAACAAAAGTAGACTTAGATGGTGATGCATGCTGTTTATTTTAATTCGTGAATATGCAATTTGTTTGCTTACGCCTTCTATTATGTGAAAAAAATGTCAAAATAAGTATTGTTTGGCCATTTTTCATAATTAGTTCAGTGTTTGTGAGGAATTCAACCGTTTTTTGTACTGCACTTGGAGTTGAAGTTATGATCAGTAGAGTGTTTTCTGATTTTATAGTACGAATACCCCACGTATTCGTGTTCTCCGGATTTGCGGACTCATACATTCGCAGATTTTTCCCTGGAACAATTTGCCTATTCACAGAATTTTTTGTGAGAAATATCCACAAATTCCTGTTTTTTGTTGCGAGTCCCCCGGGTTACGGCGGGGTTCCATTCTTGAGACGCGTCGTAAGCTGGAACGTCGTAAAAAATCTTAAGAAAACCTTACGTTTAATGCTTTGGGTGCATTGAAAACTATGTAAACTGCATTCTTATTGCATTTTTCATGAAATATTGATTATTTTTTTTTGCATTTTTGGTGTCATATTTTACCTGCCAGATGAGTGTTGTAGGCATCGTAACCCTGGAAATAATGTCTGATGAATATAATTGAGAAGCACCTTAACCTCGGAACGTCATAAGCCGAACCCGTCATAACTCGGGTACTGACTGTGTAAACATTTTTAGTGGGTTTTTCTTGATTTTTAACTAACAAAATAGGTTTTATGCATCTTTATAGAGGTTCCAACTATTTGCGGTGGCTGGGGGGATCTGGTACGCATCCCATGTGAATACGGGGGACCACTGTATAAAACTAATTCAGTGTATTTAATGTTAATTGCACATTTCTGATAAGTTTTTCTGTCTAGCATAGTAGTCTTAAAACGTGTTAAGCTCGATAAGTTTTGGACCCAATGAGATGATTAACAGCTCTTCTAGGGCTGCCCTGAAGGATTAGATATTTTTACGTGGCTAGGAACCAATTGGTTTACGTAGGAACGGGACCTACTGCTTAATTTGGGATCCAAACCACATTACGTATGTCGAGAAATGAATTTCCATCACCATTTGGTTTCGTGTTGGCTGAGCCAAGACTCAAACTTCGGACCACCGGATTGGTAGCCTAGTGCAAAATCCTCTCGTCCAACGAGGAACTGAGGCCATAAATGAAACTCTATTCCCTCAACGTAATATATTTAGCCCTAGATTGATACACATCATTTTATGGCTTTGTTTTTTATTAGATCCAGAATTATCACAATAAATTTTATATAAGAAAATAAAAATAAAAAATCATCCAGTATTAGAGAAAAAAAGTCCCTATCGAGCCTACAAGGCATGGACCTTCACAAGATGATTCATCTTTTCCAGGTGTCTCAACTAGTTCCTTCTCAATCAACCATTTATTTGGGGATGAGGATTAATTTTCTGAATTTTCGAGTTGTTCTGTCATAAGTCAAAAGTACAGAAATTCCTTAAAAAAAAAAAAAAAAAAAAAAAAAAAAAAAAAAAAAAAAAAAAAAAAAAAAAAATCCTTAAATTCATGTCTCGTCTATCTTGCTCAGCCAAGGAATGGATGAGCCTACTGGGAAGTTTCTCATCCATGGAGAAGTTTGTACCTCTGGGAAGTTTACATACTTGGGTGTTGCGGTTTTTCCAGAGGGCCAACTGGCACAGGAAGTGTCTCCCGGACTCCTTTGTCTTTCCCATCACTCCTGAAATAAAGGAGGACCTTCGATTGTGGTCTGTAGAAGACTGTCAGTAGGAAGATTGCTACACCCCCTGAACCCTAACCTAATGATGTATTCAAACACGTCGGATCTGGGTTGGGAAGTTCTCAACGACTTGGAAGTGTCAGGGGAAATGGTCTCCAGCCGAAAGGAAGTTGCACACAAATATCAGTGAGCTGAAGGCGATTCATTTGGTTCTTCAAAACTTTGCATTGGAAATGTGCAACAAAACTGTAGTGGTCCATTCGGACAGTATGACTGCACTACCCTATGTCTAGAATCAAGCAACCACGCAAATTTTTCTGTGTTCGAAGCAGCCAAGGATCTGATGTGGGCATAAGGAAACTGAACTTAACGTTATTACACAGTTCATCCAAGGCAAGACGAACATTCTGGCGGACGGATTAAGTCACGCCAAGCAGGTCCTACCGACGTCGTGGACACTGCTACAGGTATGCACCGACCTGTGGAAACAGTAAGAGGAGCCGTCGTTAGATCTGTTTGCAACGTTGAGGAACCATCATCTTCCTCTATTCTACTGTCTAGCCCCAGATCTGCAAGCTTGGGTGAGACGCAGTGCTACGAGATTGGTCCAGTCTAGATGTTTACACTTTCCTCCATTCAACATGGTGAGGGAGGTGCGTACTTAAGAAATTCGTGTCCCACAGCAATACGGCGACACTAGTGGCTCCTTTTTGGCTGCAGAGGAAGTGGTCACCAATCTTCTTGGCCCTTTGGTAGACTTCCCAAGACTGTCTTGGAAGAAAAGTCTTCTCCGACAACCCCATTTTTACAGGTTTCCCCAAAACTTATCCATTCTCATTCTAACAGGCTTCAGACTGTCAGGGAACTTGTCAGAGCAAAGGGGTTTTCAAGAGAAGCTGTGAAGGCAGTTGCAAATTGTAGGAGACTTATCTTCTACTGCAGTCTATCAAGCAAAGTAGGTAGTGTTTAGAGGGTGATGCTGAGATAATAACATCTCGTCTTCTAAAACTAAGGACTGACTACATCTACTGAAAAAGGGTACAGAGCTATGTCAAGTTTGGTATTTATACATAGAGGACTGGACTTGTTGACAAATCAAGATATTGGGGACTTAGTCTTTGGGTACATCGAAGCAAAAGAAATCTACTATAATCGCCTGGAATCTGGATGTGGCCCTGAATGGGTGTCGCACTCTGTTCGAACCTTTAGTCTTATTCATTAAGACATTTGACAAGAAAGATGCTATTTTTAGCTATGACCGAGAGAGTAGCCAAATTGCAAGGCCTTGACAAAAATGTGGAATTCTCTCAAGGGAATGCAGTACTATGTTCATTAATCTTAGGATTTTTATCTGAGAACAAAGATCCCTCTAATCCTTGGCCGCAGTCATTTGTTATTAACATTTTGGTGGATATACTGGACCCAACAGACCAGGAGAAGGTATTGTGCCCAGTTTAAGAACTGCATTTGGGAAGTGCAACAGAAAATTCAAGAGGATGATGTCCTGTTGTGCAAAACGAAAGCACAGGAGATAAGCACAGTAGCAACTTCATTGGCTTTCAGGCAGTCTCTCTCCGTTTCCACGATCTTGCAATCCACATTTTGGAGATGCAAGTTGGTGTTCCCTATGCATTATATACCTTCACAATACTGAAACAGTATATGAAGAATGCTGCACATAATGTCCATTCTTCGCAGCTGGCACAGTATTGGGTAGCGAAGGATTTTTTTTTTTTTTTTTTTTTCCTCTCTCTCTCTCTCTCTCTCTCTCTCTCCTCTCTCTCTCTCTCTCTCTCTCTCTCTCTCTCTCTCTCTCTCTCTCTCTCTCTCTCTCTCTCTAACACCTCGCCTTGTATGAGGGTTGATTAGTAGTTATATGGGGGAATCCTGGGAGCACTGTGTGTTTGGAGTGCCCACCAATCTTTCATGTGTAATGGTTTGGTTGGAAGATTTTAATTTGGTGTAGAATTGTTTTCTGGTTATTTGTGTTGGGAAGGGGCACATTATATATAATATTTATGTGTGTGTATTGTTAGCTTTGGCAACCTGCGGTTTAATCCCATGTTGCAAAGCACCCACTAGAGTAGAGGGGGACTGTTTAGAGGAGCTTCAACCAGAGGCTGTACAGATCTACTGTGGTCACCTCACAGGAAGCATTACAAGATGCCACCTAATTTACTAATTTAATTCATCTTTATTGAATTATATAAGTATATGGACACCGAAAACAATAGAGTACTACACGATTTTTTTAAATTTTGATTGCCCGCAAAAGTAGTCACTAAACACGTAGCTATGTAATTATTTGGTTAGTAGTATGTGTAAAATCTTATTTTGTTATAAAAATGTCATGGTTACTTTCAGCATAAGCATTCAAAAATTTTGCCATTATGCATTCAGTAAACTTCAATAGTGGCTATAGAAATTGTGCGTAAACAGCAGGACCAAGGAAATACAGCCACCTTTAGTTAACAAAGTAATATTACCAAATCCCTGACTTTGGATATATATATTTCATAGAAATTGTATTAGGTGTTTATTTATTTTTTTTTTTTATGTTCCTTTTTGGTTTATTACTAGGTCATTTTTATCATTTTTTATATTTTTGTAACAATGGTGCCCTGTTGGAGTTGTTTTAAGAAAGATTAATATCTGTGTAGTCTGTGAAATGGATTTAGTACAGACAATCCCCAGTTATTGGGGGTACTGTTTATGGCGCTTGACTAGCGGCATAAGATCGACGATTTATGGCACTGTAACAAGCCAGGTTTTGGTTAGCACCATAAATTGCCAAGATTCTGTTAATGGCGGTTTTCACTTACCAGCACCTTGCCAATAACCGGGGAACTGCCTTTACTGTATTTAAGAAAGATGGTTTTAGTTGAAGGTTATAGGATTTTCAAGCTGGTACACTAAGGAATTTTAAGCAACAATTGTTAGTACTCTAATAGTTTACAAAAATTTTATTTAAATGAGATTGTTTATGTGAGAAGGGTTTATTTTACCCATGATACTGCTTTTGAGTACCAAATAATAGGTGACACCACTGGTAATATATGACCTTGGTTCAGGTTAGGTTCTGTGGGCTGGGTTGGCATTTCCATCTATTTTTCCTTAGGGAAAAGCAATAAGATAACATGACCAAGTTATATATGCAAATTTTTCTTTGATTTGGAAGTGCCTCAGATCAGGTCAGGTTGACAATTCCTGGAGGCTCTCCAATCTGGTCATTTTATGGGGGGTTTAAGGTTAATACTTGTCTGAATTTCTTAAGAGTTAAATGGAGGTACTCTATCTAATAACCCTCCAAAACCAATGCTGTAGTGCAAGTTGATTGCATTCATGAATTTCCTTTTTGTAGTCCCCAATTATTGCTAGACAAAGGGCAATTGTAATGGGTTTATTATGGCTTTTCCAGTGGCATTTTCATTTGTTAGAATCACAGAACTTTTTTTTTAAATACTGCATTAAAGCTAAGAAGTAATGTTTCCTCAGAAAGATATGTTACCATGTGACAAGAAGGTATGTTCGCACACTTTCTAATAGTGTAACCTAATAGCCTGGTTGAGCTTTTGCTGTTATCCTGTACAAGAGCTACATTGCATTATTTGGTTGTACCTTAATGTTAGACAGGGCCTTATTTAATGGGATAGGCTAGGTTACAGAATCTTAATTATTTCATTTAGCATAGTGTCCCCAATTAACCCAACATAGCCTGTAAGTGTCATGTTGTCTTGATGCTATTCCCAAAGCAAAGGGACAGAAATGTGGCAGCTTGTTTTACTCTCTCTCTCTCTCTCTCTCTCTCTCTCTCTCTCTCTCTCTCTCTCTCTCTCTCTCTCTCTCTCTCTCTCTCTCTCTCTCTCTCTCTCAAGCATGGCTAAAAATGCTAAGTCATGCAACAGATTTCCTTTTCCCGTCTCAGTATGTATGGTACTGTATAGCTAATGCCCTTTTTATTTATTGAAAAGGATGTCAAGTGTTGCAATTTAGTGCATTGTTGTCCAAGCATAATTTGGCTTTTATTTTGCTTTGCATTGACACATTCTCTGGATTCTTTTTGAAGGTTTCCTCCTGAAAACCAATCCAGACAGCACTGGCTGAAACAGACTGAAGCCAATTCAGCCATTCGCTAAAGGGGAATGCTCTTGCATGTTAGGTCTTTACCTTGAGAATTGATTGCACTCTCTCTCTCTCTCTCTCTCTCTCTCTCTCTCTCTCTCTCTATCTCTCTCTCTGTCCTCTCTCTCTCTCTCTCTCTCTCTCTCTCTCTCTCTCTCTCTCTCTCTCTCATTTTAGGTAGTAAAGCCCCTGGACTTTAGTTTTAACAGCAGCTTTTCTTTCCAGTTACACTATAATATTATATATATATATATATATATATATATATATATATATATTATATACATATATATATATATATATTATATATATAGATATATATATATATATATATATTATATATATATCTAGATATATATATATTTATATAATATATATATCTATATTATATATTATATATATATATTAAACACACATTCTTGCAGTGTATATTTGCAGGGTTTTTGTGGCTTTTTGTAGGTGTATACTGGTTTACTTTTTCATGAGTAAGCAAGATGCAGAACCTCTGTCTTGACATAGTAATTTTCTAATGTCCAATGAGAAGTAATTTCTATTTACAGGAGTTTGAGTAGATTGTGAAGTGCACAAGTTCTTGGATTCGTAATGACAGCTCAGGCAGGAAACAATTATTTTTCTTTTTTCATGTTCTGACATTTCTAGCATGTCAGGCCACTTATAACACTGCTGTGTGGAGTTTTGTCAAGGTTTTTATCAAATATTCTGGGTGGGAAGAAAGTGCTTTGAACTACAGAGTGCAATATAGATATCTAACAAGCAGCAGCACTTACTTAAGGAAAATTAATTGTACAAAGAGGTTATTTAGGGTAGTAAATATGAAGAGATCTTGCAGTTAGAAATGGTTGGAAGGTGGTTGTCCTTGACTGAGTACAAAGCCCTCTTAAGGGGGTGGGGGGTGGAGACTGCCCAGGTTTTTTTTTTTTTTTTTTTTTTTTTTTTTTTTTTTTTTTTTTTTTTTTTTCCTTCTTCTTCTTCTTCTTCTTATATATAGAATACTAATTATCTGAAAAATGCAAGATGAGGATGAACTATTAAGTATCCAAAACGCATTCTTGTTCATAAAGGAGCTTACCTTAAAGGTTTCTTGTATTATGAGTTGTGCTTTCTTTTAGTCACTGGAGTGGTGATACATATTATCTTAATCAAGATCAAGAAACTAATTGTATTTTTTCAACATTAAGAACAATGACACATATTTAAAGAAAAATTTTTTTTTTTCTTTAGCATTTTAAATCGTAGAATTCTGTCAGTTGGTAGCCCTGACATTACTCACCCAAACACTTGTGCTGGAGGCTTATTTTGTACTCCTCTCTGTCAGTAGTCATGGTGTTTATTTGTAAATTACAATAGACTACATTGTGTGTGAATTTAGAGGTAATACTTTTTGCTTTTGGTTAAACTTTGTACCTGGCTTTTCTAGGGTTTATTTTAAGGGTTTTAAAATCTGTTAATCTGAGAATGTTGATGGTTAAGTGATATTGAATTTGTTGTTTTTCCTAGCCATGTGGCATTTCATTTTGTTGCTGTGCTGGTGGGAAGTTGTGACATGAATAGAAAACAATTTGGATTGTGTAGATTTAGATATGAATCCAGTGTTGGAAATATTTTAGGCCTGAAAATCCATAACATTGTCAGTAGGATTGTATTGAATAGCATTTGGGAGGAAATATTTCCTCATAACCTTCATGGGTGTGATCTGTTGTCCCAGTTCATTCATAAGGAGACAAGGGATCCATAATAAGAGGAAAATTAAGGCATTTACCACAAGAAACCAATTTTTTTTTTTTTTTTTTTTTTTTTTTTTTAAATTTTTTTTTTTTTTTTTTTTTTTTTTTAATGAAACCATTTTCATACTAAGCAATTACAGCCCAACTTGTTAGATTCCAAAGGACAAGAGACCCCAGTGCTCATGTCCAGACCACCTCATAAAATTTTCATCTATCCTAATGTCAGACAAAACTTTCAGAGGTGGGAAGAGGGCACAACATTTTATTGTTAATGGTTAGTTGGAAAGATATTAATTTTCAACCGCATATTCTTATTTTTATGAATAGATTTATCATAATAGCTTGAATTGTAATCTGTTTAGCGAGATGAAGATAACCAATATGAGACTGAATGGAGAGGAGACGTGAGATCAGATGTCTATTCCTTTACCCAGGTGGTGTAATGCAAAATTTTGTATCATTTATAGACAGTGGCTGGAAGTTCTGAGACGAGACGACAAACCAATAGGCCCTGCAAGAAGAGGGGAAGATCGAATCGTCCGCCATTAGAATTCGTCCCAAACATCCCAAAACGCACACATTCTGAAAGACAAACATTACAAAGTTCCCAGACGTGTGAAAGATACAAAAACATAAATGTCAGTACACATTTTCAAGTCAAACACTAAAGCGAAGTAAGGGGTCTTGTCTCTCTGAAGGGGCGATACTCCCTTAGGACAAGGACTAGCCTATCGCCCATAACATAAGCGATGCTGATGCAGAGTTAAAGACGTATCGTATCTACTGCAACAGCATCTGTCCCAAGGAAGTTCAACACGGGAACAAAGAAGGCTTGTCTAAAAAGTTGACGTCCACAGAACTTCTAGTGTGAATAAAAAGAAATAAAGTGCAGGCTACAATAAAAAAAAAAAAAAAAAAAAAAAAAAAAAAAAAAAAAAAGGGCTTGGAAAAGGAGAGCGAAGTGATGAAACCACTCTCCAAGGCAGTAAACGAAAGACTGGCGTATCACGGGGATTCCGTGCTTGGTCGAAGACTGCGTATATGCATAAGTTGCCAGATGCCACAGATTCCTTGTTTTTACAATCTTTCATTGTTTTTACTGGTTTCCAGCTAATGTAAGATTATCCTCTTGTTAAGACCTAAAGTTTGTTAGCTATGAAAAATACAACTTGATTAAAAAGCTTGTCATTTTGTAAAAGCATTTACAGTTTTGTCAATAATCTCCTAAGGTGGAAATACAGGTACTCCGGAAAAATGTCTCCAATTTGCGCTAAAACATAAGGAATGAGAATCGTGAAGATGATAACTATAGTAAATGACATGCCCCTCCTAATAGAGAAAACATGCCACTCCATAATCTTCCAAGTAAAATTGTGAGAAGATATTTTGATGTTGGCAGAGGGCATTTGATTGAATTTCAAGGCCAATAGTGACAGAAGGTCATGAACTTGTGAAAAGAGCTCATGGGGAGGTCTGTGGTGAGGATGCACAAAACTTGTTCCGACCCAACAGTGGCATTTGTCTGCAGACATAAGAATTTAGGTTAACTGTATACCTAGGAACTTGTCAAGCTGTGTAATAGTCATTATTTCAATGTACAGGCAGTCCCCGTTTACCAGCGGGAGTGCCGAAAAGTGAAAACCGCCATTAATTGAAACTGCAATTTGTGGCATTGATAACCGGTTATCGACGCCATAAGCACCATTATGGCATCTCTGTTTGGTATGTTATTGGCACTGATAACTGGAACTCTGCCTGTTATGGCACCATAAATCATCGTTTTTATAGAGCTAAACGAGTTCACCGATAACAGAGTCCGCCAGTAACTGGAAAGCAGGCAATGTGGGTAGTAGGACCAACACCACTTTTACTTCAGGGACAATACCTCTCTTGAAAAAAAAAATAATAATAAAAGACAAGTGTTTGCATTTGTAGGGACTAGTGACAGTTTTTTTTTTTTCTAAGGTAAATTCAATTTATCCAAGATTTACTACCCATAATCTTTTTTTAACAAACACCCTCATATTATCCACAATTTTTCCTACTTTCTGAAGGAAAAGTCCATATTGAAAAAAAGTTTTATCTCAAAAATTGCAACCTTGTGGTGACAGGTTTGTTAGCTATGAAAAATACAAATTGATGAAAAGTTTTCAATTTTTTTTTGTTTTTTTTATGTTTAAACAATTTCTTTTCTTATTTATTACAGATTGAGAGAATGAGTTTGACTGTTGAGGCGTCGAAGCTTCTTGACTTTAACCAAAAACTTGATATACCATTGTTAGACAATGTCATCGGTTGTATGTACAATGGAATGGGAGAACAGGTATGTTGGATATAATGTGGTTTGTATTTTATAAAAGTTTTATCACAAACTGTATCTTCCAGCTTAGGAGAGGTGTAGGTACACAGTACAGTATGCTCACCAAGCTACAAATGTCCTTGAATATCTCATTTGCTGTACCTCGGAATTAATATATATTTTTATATACATTAACCGAAGGGGAATTTTTTACTTGATAAGAAATTTGTCGGCTGATGGCCGCGAACCATGGAACAAGAATTGTTCATACACGAAACAAACCTTCGGTCTTAACATTAGGATTTACTAGTTTACTAGCGCCAAGCTGGAAACCGGTAGAATTAAAATTACACCTGTGAGATCCAGGGACTAATGGCATCTATACCAGGTCACGGGGCATGTATACCCAGAATGCCACGGCTACCTGTGACCCATCAGTTATTTTCCTCCACCGCCTTTAAGATAAGACGTGTTACTGTCTATCTCATTTAAAGCCGGTTTTTTCAGTTTGCCCCGTTCTTTATCCATTTAATTTTTTCATTCCGTTTCTTTTCTCCAAGTGTATCAGTGTGTGGTAAGTGTATACGTGGTATGATGGAGAATTTTGCCTCAACATCGGATCGTCTACCGCTTCGAAGAGGAGACAAAGGAAATGCCCAGGAGTCAGTGGCTTCCCTTGTTCTAGGTTCCTAACCTCGGTGTCGACGGATCCTCATCCAACGTGTAGTAGGTGCAGGGAAAACGTTATGTACGGTTGCTAATCCGTGTTCTGTTTGTCGCGGTTGGTCGGTGGAACATGGAAGAAGTTCTATTGGGAAAAGCCAATACAAAGAGAAATGGGGGTGACGCCATCTTTGGATGACCAAACCTTACCGGCCTTCTTTGTATCGGTAATAAACCAGGCTGCTCCATATGTTTCTCCACCTGCTTTTGAATTGTCTCATACCCCTTCGGTTTCGTCCTAGCGGTTCTGTATCGGAAACGTCAGGAGGGGCCTTGGGTAATTCTACGCAAGCGCATAGGTTAGATGGTACGTGGTCAGCGCTAGGCCTACCAGGCGTACCAACCTTGGATGGTCTGCTTGCGCATTATATGATGTCACGGTTCCAGCAGGGTCGGCAGCGCTGAATGTTCCTCATCCCCCGGGCTTGCAATTTATGGGAATTAATGCCGCTGCTTCTCCATCCCACTCAGTATTTACAGCAATGCAGAACGTGGGAGGTAATTTGGCAGCAAACGTGCGTTACCAGCAGAAACCTCTCAGTCTCTCCCTACGAGAGCGATGACGTCACAACATACGTCACACAACTCTGAGATGGCAGGCGTGATGACGTCACAGACCGATTCTCGGCCTTTTTCGCTGCACCCAGACGCTAATACGCCTTCTGATCCGTCAATGCAAACTTGTAATGCAGAAGTTACAGGATATAGAGGAGAGAATGAATAAGAGAGACAAAAGAAAAAGTGATTCACCTTCTCGTCTTCCTCTAGTTCGGCGTCATCGCTAAGTCCGATAACGTCACGGCGAGCGCCAGTCAAGCGTTGGAGGAGGATTCGGGAGTTCCTAGCGGATCCTCAGGCCAAGAGAGAAGAATCAATTCTTCCTCTCCTTCGGACGAAGACTGTCATTTCCAAGTCAGCAAGAAGGTCGGAAAATCAGTGGCATTAAGCACAAGGTTGCCAGACGAAGCCGTTCGCAAGAGTCCGAACAAGCGAGAGAGGTGACGGCCGGCGAGCTAGCGGCCGAGGCGGAGTTGCCAGTTCGGATCGCAAAAACTGCGATACCTCTGGTAAAATCGACGTTGGCGGCGAAAGGTTGCAGCAGAGGATGGAATGCATGGTCCCAGTTTCGCCCGTAAGGCCGTTCAAAATACGTACGAAGGACGATAAGGCTCCTATTAAAAGTACAAAAAAATAGAGAGTGGCAACCTCGGCGGATACGTTCGTGGAAGGCAGTGTCCGTCTGGACTCGCCGACGCTCGAAAACAATGCCAATGCTAATAAAGACGAACTACCTCTGTCTTAAGGGAGCCTTCATCTTGGAGATCTAGACGAGATTCTCGCTCTAGATCCGTGAGCAGAGAAAGAGTGAGACGTTCTCGTTCCTGCTGACTATCTGGGATCGAGCCAACAGCGGCCAGCAAAGATCAAAGAGGCGCGGCCGTAGGGGCAGGCGGCCGTGGAATTCCGGGCCGTCTGTCAGAAGATAGAGGCGAGACAACATCTCTCGTGACGGAGAGTGGTACACTAGAGCCGGAGGAAGGAGAAAACCAAGAGTTTCTGGCCTCGTATGCAGAGGTTATTGATTTGATTCGTCAATTCAATAGCCTTTCGGAGAAGACAGAAACACCGGCCAGTATGCTTCCTCCTGGAATTGACATGGCGTTTGGACTAAAGAGGGATACCAAGGTGTCGTATGAATTGCCTTGTTCGAGTTCATGCGGAATCGGTCTTGCAAAACACGTAAACGCAAAGATTGCAGGGAGGGATAATTTCCTTAAGATCTAATAGATCATTTTAAATTTATTCCCCCTCCAATGATAAAGCAAAGGAAATATTATACGACACCGAAGGTCCCTTTGCTGTCTAGACAAATGAACCCTAATGTTGTAAGGTTAAGGCCTGGATTACCCTTGGATCAAGTTAAAATGGAGTGCCCTTCGATGACGTACCAAGAGGCTGCCACGTTAGAAGCAACAGCTTCTTCTGTCTTTCAGGCTGCGTCCTGGTTAGACCTTTGGTCAACAGCAGTGGCGAAAATTGCATCCTCGGAAGCAACAAGGAAAGTAGTAGATGAACCATTGTTCATTAGATTACTACAGTCAGGGTCCAAGGCGATTGCGTACCTGACAAACGTAAGTGCCAATGTTTGGGCAAATATCCTGCTAATGAGGAGAGATGCAGCATTGGCTAGACTAAGCCGCAATGTGGATTTGGATTCCCTGTTAGCAATGAGGAATGGGGATATCTTGGAATCGCAACTACTGTTGCCAGAGGTCATACTGGAAGAAGCAATAGATAGAAGAAGGATGGACACTAACGATAGGTTGGTGCAACAGGCAGTTAGGAAAACCTCTAACAGTCAAACTATTCCTTTGGAGAAGACAACAGCAGATGTCTCGAAAGAAACCAGTGAGACATAGCATCCCTAATAGAGTCAAGACACCCTCTTCCCCAAAGAGGATAACTCATCGGCCCTTTCACAATAGAAACAACAGAGGAAGGGGGAGAGGCGCAAGAAGATAGGATGGGCGCCTGCCATCACTCGGCCACACCAGTGGGGGGTTGCCTGGCAAATCACTGGAAGGTGTGGCAGGAACTGGGGGCAGAGCAGTGGGTGGTGGATGTTCTCAGGATCGGGTATTTGATTCCGTTCGAGGTAAACCCCGCCCCTGACAGATCAACCATTACCCACGTCACTTATGCCCACAAATCTCAGAAGGCCACTATTCTGCAGGACGAAGTGAAGAAGATGATGGAAAAAGGAGCTGTGCAACAAGTATGCAGTCCGAAAAAAAAAAAAAAAAAGGCTTCTACAGCAGGATTTTCCTGTACCCAAAGCCAACGGGGAGTGGAGGACAGTAATAGACCTGTCAACGCTGAATCTGTTTATAAGGAAAACCAGTTTCAAGATGGAAACTCCGAAAACGGTTCTACAAGCAGTCAGAATCGGAGACTTTATGCTGACAGTCGATCTAAAGGACGCATACTTTCAGATACCAGTCCACAGTCTTCAAGGAAATTTCTCCGCTTCAGTCTTGCAGGGAAAGCTTTCGAGTTCAAGGTCCTGTGCTTCGGATTGACACGTCTCCTCAAGTTTTTACAAGTGTTCACCCTCGTGTCGGCATGGGCGCACGCTCAGGGGATCAGGCTGATAAGATATCTGGACGATTGGCTGGTGATAGCAAAGTCCAGGAGAAATTACTCAGGGACAGGGCGGCCCTCCTGCAGCTTTTGTCACAGCCTAGGTATTGTGGTGAATCAGCAGAAGTCGCAGCTGGATCCAATGTCAACGTTTGGAATATCTGAATGGTGATAGACACAACAGAAACCAAGTATTCCCGACAGACCAAAGAGTACAGAAATGCAAACAAGTGGTGAATGCCTTTCTGGGAAAGCAGACACAGCCAGCAAGACAGTGGCAGGTGGTGCTGGGAATCCTAACCTCCCTGGAGAAGCTAGTAACACAAGGAAGGAAGGCATACACCTTCGGTCCCTACAATGGAGGATGAAGGAGTTTTGGTCACCAACAGTAGATCACCCGTACGAGCAAATTCCCTGTCGGCAGAAGTGAGGAAAGCCTTGCTGTGGTGGGTGGACGACGACAATCTGACCAGTGGGTGTCCCCCTTCAACAATCCTCCCCAGACCTCTTGCTGTTCTCGGATGCATCACTAGAAGGCTGGGGAGCCCATATGGAGGAGTTGATGGTGTCAGCAAAATGGAGTTGCAAGGACAGAGAACTCCATATAAACGTGCTGGAGTGAAAAAGCAGCTTTCCTGGCTCTACAAGAATTCAGGGAGAGAGTAAAGGGACACTCGGTGGTATTGATGTCAGACCACACCACAGTAGTAGCTTATATAAACAAGCAAGGAGGCCTAGTTTCTCGGCAGTTACATGTGATGACAGTTCAACTTCACCAGTGGGCTATAGAGAACCTGGTAGACATCAAGGCCAGGTATATTCCGGGAAAAAGAAACATGTGGCCGACAAGTTGAGCCGCAGGGATCAGATTCTGGGAACGGAGTGGTCCCTACACCAACAGGTAGTGGACAGGATGCTCATGTTGTGGGAAGGACCGATCATAGACCTATTCGCAACCAGGTACAACAAAAGTTGGAAGTGTATTGTTCAGTAGTCCGGACGCAGAGGCAGCAGCAGAAGATGCGCTACAACACCCCTGGGACAATCTGGACGTGTACGCATTTCCTCCATTTTGTCTAATCCGTCAGGTTCTGAACAGGGTAATGCGGTCTCAGAACCTCAAGATGACCCTGGTAGCCCCGTTATGGGGCCTAAAAGCAGAGTGGTTTCCAGACCTAACTGGGAACTCCTAGTAGATGTGCCAAGAGAGTTACCTCCATGGAGCAACCTTCTGTGTCAGCCTCACGTGGAGAGGGTACCACCAGTCGGTGAAGTCCCTATCGCTTCACGGGTGGAGACTGTCAAGTATCTCCTCCGAGAGCGAGGGTTTCGCAGGAAAGCAGCAACTCAGATGGCAGGTAATATCAGAAAATCATCTGCGACAGTATACCAAGGGAAGTGGTCAGCATACTGTGATTGGTGTCGTAGGGGAAACGTGTCTCCACTCGGTACACTATTCAGCAGTTAGCAGCTTTCTGATATATCTCAGAACAGAAAAACATGTCTGTATCTGCAGTGAAGGGGTACAGGGCTGCTCTAGCCTCAGTCTTACGAATGAAAGGAGTGAACATATCGTCTTCATGGGAGTTGGCCATGCTGATGAGGAGCTTTGAACAGTCATGCCCACCAAAGGAGCTAAAAACCCCAGATTGGGATCGACCAAGGTACTGAGTAGTCTGACAAAAACCCCACCCTTACGAACCACTAAGGCAGTCACGGATAGGAGCTGACCCTGAAGACAGTCTTCTTATTGGCCCTGGCTTTCAAACCAAAAGGGTGGGGGAGCTACATGGCCTCTCATATCTCATAAAGCACCTCGAGAGGTTGGAGATCAATGGTGTGTGAGTTTGTCCCAGAATTCGTGGCAAAGACCAAAATCCAACAATAGTAGACGGCAGATTCGACTCCTTACCATACCTTCCTTGGCAGACTTTGTAGACAACGACAAAGCTGAAATGCTCCTGTGCCCCGTCAGGGCCACTAAGGGAGTACTTAAAGAGAACAAGGCACCTCAGGCCGGTGCCAGAGGTTGTTCGTAAGTACAGGACGGAACAAGAAGGAAGTGTCCAAGAATACATCACTTTTGGCTAAGGGAGACAATCAGAAATGCTTATACTGCAGAAGACAGAGGGTCAGATAGCCAGGTGGGAGCTAGAGCTCATGACATCAGGGGTGTGAGTGCTTCCCTGGCATTTAAGTAGAACATGTCTGTGGATAAAATTCTGAAAGCTGGCGTGTGGAAGCGCCAAACAACTCACCTCATTTTATTTGAAAGATGTTGCCCATAGATCCTTGGACACCTTTTCCTTGGGTCCAGTGGTGGCGCCCAACAAGTGATATAGTTCATCCAGTGCCCCTGGCGGTCAGTTTGCGTCTAGTCTAAGATGAAGGTATGAAAGTAGAATGAATGGGATGACTGGTCTTTTTTCTTTACTACTTTCTTCCTACTCCTTTAACTACGGGCAATATGAAGGAGATACCGTCATGTGCTGGAACGGACTAGATGCAGGTGAGATGGTCAGCCATACTGTGAAGCTATCTTAGCTGATGATATACTTTTCCAGTAGCAACACACCCCTCTGGATAATAAGGAAAGAGGGTGAAGGTGGATCCAGTCGCAAGGGACGAGTAAACAGTGAGAAATGGTATCTACACCCAGTGGGAGGAAACCAATAGACCCGCTTATATCTTTGGTCCTAGGTTCATTGTCCATTCTCTAGAATTTCCCTATATATTCGGAAATGGATAAGGTGGCAAACTTCCAGTCAGTTGTAGAGACTTACCTCCCTCCAATAGTAAGTCTATCCTAATGTTAAGACCGAAGTTTGTTTCGTGTATGAACAAATACCAAATTTGTAACTAATTTGTATTTTTCATAACTAACAAACCTGAGGGTCTTAACATTAAAGGCCCACCTCGAACCACCCCTCTAGCAGTCTAAACTGGGTTAGAAATATAACTGATGGGTCACAGGTAGCCGTGGGCATTCTGGGTATACATGCCCCGTGACCTGGTATAGATGCATTTAGTCCCTGGATCTCACAGGTAATTTTAATTCTACTAATGGTTTCCAGCTTGGCGCTAGTAAACTAGTAATCCTAATGTTAAGACTCAGGTTGTTAGTTATGAAAAATACAAATTAGTTACAAATTTGGTATTTTAGGATGTATAGTGAAGCTTTTTAGCAGGATTTAGATATGTATGGGAGGGGAAAACCAGTGCATGTATTTTATAGAATGCTAAAATTATGAACACAGCACTGCTTGTGAACTGTGATAAGACCAATAACGAAAGCTTGTGAGACAAGATGAGATATATGCCAGTGAAATTTCTTCATGGTTAATGCCTCGGTAATGTTTTGTGTTCTGCTCTTCCTTCATCCAGCAAAGGATAGCTCAAGAAGTATTGACCACACTAAAAGAACACCCAGATGCATGGACACGTGTAGAATGCCGATACTAGAATTTTCGCAGAACCAACAAACAAAATATTATGCTCTTCAGATTCTTGAACAAGTTATCAATTCAAGATGGAAGGTGTTGCCACGGGACCAGTGTGAAGGTGAGATTTTAAATTATTTCTTGGAAAATATGACCATCTTTGCTGTCTGATTTCTTGTAGGTTCTGCCATAGTTTGCTGTATGAGTTCTTGTAGGGTTGGCACCTGACATTTTCCAGAGGAAGTTTGGTCATGTATGACATGTACTATTTCTACGAAAATGCAAACCTGTCTTATATTTAGAAAGGCATTTTATATATATATATATTATATTATATAATATATATATAGATATATATATAAATAAAAAAACTTAAATCTTGTTGAACAAATATATAAACTTAAATCTTGTTGAACAAAGGTACTCTTATTTTAATCTTGCTGAACAAAGGCACTCTAATTTCATTCCTGCTGCCATACATATTGGGAAAATTTTTAACATCATCAGCTTTTCCATATTTAAGGATATAAGGGGGAGGGGGCTGTCTGGCTGGCTTATGTCATTTTTTAAGGACAGGACTTTGATATTCATACTACTTGATAAGGTGATTTTAGACATCTCTAAAACACACATGATTTTCGCCTCTGACCTTCAGTTTTGTGATGCCAAGGCAATTTATCCCGAAAATAACCATTTTTCAAATTCTATCTCCCTTGATATTTAATATTAAGACCTGGGATTACTACCATTTATAGACCTGATGTACACCTCCAATCAAATGAGTTTTTTTTTTTTAAATAAACCCTATAAATGGGGGGGAAGACGAAAAAAAAAAAAATTGGAAAAAGGGCTTTATTTGATTGTTCTATAATGTCTTTCTGAGTTATATACCAAATTTCAGTGCTATAGCTTTAAAACTAAGTGAGAAGATAGATTTTGAAGGTCAATAAATATAGTTTTGAGATACGGGCGTTCAAAGTTTTCCTTTGTATTTTTATAAAGACAATGTTAATAAATATGATTATTATGAATGCATATTTCTGTTTTGGGTATTAATAAACCAAAACTAATGTTATCATAATTTAATCATAAATGATGATCTGTTTGCTCATATATCGTAGCCTTGGGCACTGCGTCAGGCAAGACGGGGCACTCCTTTCTATGCAACTCTCTCTCTCTCTCTCCCTCACTAACTCTGCTTATTACAGCGAATTTTCTTCTGTATGTTAGCGAGGTGTTTTCCTTGTATTTTCCTCTTTGCCATGATGAAAATCTTACAGAAACAAAGATAAACAGACGTAAAATCAAGAGAATGTCAGATGTGAAACTCGAATGTGTACTCACTTTTTACAAAGACAATGTTAATAAATCATGATTATTATGAATTTCATATGCCTTTTTGGGTATTAATAAACCAAAGTTATGTTATTTATCATAAATGAAGATCCCTTTGCTCAAAGAACCGTAGCCTGGGGTACTGCACGACGTGCGTCAGGCAAGACGGGGGCTTCTTAACTATGCACCCCTCCCTCTCTCTTCACTAACTACGCTAATATCGCATGTATTTTAATATCCTGTAATCATATTAAGGCCATTTTCTTCGTTTGTATGTTAGAGAGATGTTTTGCTAGTCTTTTCCTCATTTGCATGATGAAATTCTTGCCGAAACAGAGATAAAAGCCAGCGAATGTCAGAGGTGAGACCCGAACGCACACACTACAAGAGGTTCTCCTAGCACTAGAAAGTAGTAAACTGACTAATTTCCCTCCTGCCGCCTCATGTAACTACAGACGTCATTGCTCACAATTTCTTTGACTAAATATCAAAATTTACGATAAGAAAAATTGCATTTTCTTGTACTGATCAATGTTTTTGGCTTATTGAGTTGCGTTCACTAATTACCCTGTATCTACGAAAATAAGATGAATTTTGAAGAAATATTTTGTATATGTATTCTCCATGGCCAAACGAAGCTCCATGAATTTTTTCATGACTGCATTTTTCGCCCTATACCCCCATATATAAGGGTTCCGGCCGGTCCCCTTAAGTAGTCTTAAATGGGGTTCATTGCCAGCTGAAAGTTTCTCTAAGTACTTGTCTCTTCCCTTTTGAACATATTTAGGACGTTGATGAATATCCATTTGGTTGGGATTAACCTTCCCAATTCACTTTTCTGTCTCCTGTTGGTCGCCTCACAGACCCCCTCACTGTAGTTATTTGTTCTGTTATCTCCATCTAACCTTTTTTTTTTTTTTTTTTTTTTTTTTTTTTTTTTTTGTTTTTTTTTTTTTTTTTTTTGTTTTTTTTTTTTTTTTTTTTTTTTTTTTTTTTTTTTTTTTTTTTTTTTTTTTTTTTTTTTATGCATATTCCACATCTCCATCAGAAATAAAGGACTTTGTCTGCCTGCTCCATGCTGATTAGGGCGGTTAATATAATTGTCTTCGAACCAGTTTGGCACAAAACATTGACCAGTTACCATTTTTTCATGTACGTAATACAGTGTCGGGATTGCTGTTATATACAATGGAACTTCGACATACGAAAGTTCCTACTTACAAAAAATCCAAGTTTCGAAAGCAAAGACGAAGATTTTTTTGCCTCTATATATGAAAATAATTTAGGTTGCGAAAGGGTAAAGTCCAAGATTCGCCCGGACCACCAAGAACAATTTTAAAACTCAAGCGCCACCAACTGAGTAGACTCGCCACCTTCCTCCCACTCTCCCATTGGTTCCTGATGCTAGTCACTGCCATAAGATCCTGCTCTCTTATTGGTCAGTATCATGCCTCTATGTAAAGGCGTTCCTTGACCATTTTTTGCGGCAGCGTTATCGTAAACATCGGAATTAGTTTGTTCACATATATGTATTTTGCTTGTTCACGTAAATTCATGTTAGTGATTTCGCTTTTGTTGTACTGTAAGTTTTGTGAACTTAATTACGTTATTAACCATGGGTCCCAAGAATGTTGCTGAAGTTCACGGAAAGAAGAGGATGCTTTCTATGGAGAACGAAGATGGAGATAATCAAGAAGTGTTAATGTTTTCTGCCATTTGTTAATGTGTTTCGTAAAGTTTAATGTTAATGTTTTCTGCCATTTTTAATGTGTTTCGTAAAGTTAAGTGTTCATGCTCTCTGCCATTTGTCCTCCTCCTCTGTTGCCACTCAGAGATTGCCTCACTTGAAAGGAAAGGTTCCACATTTTACTACCTGAGGTACTACTGTATATAAATGCATGAGATCAAAATCATTTAACTGCTGTAATAGATTTTGAGACATGAAAAAGGCAGCTTCTGACTTCCACACTGGGAAAGGAATCTTTCATGATGGTAACCATCTCATACATCTTTGTATAGGTTGCCTACTGTTTGTTTTGTAAAAGCGCATACAGTACAGGGTAAACTAAACTCCGTTATTTTCCCTAACTGTGATGATATACACTTGATAAAATAGTTTTGGAAGTTGCTCTCTCCCAAATGCAATAATCCGTTCATTGTTTGTCCCTCTATCCATCAAGCAGAAATTTTCTTCTGTTTTTGGGGTCAGTGTATACAGGTATTCTCCTACTTACGATGGGGTTAGGTTCCGAAAAACCCATCGTAAGTTGAGAAAATCGTATCTCGGATATAGCCTAGCCTACACTAAGTTAATCAGTACCATATAGGCTAGGCTATATACACATATATGGAAGATTAGCCTACACTACACACCAAGTATACCTATACATATAATAAGGTATATTAATTATAATATCAGCTAGTTCGGGTGTTTTTCAATGCAGATTGACTTATGATAATTAAGTATAAAAAGAAACTTAATAATAAGAACAAGGATCAGACTGTAGCGTAAAGGGTACTCACCAAGATTCGGTCCGTTGTCGGCATACATGATCGGTGTCAGGCTGTTCATGGCTACTATAACTAAAGATCGGAAGAGGAGGATGATGATAAAGCAGCAGGATCATCAATTCGCTCTTCCTCAGATAGAATTTCTTCTTCTGTTAGTTCAGGTGTCTCGAGGAAACAACTGTTCCGAGACGTACAGGATCGAGTCTCAAGTGAGGGGGTAGGGCTGGGGGAAGCGGAATGCACTGGAGTCGTTCTCATTGAAGAAAAAATCCATTGTAGGTTGCACAGTGCGTTTCTTCGTTCTTCATAAATAATCGGTAACATGCAGCACTGTCTTGATGAGCCCTCTGAACTTTGGCAAACCGTTCCTCGTCCCCATCCATTTCCACGTTAAAAGTTTCAGTCCTTGATCAAATAAAGCAAAGCCTCTGCCAGTTTTTTAGTCGTAAACGTTCGCTCCGGCTCTTTTATTTCTTCTTCCTCTTCTGCTTTTTTTTTTTCTTCTGCAAGTGCAATTAAATCCTCTGCCGTTAGCTCTACATCTTGCACATCTATAAGTTCTTGGATATCTTCCTCGTCAATTTTCTAAATCTAAACTTTTTCCCAAGTATCAAGATCTTTTTATTGATTTCCACTTCTTCTTCATTCTGATCGAAACCTTTAAAACGAGTTCACATACACTTTCAGCAGATTTTTCCAGACCCCATTCATACACTCTTTCTTTACCTCCTTCCACGCCCTTCCAATGTTCATAATGGAGTTAAGAACACTAAATTCTTTCCAGAAAGTTCTGAGATCTTTTCTCCTCGTTATCCGTAGCCTTGAACAGCCTGCGCAAACGTGTTCCGAAGATAATACGCCTTGAACGTAGCCCCAGCAGCACCCTGATCCCTGGGTTGTATGAGAGAAGTTGTGTTTGGTGGCAGAAACACAACTTTTTTACATTCTCGTTAATATCTCCGATGTGCTGAGGGTGGCCAGGAGCATTGTCGAGAATCAGAAGAATTTTGAAGGGGATGTTATTTTTCCTACAATGATCTTTCACTTCCGGAATGAAGCAATGAACGAACCAGTCCTCGAACAATATTGCAGTCATCCAAGCTTTTTTATTATGACGGTAATGCACAGGAAGTGTCTGCTTGTCGATGTTTTTTAAAGCCCTTGGATTTTCTGAGTGATAAATCATAAAGGGCTTAAGTTTATACCCCAGCCACATTTCCCCCCAAGCGAAAGAGTCAATCGATCCTTGTATGCCTTAAAACCCGGGCATCGCCGTTGCTTCTTTGTGGATGTAGGACCGTTGTGGCATAAGTTTCCAATAAAGTCAGGTTTTCGTCAACATTAAAGATTTGCTCTGGCAAGTAGCCTTCATTAACGACGATCTCGTGTAAAACATCCTTAAATTAGCGGCTCCGTCGGCATCAGCGCTTGCTGCTTCACCGCTAATTTTCACACTGTGAAAAATTATGGTTGGTTCTTGAAACGACGAAACCATCCATCCCGCACTTGCTGCAAAACTTTTGTTGTGGTTATCATCATAATTCTTCTTCAGTTCTTCAAAAAGCATGCGCGTTTCTTGTCCTTGAGATGGTGGATACCGTCGATTGCGATAAAGAACGTTCGTCACGTGCGATAAACCATGACTGCCTTTCCCGCTTCACGCTTGGTTTATTATTTTCAGTTTCTGCTCCAAAGTGATGGATTGCCTCTTCTTTTTTGCACTACCAGCAGGACACCTATTTGGTTGTTTGGCAGACCATAGTTTTTTGTTTTAATTTTCGGTACTTAAAAAAACACTCAAAAATCACAAACGAACACCGACCAAATGTTACTTGGTTCAAAACGAGCGCAAGTGAGGTCGAACTCATTGCCGCTGTACCTACGCCAGCCTCTCGCTCTCGGGCCAACATATCGTACAGCGTAGTACGCTGCTGCCAGCGCTCGCTGTGCGCGAAATTTAAAAATACGCATTTTCAACTTACTTTTTTTTTTATTAATTGCTAACCCCATCGGATTATCGTAAAACGGATTATCGTAACTCGAGCACTACCTGTACATCGTGTATTCATGATGTGTGGACCTGGATTTTCATGGGCCTGATTAACTTCACTTTGTTTTCTACAAATAATTTTTCACATTGCTTACCTGATTGGTAGCTATGCCATACCTGCCACAGACATTTTTTCAATGCACTTGTTGATATCTTACTTGAAGGCTCAAGTCTTTTCAGTCTGGTTTCTAGCATCAGTTATGACCTTTTCCACTTCGATGGCAACTGCTGAAAGTGGATGAGTATGTTTGCTGACCTGTTTGATCACCACTCTTTCTAACGTGTGAATTCTGGACTTGCACTTAAGTAACTTCTTCATGGCATCACCAAAACTTAACTTGCTCTTGTGTTATGCTTGGTTATTCAAACAGTTTAAAGAAATAGAATGCAGTCTGCCAAAGGTTTAAAGAGATAGAACATGGGTTTGGTACTGCAGCTCTAAAAGCAAAACAGACAGTCCCAAGAATGATGAAACAACCAAATGACTCAATAAGTGTAAATCCTTGTTTATACAGTATTAACACTTACAAATTTACAAATGATCTAAAGAAGCAGTTGGCAGCGCTGAATCAGTGGTGCTGTAATGGTGGTGCTGAACTGACCTATTCCCAGAGGAATATACTCTTGTTCTTCAAGAAAACATTGGTTATTAGGTAGTTATGATCACACATATAGATTGACTGTTTCTCGTTTCCATAAGTTATAAGCTGGCTTAGAAACTTATGATGAAGATAAAATTATAGTAAATATATGTTGAACTGGAACTTGGTAGGAATAAGGATAATTAAGATGCTGATAAAGCAGCTTCGATGTGTGTATTGATGAGCCAGATTTATAACATTAAATTAAAAATAGATTGTGGTGGTCTTCATTCTAGGGGGGAAATGCTGCATTGAAATAACAGTATCCCATCTTTGAATTGGTTCCACTTCTTAGATCTGCTTACGTATATTATGTATGATTGTCCATTTCCCCTATTATGATTGTCCATTTGCCCCAGTGTATAGAATTTAGAATTTATTGATGGTGCATATTACACAATGTAGAATGTATAGTTTTAGAAACAAAATCATTGAAGAATTTTGTCCACTGCCGTTTTCAATTTATTGAATTTTTTTATAGTAGTAATAATGACTAGAATAGAATATCAATATTGGTAATCAAGCTAAATGTATTTGTCAGCTTTATATCATGGAAGTATAGTTAACATTAATGGAAATTTTTTTATTGTGAACAGTTACTCTCTCTCTCTCTCTCTCTCTCTCTCTCTCTCTCTCTCTCTCTCTCTCTCTCTCTCGTCTCTCTCTCTCTCTCTCTCTCTCTCTCTCTCTCTCTCTCTGTGGTGTATTCAGTAACTTGTGGACAGCTCATTATGCTTAGCTTATAGTAGATTTTAATGTATAATACAGCTTCGATTATAGTGTGCAGTTTTTTTATGAAACTAGATAATGACTTTTTTTTTCTTATCCTTCAGGTATTAAGAAATACATTGTCAATGTCATCATAAAGCTCTCTAGTACACCAGAATCTTTGGAAAGAGAGAAGGTTTATCTAAATAAACTCAACATGATCCTAGTGCAGGTAAGCCAGTTTACAATTAGTAGATCAGTACATTGAAGTGTTGCAAATCCATGTTGTAGATGTTCCTGGAACTTGTGTTATGTAAGTTTTAGCTTCAGCGAATTGCAGTTTTGGACACAATCTTTAGGAAATATTGGCAGAATTTTCAATCTTTTAAATATTTAAACTTTCTAAAAGCTTCTGATAATTTTATTTATCAACACAAACCCTTCAGAACAGCCCAGTGATGTTAACTGTATAACCTGGCTTTACTACTTGACATATTAGTGCTTGTAGTAATTTTGTCAGTGTCATTTGCCCTATGTTCCAAAGGCTGATGAAGTTTATCAGTTTACTCCAGGTATCAGCCTGTTAGTGTGATATGTATTGTAGTGCTTTCTTTCGAGATTTAACCAAAAAACAAACAAAAAATTTCTTGTGTCCCAGTAAATTCTTGATTCCATAAATTCTGCAACCTATTGAAGACTTATCTTTTAAAGGACTCTATTATCCCTCTAATCCTCCAAAAGCCATTTGGTTCTCGTGGATTACTGATGTATAATGCCTACTCAACCTCAGAACCCCTAACATATTGTCCCAGAATCACTGAGTATGTCATTTCAGCAATCTTTTATTTCTAATAGGAAATGAGGAATTATATATATAAAAAAAAAAACAGGTGATGCATAGGATATCAGTTACCATCATATGTTGATTAGAATAGATTCCAATAGAAAACAGGACATGAGGACTACCTCTGCAGTATCCTCATAGTATAGCAAGTTTAATTTTCCAAAGTAGACAAATTCTTTGTGGTAATATTGAAGGAAAGTTGGCACTTTATATACTAATCTTTTACTCAGATGGATTAAAGGAAATATGTTAGTATACATATTAGGCCAGCTTCTGAAGTCTGTGGTATGGTAACTCAGACTTAAGTTGTCTGTTATTGTGAATGTAAACTTTTGAAAGAAAGCCATCTTGATCTCATTTCAACAATTTATTCATTTATTTACAGATTTTGAAACGTGAGTGGCCTAAGAACTGGCAGTCATTTATTCCAGACATTGTTGGGGCTAGTAAAACCAATGAATCCATGTGCCAGAACAACATGGTCATATTGAAATTATTGTCAGAGGAAGTGTTTGATTTCTCCACTGGCCAAATGACACAAACTAAAGCCAAACATCTCAAGGACACTATGTGTTCAGAATTTCAGCAAGTGTTTCTTCTTTGTCTTTTTGTTATGGTAAGTGGTTTGTCGATTTATTACGAGTGTCCAATTGTACGTTGTGGTCTAGCAACTTCTTTTATATTAAGACGTCAAAATTTGAGTACATTGTAATTATTCAATTGTATTTGTGAAGAAAAAAAAAATGCTGTTATATCTTTAATTTCAGTAAAATGTCCTGCAGTAATTTTGCTCAGCTACCTATGGAACTTGATACGTAGACTTGATACGTGGAACAACTTAGGTCTTAATATTAGGATAAATCTTCTTGTGCCGGCTGGAAACCGGTTAAAAACAATTAAAGATCATAAATGCAAGGAATCTGTGGCATCTGGTATCCGATATGTATTTGAGGTGGAAGTAAGTCAGATACTGCACTTGAACCTAGTGACACATGAGTTTCAGCAACCTCCTTGGCGAATAAACATTCGCTTTGCTCTCCTCCTACCCCGTGCTGATTTTTTTTTTTTTTTCTTTCTTCACGCCTGTACTGTTGTTTTAAAAGTTCTATCCAGTCTAAGCATGTCCCATGACTGTCAACATATTCATCATCAACTGTTTTAGGTATATGCTGCCCTGTCTCTCAGGGACATTTCAATATGTTTTATTTCTTCTTCATTGATATATTTCTAACTTGCTGCATAGTAGGCTTTAGTATGTCATTGTTCTTTTTTCTCTAGCACCTTTGTTCTTTTTTCTCTAACACCTTCTAGGTGTGCGTAACGATATATTTTTATTTTTTTCATTTACTGGCTAGACAATATTTTGTTTCAGCAACACAATATCTAGGAACATGGTAATGTTTTAGTTTGTCAGATTTTGTGTAGGTCAAGACTATGGGTTCATGTTGCAGACAAGGGTATGTGCGAGGATTTGTTTTACTAAACATGAAAGTTTTCCTTCACTTTTTCAACACGAATTTTGATGGCAGAAGCTCTCTGATTGCTTTGGTCCCAACTACTTGCTCAGGACCAATCAGAAGTTTCCGTATATTTTCCAACAATGGTGCAGGCCTGAGTCATATGGCGTGCGCACTCCCTTCCTTTACATATGTTTCTTTTCCTTCTCTCAAGGTGGGAGGTTACTTCTTTTCCTGAAGGGGAAGGCTTATCATTTGTTTCTTTTCAGGCTCTACAGTTGTCAGCATCAGCCCTGCTTCTCGCCTTGCAGTCGGTCAGCTGTGGGTTTCACTCAGATCCTGGGAGCCCCCTCTGTGTTCGCTTCCCTCTCCCAGAGTTGCCTCTTCACTAATTATTGGTATGCTCGTTGGTGATGTTGGGGGAGCTTGGAACCCCATCAGTGCTGATGGCAGTGTTCCTTTCAAGAATCTGAGTCCCTTCTCCGAGGTGACCTGCGAAGTTTACGTCGTCATTCAGGGGTACCAATCTAAACAGACAACTTCTCCAATGCATCTTCATCTGCTTCTCTGGTGTCTTGTTTGCCTTCGTTCACTTGTCATCACAATTTTTTTATTAATCCGCTATTACAATGTTTTCTGCTTTTGTAAGAGTAGTCTTCCTTGTGACGTCGTGGCTAGTTCTTATAACGACATAGTTTTGATCGAATCTGTGTTTCAAGAAAAGTGCTACCCATCTTCTGCTACCTCAGGCGTTCAAATTTCTCGGGAAATTCTTCGCTTTCCTTCACATGTACGTGTACTGGTGAGGCCCTCTTCTCTTGGTGCTCTCTCTCCCTTGTCTGCAAGCGGGGATTTGTCTTGTGTGGGGAGCTTCTCCTCAAGAACCTGCAACTCGAGCTCCAGGTGCACGATTTCCTCAGTCAGCGAGTTGGAGAGATAACCAGTGTCACCTATACTAGTTGTGGGATTTTCCCAAACTAGTATCTTCTCCCGTGTATCTTCTGACACTTTGGTAGGAGCAACCAATTATCCTGTTCATGGCTTGGAAGCCCATCCAAGTTCAGTTTTCTGCGGAAACCAAGACTAAGGATGCTTACTATTATTGATTTTCTTCAGAACTCCCATCCGAAGATTTTCTCCAGTTTGAAGTAGCTGTGAAGGATTCTACGGCGTACTAGCCAGAGTTAATGCAGTTTCCTTTGTTGGACGTTAGCGATTCTGGACATTCTGGGATGTGTTTCCAGCATAGGTGTTGTCGCCTTGACACTCGCACGTTCGTGTGTTAGTCACCTTAGTTCCAATTTATAGACGTCCATGGATGTGTTTCCCAAGAGCTGTAATGTAGTCTTCCTCTCATGGACGTGAATCTCCCCTTCATTTACACAGATATGTTCCTGTGGAAGATGATCTTTGCACTTCTGCATTTCGGAAGTCTCATGTTCGCCTTCAAGTCGTGGCACACCCGCGTACGTGACTTCACGGTCAGAGGTGGACGCACATACATGACTAGAAAGCTGTAGATCAACACTCTCGTTCCAGGGAGGAGGCTATCTCAAGATGTTACGGCCGGGTGTGGATGTTGCCTTGGTGGTATCCTACAGACATTCCATATCTTCTGTGTACGAGATTCAAATGGACCCTTGTCCTGTGCAATGCCATTGGTCGCAGCAAATGGATGTTACCCTCGTAACATCCTGATCATCTACATACAAGATCAATCTTCCAACTGTTGTATCCTTCATAACAAGTCTATGAATTCATTCAGTCAGGCCCTATGGCCTTCATTGTGGGAATTGACAGTCTTTGTATTGACCTGAAGACTTCAGCCCTTCTCAGGTAGGAAGAATTCTCGTTTCAGCTCCAATGTATGATGCTATTCTTCAAACTGCCCATAGGTAGTGAAGAAGGAGAAAAGGGAAAGAAAAAGAGACAAGTCAAGTAAGTTGGTACAGGGAAAAAGTTCATCATCCTTCCATAGTCTTAAAGTCTTCTAGGTCTAGACTCAAATACCTAACCAGCTGAGTAGAAGTATGGAGTTAGAAAATAATTCTACTTGCATCAGAAAAACGTCTTGTATGATCAGAATCGAATCCTTCTTTGTAAGCGTAAGGACAAATGGTTCCACAGAACTTTACTGTAAACCAGGGGTGTCAAACTCATGGCCCGCGGGATGGTCTTGAGTGGCCCACGAGGTGCCAAGACATTTTTCAACTAGAGCTACTATAACTGTTTGAACTGAGGAAAACTTAACTAAAGCTACTAAACTGTTGAAACGAGACATAAGTTTTACCTTTCATTCATATGATAATTTATTAATTTATTTCATATTATAATTGCTGGTAATAAGGCTCTTTTATTGCAAATCTTAATAAATGAGTCATACGGAATAAGTAATTACCAAATCTTTGATGGCCCTCAAGACCATAACCAAGTGCATAATTGGCCCTCGAAAGGATTTGAGTTCGACATCCCTGCTGTAAACAAACCAACCTATTGACCAGCTGTAACTACTTTGGGTCAAAGTAGAAGTGTTAGGTCAATATTCGTGTAGCAACAATTTGGATTGTTGCTACTAGAATATTGACCTAACACTTCGACTTTGACCCAAAGTAGTTACAGCTAGTCAATAGGTTGGTTTGTTTACAGTGAAGTTCTGTGGAACCATGGCTCTTACGCTTACAAAGAAGGATTCAATTCTGATCATACAAGGCGTTTTTCTGATGCGAGTAGAATTATTTTCTAACTCCATAGATGTACTATTGAGACCTACTCAACTGGTTAGGTATTTTAAGTCTAAACCAAGAAGACTTTAGGACCATGGAAGGATGATGAACTATATCCCTGTACCCACTTAGTTCACTTCTCTTTTTCTTTCTCTTTTCTCCTTCTTCAATACCTATGGGCAGTTTGAAGAATAGCATCATACACTAGAGCTAGCATGATGCAGGTGAGCGTTGCAGCCATACTGTTACAGCACTTTTTATATTCCATGAAACATAAATCTGCTTTTCAGTAGCTTCAACTCCTTTCCCCAGCAAGGCTAACATTGTTTGTTGCTTGAACAGATATAGTTCCTTTTGATTTTGTGTACCAAACCTCCAGTCGGTTCAGGATTCTCTTACCTCCCTAAAAATGAGTATCCTATTGTTAAGACCAAAGGGTTGTTTCGCACGTATGAACAAATGACAAATTTTTAATCAAGTTGTATTTTTCATAGCTAACAGTCCTGATGTCTAGACGTAGACTGCCCACCTCTAGCCACCCCTCTTATGTTTCATCCTGGCTTTGAAATAAAGACTAATGTGTCAATAGGTTCAAGCATAGTCTCTGACTCTCTTCCACCTCTACGTATCGGATACCAGATGCCACAGGTTCCTTGCATTTACAATCTTTGTTTTTGACCAGTTTCCAGCTGGCACCAGAAAATTTATCCAAATGTTAAAACCTCGGCTTTGTTAGCTGAAAAATACAAATTAGTAAAAAAAAATAAATGAATAAAAAAAATTATCATTAATCTTTTATATTTATTTTTTTCAGGAGAATTCCCAGAATCCAACTCTAGTTAGTGCAACTCTGGAAACCTTATTGAGATTTTTGAACTGGATACCATTAGGATATATATTTGAAACAAAATTAATAAGCACACTCATATATAAGGTAATAGTCTATTTTCTCTGTTCTGAAAACAAAAATTATGCATTAATCATGGGGATCAAACAGGTTAATGCTGTCATTGTAACCAAGACTCAAGGGTTGATAATTAAAAAATGGTAAAGAACTATATTTTTCCTTTGACATTTATAATTAGCAACTTTTGTTTCTTTCAGTTTTTGGGTCTGCCCCTTTTCCGCAATGTAACTTTGAAATGCTTGACGGAGATAGCAGGAGTTGCAGTGCCCTCATATGATGAATCATACATCATGATGTTTTCGCAGACTATTGCTCAGCTTCAAGAGGTGAGCTGTTTTAAGAGATAATTTTTTTTTTCTTTCCTCCTTGAAACAACATCTGTAATTACACCTGTCCTTGGGTTAGCCTTGTGAATTGATGAATTTTACCCATTCAAGTTTGAAATACCAAATTTGTTCATTGCTATGAAAATAAACTTTAGTACAAAACACGGTTTGTATACAAACGCTTTAATCATATATGGTCTTGCCTCCAATGAATGAAACCATTGTTGCACAAACTCTACCATACCTAGAAGAGTTAGGTATGTCCACATCCACATTCCCTTTGCTTATCCTTCGGGGTAATCCAAGAAGTAAACATCGTTATTGTCACTCTGCCCAGGAACATTCTTTTTGCTTTATAACCATTCTGTCATTATCTGAATATATTCACATATTTGTTAACTTTTGCTCTGCTTTTGTATGTTTAGTGTCTAAGATTCATCTCTCTTGCTATTGAAATTTGTAGATGCTGTTTAGGCCCACTTCATAAGTGCCAAGAAAAGGTACAAGTGCCATCATATGTACGGAGTGCTCAGGTTCCTACATAGTTTTAATTGATTATATATTGTATGATTGTGATTGGTATTTTATGCATTGTTGAAATATGGTGGGTGTCCTATATATGGACAGCATATGGTTGATTCTATAAGGTGTCTGTTGATGTATTTAAGTTGTGTTGTGACGTCATAGAGAAGATGGCGACGGCGTTGGGGGGATGTAAACAATATTAAGTGGAGTAGAAGGCACGTGCTGATGGTGTGTGGTTGGTAGGGGAGAGCTCTCTGTCTGGTAGGAGTTTTTGGGTCGTAAGTCTTGTTGTTCTAAGGTGATTTCTGGAGTATACTGAAGTTGGAGAAACCTTAGAGGTGGGTAGATTATTCATTTGTGTAAATAAAAGGGGTTAGGCTAGGGTAAAATTCAAACTGGTAGCAGAGCGTGGTTGATCAAAGATGCCTGGATCCGACAGTGAACAAAAGGAGACTACTAGATGGAGAAGGGAATGTCCTAGGTTTAGTGGGATACAAGAAGAATACAAAGAATGGAAAGGTCAAGCCGAAGATTGGCTATTGTTGTATGGAGAAGATACAAATGAGAATGAGCTTAAAAGGGAAAGCCCGAGAGCTAGTGGAAGCATTAGATAGAGATAAACTTACTGGTACAGAGGGTCTAAAGTTAATCCTAGAGAAACTAGATGAAGCCTATCTAAAAGACTCGGTAATGGAGAATTACGGCAGAATAAAAAGATACCTTCTAATAAGAAGAGAATCTAGTGAAAAGATGGCGGACTGTTTAATTAGATACGAGAAGGCAGCATCTGAGTGTGAAAGAGCAATGAGGAAAGGCGCGCTTGAAGGGGAAGTCAAGGGTTATGTAATAGACCAAGCAAATCTCACAGAAAATCAAAAACAAATGGTATTATCGGCTTGTGGGCAAGAAAAGCTAGAGTATGAAACAGTGTCGCAAACAATGAAAAGACTATTTGAGGGATTAGGGACTAAAGAGGAACGGGAATGGTGGGGGTCATCAGAAGGCAATGCCAGTTCTGGGAGAGGGAGGGAAAACCAGAGTTATCGGGGAAGATGGAACCGAGGCAGGGTTGGTAGAAATCCTATAAACAAAGAAGGGAATGTAACAATATGTGCAATATGCACCTTGGAATGGCATTGGGCTAGGGATTGTCCTCAGAATTTTCGTAATAGGAAGAAAACTGAAACAAGACGAAAAGAAAATAAGCTGAAAACAGAAACTGGGACAGAAGAGGAGGAGGTTTATGTAGGAGAAGTTAATAAAATAGTGGAAGCGTCGTGGGAGGTGGTTGATGCAATTTTGGACACGGTGTAAATCAACATTTTATATATTCAACTTAACCTGTCAGATATATACTTAGCTGTAGACTCCGTCGTCCCCGACAGAAATTCGAATTTCGCGGCACACGCTACAGGTAGGTCAGGTGATCTACCGCCCTGCCGCTGGGTGGCAGGAATAGGAACCATTCCCGTTTTCTATCAGATTTTCTCTGTCGCCGGTATTGTAAACATACGTTTTTGGTACCTCCTGACTTGATTTTCGTTTTTCATCGCCATCGATCTTTTGGGCTGTCTTTTGCAGGGAAGTACTGGGTCTTTGGTTTGGCATACGCCGCGTTCCAGCAGCCAGGCGCGAGCCGCGTTCCAACTGCCAGGCGCGAGCTGCGTTCCGACACCAGGCGCGAGCTGAGTTCCAACACCAGGTGCAAGCCGCGTTCCAGCAGCCAGGCGCGAGCTGCGTTCCAACACCAGGCGCGAGCCGCGTTCCAGCAGCCAGGCGCGAGCTGCATTCCAACACCAGGCGCGAGCAGCGTTCCAACAGCCAGGGGTGAGCCGCGTTCCAACACCAGACGTGAGCCGCGTTCCAACACCAGGCGCGAGCCCCGTTCCAACAGCCAGGCGCGAGCCCCGTTCCAACAGCCAGGCGCGAGCCCCGTTCCAGCAGCCAGGCGCGAGCCCCGTTCCAGCAGCCAGGCGCGAGCCCCGTTCCAGCAACCAGGCGCGAGGCGCCAGAGTTCCTTCCTTCAAGCGCAAGGCGCTAGAGTTCCTTTCTGCTGATCCGCAATCTTCTAAGAAGCGTGAAAGGAGCCTTCTAAGCAAGTAGAGCTTAGGAGGCATAAGGAACTTTCCAGGCGCGAGGCTTCTCTTTTTAGTTTTTAGCAAAATTAGCCTTCTCCTGGCAAAGGCGCAAGATGTCGCACAGGCGGCCGTCGCTTTTGTTAGGATGATTCTGATACTGAGAGAAGCCCTTCTCCAATATTCAGAAGACTGCTGTAACAGGCAGTTCCTCTCAGTGTGGACTCTCTCCTTCATTCATACTCTTCCCTCATTATGACGAGGCAAGAGCTACGGGAGTTTTTTCTTAATAAGAATCTCATCTATTTGGCGTTCGGGAATGACTGCTTAAAGGGAACATCAATCTTCCTTCCGTAAGCTCAGGATCTGAACAGGAATCCTGTCCCTTCCGCGATTTCTATGGAAATCACGAAGACTTATCGAGTTCCTGGATTAACTTTCTTCCTTAGGAAGATATTAAACGTATTGTCAAGTAAGTGCATTACACATAATTAACAAAAAATGTATACTCTTTGTATCTTCATGGGTTAGTTCTCATTGACAAAGATCTCGATACATCTTATTGCGTAAGCATATAAGCTCTCTTGGACAAGATTCGGAGGAGCTCTCATTCATTGATTAGAGAGACTTCCAGGTAATAGATGCGTAGAATACGTCCTTATGTCCGAGAGAATAGGAAGCTTGAGAGATTCTCTTCGATCCTCAGTACTCACTTGGGATCGCCTTCGGCTAATACTAAATCGTTCTATTGACGAAAAGAACAAAGATAGTAAATTTCCATTCTCTCTCTGCTCGGTGAGGAAAGAATGTAGTAGAGAATATGGTGTATAGGACTACTGTATGGTCAAGTCATATGCGCTTAACGTAGTTACCTCTATGGTTGGCAACTGAATTCCCTGTATCCTTCCAGGAGTTTCCTAGGTAAGGACTACGCTTAAAGGGTTTGTTACGACAACACCGACTCAGCTTCTGTATTTAACGAAGGTTGTTTCGCTTAAATATGCATTATTGAGAACTTCCTTAGGCTCGATAATAATTTTATAATATTCCTTCATTAAATGGAGTAACTGGCAACTCAGGAAGTACGGCGAGACAGCGATTGAAGGCTGCTGTCACTGTAGGCCAACACAGTACCATCTGGGTCTCGGTCATGAGCGGTTGGTTACATTTCTCTCTCCTACGGGATTTACTGGCTAACCGTATCTCTCCCCTACAATCACGGACTTAGCCTCGAATGGAGAGGATTTGAAGGCAAACATGAATAACATTGTCTGCATTTTGCTAAAGAAGCTTTCAATAGAAAGTTTTCTCGCAACCTTTCAATGCTGTTTACTGCAATGTAACAGAATTATAGAGGATTCTAACGCGGCAGAGCACTATATTATATAATGCTCTCATGCTTACGAAAGCATAGCTGTATTAGAGAACGGAGCATGCGCAGTGAGATGGATGAGTCTGATGGGAACCGTTTTCTTCGTGGCAGAAGTTTGTTTCCCTGAATGGACTATATTACACCTATAAGTTTTTTTTTTTCCTACCAAGAATGGCAATAACATATGAGAGGGTGCCGGGTACCATGACAGAGGTACAGAGGTTCTGGCACATAGTCTAAAGGAATTACAAGCAATTTAGGTGACTTGATAATTTCTCGATATAGCGAGTTGTTAACCGGAGGGTTCAGTAGCCTCTCTAACAGCAGGCTCGGTAACTTCACGATTCGTTCCTGATTTTGTTCCCCGGCTACTGGAGGAGGGTTCGATCCCAAGGAGGGACAAAATGAATTTTTAAATCAATTAGGCCAATTCCACAGCTCTCTCATATCTCAAGGAGCATCGAGAATCTCTCTTTTCGCCCCTGTTCACGTTAACAAGAGAGAACCTGTTTGGAACACAGACACTGAACGTAACGATCCTTAAGAGGTTTGCTGCACGATGTTGCACGTCCGTGAGAACCTTCTTGATCGACGATAATAACTATAACGTCTGTCTAATATTAGTTGGAAAGAGAGTTGTGGAAACCTGCGAGACGTCTTCTTCATAGATCTCTTCGCAATGTTGAAGACGAAGAGGCTTCCTCTAGACTGCTTCCTTATTCTCGATCCAAGAGCGGTAGCAAGATACGCCATCCTTTAGTTTGAAAGGGGAATAAACATTAGTCTTTTTTTCCCTATATATATAAATTCTTAACAGATATATTAAGATAATTAATGGCGTCAGAGGAAGAGGAGATGATGCTTTTCGCCCCTTTTTGGCCTTCGAGAGGCTGGATTGACAGAGGTCACGTCCTTCTTACAGCACTTTTCTAAAGGCTTTCCCAAGAGAGTCCGTCTACTCTATCAGCCTCACTTAAAAAGGACCTTAGAACCTCTTCACTCCACTCTGAGTCTGTCTGCATGCAGACTGATGAGAAGTTGACATGAATGAGAGGTTTTTCAAGGTGAAAGACAGTGTCATGTGATCCACATGACGGTTTTCTTCCCTTTCTGAGAGAAGAATCACCTTTGTATATATCTGCTATCAAAGAATACAGTAGCAGGCTATACTCCGTCTCTGCAAAGGGACTTAGAGATAGCAAGGGACTAAGATCTACGGGATCTTATACGATACCTCGATACGACCAAGAGTAGGATATCATGTACTTCGAGTTGAGATATTTTCGTGGCCCGCAGATTCCTTGTTCCGACTAGTTGGAACTTCTCCTCATCAAGCTTCTTTTAGAAATTTTATGAGGGAATTCATTTTTTCTCTTGACCTTACCAACTACCAAGAGGACAAGTGAATTTTTGTGTTTTGGTATCTCGCATCAGATTCAATGGAGATTCGGCGATAGGTTCTTGCTAGAATACTATGTCTGGCAAAGAACTAAAACCCTTCTAATCCTGGCTCAGAGCTTTGAAGTCAAGGGGCTTTCCCAATTGATAAGGGAAGAAATAGAAGGGTCTATTTGCCCGGGCAGGGTACGTAAGTTTTATCTTCAGCAGAAGAAATGGCTTAACGTTTGCCTACAGATTCGTTGGGATGCGATGAGGGCTTGGAACGCTTCCCAGAAGGTACTCAGAGGGACACGATAAGAGCTAAGAAAGCCTGGGTTCGCCCACTTTCAGCTCGGAGTCTCCTTCGAATTCCAGGCTCCTTCCCCTCCTTTGGGCAAGGAGAGGGAAGTTTCTGCAACGAGAAACCTCAACAGGTAGGAATAGATCTCGTTTGCAACGGAAGTACTCACGAAGGATCCTCCTCGGAGGAAGACTTCTCTCTTGTCCTGTTTAGATATCCTATCGTCTACTGGATGTAACTGGCTACAAACGCCTTCCCTCGTCCGAGGCCAGAGGCTCAAGGTGGAAGAGTTCCTTCCACCCTTCTCCAGTCTCCTGATAAACTTGTGGTTTGCTCAGGATCCTCGGGCAACGTAGCGCCAGCCAGGCACCAAATGCCAAACAGGCGAGAAACGCCTGAGGCAGACAGCTCAAATAAACGCTTTTATTGTCTGAGGTGGAGAAAGAGCGGGCCTCCAGCCTGGCGCAAATGCGCTAGAGACGAACAGATCGGACAGATGAGTGTGTCCGGTGTGGACATCGCCAGCCAACCTCAAGATTCCAGCCAAGCTCGAAGCTCCAGCGAAGGGGGAGGAGCTAGCCGGGCGCCAGGCGCCAAAAAGCGCTAGCCAGGCGCTAGGTGCCAATCAGGCGCAAGGCCCCTGCCAGGCTCCAGGCTTCATCCGGAAGAGATCTGTATCAAAGAACGCCCTGGTCTTTTTTGAGACATTGTGATCTCCAAAGCACTTGATAAGTGCCTTGATGATTCCTTCATTGTGATCTCCAAAGTTGAGAATTAAAAACGCAGGAAGTGCGAGCTTTTGCGAATTCTTGTTCTTTCCATAACAATATGTCATAAAGGACATATTAGCTGTCACATACGGGAGATGCAACTCTGTGTTGACTTCCCATTACCCGAAGGATGTCAAGATAACCTACGAGAGATCCTTCTCTCTTGGTTGATACGTGTCTGCGGATACGTTGCTGGGATAGGGAGCCGATACTGATCCTTAACTAGTGAGTTAAATTTTATTTAATGTCATGTTTTTCTTTGGGTTGTTTGAAAGGAGTTTGGGGATGTGTCTTTTCAATTTAAGCACTAACCCTCGTGTTAGGATCAGGTGATCAGGATCGGTGTAGATAAAATATGGAAGCTAACAGAGGAAGCACAATGGAGTAATGGCTTAATCGAAAAAGAAAAAGAGGAAATAAGAAAGTTACTAACAAAACTGATTGAAAATTGTGAGGTTTGTAAAAGATACAAAAGGAACCCCGCCAAACCAGTAGTAGTCTTTTCTTGGAGTAAAACGTTTAATGAAGTTGTAGCGATGGATGTGGGAGAGATAGTAGAGAGAAACCCCATAATTTCAGTGAGTTTTTGGAAACTTATTCTGAAATCTCGAGATGCCTGGCGTGTTGCTGTCGGGAAATGGTTTCCTCGTGGTACCATAAGGTGCTCATAATAAGAGTTATGGCACCAAAACCTACTTAACAGAGGCACCATTAACTGAAACTCGCAGCCATAAGTGCCATAAAGCCCAAGTTTCAGTTAACCCTCTTACGCCGACTGGACGTATTTTACGTCAACATTTTTTGTCTCCCGTGTGCCGACTGGACGTATTTTACGTCAACTTACAAAAGTTTTTTTTAGAATTCGCGGAAAAATACTTAATAGGCCTACCAGCCTAAAACTTTTGAATCACGCGCCTTGGGGATGCTGGGAGTTCACGGATCAAGGTGTTGTTTTGTTTACAATCGTTACGTAGGCGCGCAAGCGCGAATTTCTTTCTTGCCGCACTAAAAAGTATCTGTGACACATCTCTGAAATTATTTCGTCACTTTGACATAATTTTTGTACCATTGTAAATTAGCCGTTACATGAAGTATTATATATGAAAATGTGCGCATTTTTATGTAGAATACAACAATAAAATACTCATGATTGTAGCTTTTATCAGTTTTGATATATTTTCATATAAATAACGATAATTGCCAAAATTTCAACCTTCGGTCAACTTTGACTCTACCGAAATGGTAGAAAAACGCAATTGTAAGCTAAAACGCTTTTATTCTAGTAATATTCAATCATTTACCTTAATTTTGCAACTAATTGCAAGTCTCTAGCACAATATTTTGATTTATGGTGAATTTATGAAAAAACGTTTTACTTACGTCCGTGCGGTAACTCTTCCGAAAAAAATCATACATGCGATTGTGGTAATGTTTGGACCATTTTAAAATTGGCCGTTATATAAAGTTTTATATATGGAAATGTGCGCAATTTCATGCACAATACAACTAAAAACAACCCATGGTTGTAGCTTTTATCAGTTTTGAGATATTTTCATATAAATAACGATAATTGCCAAAATTTCAACCTTCGGTCAACTTTGACTCTACCGAAATGGTCAAAAAACGCAATTGTAAGCTAAAACGCTTATATTCTAGTAATATTCAAGCATTTACCTTCATTTTTGCAACAAATTGGAAGTCTAGCACAATATTTTGATTTATGGTGAATTTATGAAAAAAATAACATTTTCTTTACGTCCACGCGGTAACTCTTCCGAAAAAATCATACGTGCGATTGTGGTAATGTTTGCAGTATTTTAAATTAGCCGTTACATAAAGTTTTATATATGAAAATGTGTGCAATTTCATGTAGAATACAACAAAAAATAATTGAAGGTTGTAGCTTTTCTCATTTTTGAAATATATTTGCATATAAATCACGATAAATAGAAAAAAAACCACGTTTGGTCAAATTTGACTCTACCGAAATGGTCGAAAAACGCAATTGTAAGCTAAAACTCTTACAGTCTAGTAATATTCAGTCATTTATCTTCATCTTGAAACAAATTCGAAGTCTCTAGCAAAATATTTAGATTTATGGTGAATTTAAAAAAAAAAAATCTTTCCTTCCCTCCGCACGCGGATTCTCCGCCACAAATCTCCGAAATACGTACGTCCCATTCTCGGAATATTTGCTCCGTTTCATATTAGGCATTTCATAGAGTTTTATATATGAAAATGTGTGCAATTTCATGTAGAATAAAACTAAAAATATTTGAAGGTTGTAGCTTTTCTTATTTCCGAAATAATTGCATATAAAAAATATATATATAAAAAAAATTCGACATTTGGTCAACTTTAACTCGTCAGAAATGGTCGAAAACTGCAATTGTAAGCTAATACTCTTACAGTATAGTAATATTCAATCATTTGTCTTCATTTTGAAAGAAATTGGAAGTCTCTAGGACAATATTTAGATTTATGGTGAATTTTTGAAAAAAAAATATTTGTTTACGTCCGCGCGTTACGAATTCATGCATTATTTTGTGATAATATTTTCTCTGTGTTGCTTTTATCGTTTTACAATGTGTTATATACCAAAATGATCACAATTTAGTGTACATTACAAAAAAAAAGTAACTTGTTACCTTTAACCGTTTTGCGCACAGCGCGATTTAAATACAATTATATATGAAATTTCGTTTTTGCGCTATCATATATTGCATTATTTATATATGATAATGATAATTTTTTTCATTTCTGATGGTTGCATACTAAACTTCAGGCAATGACAAAAAAAGGAGCCAAAAATAAACTCTGAATCTTGAAAACTAAGCGTGCTGTGATTTTTTTGAAAAAAAATATTTTTTCCGCTTCCGCACTCACTCCGAAACCCCTCCGGCACACGGGAGACAATTTTTTATTTACCGCTCCGGCGTAAGAGGGTTAATGGCAGTTTTCGCTTATCGTCACCCAGCCAAGAACGGAACCCCCACCAATAACCGGGGACTACCTGTATTGTTGTATCAGGTCCGGTTTTGGTGACTAGGACTGTTCCATGGGTGTCCAGAATGAGTGTTCTGATCAGATGGCAGTTGTCAGAAAAGTATTAAAGACTTGTCACTGACAGGCAGCTTAGCAGAGGTTGTGTGCGAGTGACTCCTCAGGGAGCATTTGTCTAGTACCTGCCAAGCCTCTGATTAAAACTTTCCATTATGTATCAAACTTCGCAGTTGATATGTAATCCTACATCACTTCTGATGCCCAATCCTCGAGTGATTTCTTTTCCCAGCAAGAGCCACAGGTTTTGTCATGTATTCTGTTGGGACGGGACCCAGCTACTTTCAGAACGGCAGCTGACAGTTTAGTAGTACTTGCCATCCTGGAAACTCCCAAATAATGCTGGTATGACAGTCATCACCTTCTTCCACCTAGAGAGTTAGGTTCAATTGGGTTGTGGGCCAGGCTCCTCTGGTGGACGATTCTTATGAAGTCACATAGGTTTTATTTCAGATCCTCGGAGCTAGATGTGCTATAATATGGGATTGGGAAGAGTTTACCCATCTTAAAATACTTAAATTTATGAGGGGGGGGGGATTGCATTTTAGTATTGTAGACAAGGCTTTTGGAGTATCCCCATGAAAGTAACATGTAATTCATTGGTAAAGTTAAAACCTCAAAAGAAATAAGGTGTTGAAGGCAGTGATGTAAGTGTATGAGTCATAGTCAGACTACCAAGTCACAGAAAATCCAAATAAGTCATCTGACATTGTTGGAGTTGCCAGTTCTTCACAACAGGGTTAGGATCGAATCCCTTCAGCTTGGACTTGCTAAATAGTTGTCATCTTGTAGCCATGCATGGGACCCCAGTTCTGTCAAAGGAAGAAGCTGTTAAGTTAAGACATTGTTGTCGTAACTGTTGCCCCATTTGACATTCCCTCCCTTAGGCTGCTGTTAGCAAGGAAGGTGCTCTATCCTTGGAAAGAACAATTTCCTTATTTCTGCTTACAGGACATAAGATTTTTATCCAAGAACGGAATGTATACTCCTCCTGATATAATCATAAGATACAGTAATCCAGGTTACTGGCTTTAACATCTTTTTGATGGAAAAGAACCTACTAGCTAAGGACCATGGTATTTATGGTATTACATTTTACTTATACATTGATGACCCCTGATTACTGACTTGTTCATCCTCAAGTCCTCAGTTGGATAATGTATACTGCTTGCGACTAGGTCACTGACATTTTCGTATTCTGGCAATATATGACAATTGGAGTTGTGAAAAAACAAACAGGTATTGTAACATTTTTTTACAAAAATCGTATGGCAAGTGCCTCCCCTGAGACAGTACATGGTTATTGGAGTTGTGATATATCAAAATATGATATAATTCATTTGAAAATGTGAGGATGAAGCAGAGGCAGTACCAGTAGCAGAATGGAGCATGCCCATTAAGAATTTTTGGGAATTTAACTAATAGGAATCTATTGAGGCTGGGATTTGCATGTCTGCAGAACTAAAGCAAAATTTGGTTAATTTGGGAAAGAACTTGTCATGAAATATTTTTAATGAATGTTTATCAGTAGAATAATTTTTACTGGTCTCTGTCTTAGAGAATTTTTTTCACATCTTAGTTGAGCAGTATATGAAATCAAATAATGCAATGATAAAATTTTAATTCCAGATGCTTCCTCTAAGTACCAACATCAAAGATGCATATGCCAATGGTCAAGATGCCGAGCAGCAGTTCATCCAGAACCTAGCCTTATTTTTGTGTACTTTTCTAAAAGAAAGAGGGTCTTTGGTTGAGAAGGAACAACTAAGTGATTCTTTGCTCAAGGTGAAGTATGGCTTGTTCGTTGTGTTATGTCCCTCTTCCTGCCCTTCCTTTGAAGGGAAAAACTTTTGTATAGCAGGCAGAAGAAATAATGTAGTTTATGAGAAACTCAACATTAACGCTTACAGTTCAGTTTACAACTGCATGATCAAGATGAATTATCTTCTATAATTTAAGTATTCTGTGGAACTAGTGTCTTGCTAAATCAATGTGGATCACATTTTCATAAGTATTCAGAATCCGAGGAAAGTTTCACAGTCAAGTAAGTATAATACGTATAAAACATAAGTGTCGAGCAAAATTACCAATTTTTTCTTGTGAATTGCATTGAATCATGATCCTCTGTAAATAGTAGTGAGTTTTCTGACATTAGGTGAGATGCTTAAAGACTGAAAAAGAAATCTTTTGGATCAAATGTAATCTATGTGGGTTTATGGAAGCATGGGCAGAATTGATAGTCTCAAGCACTGATATAAGGAGAATTTTGAGATAGAACATGTCTGGAAAGAGGATGTTTGATAGGCTGTACATTAGGAAGAGAAAAAAATATTAGACCACTTCAGTTCTTGAGACGTAAAATTTCTATTAAAAAACTATTGGGATCGTCGACGTGTTAATAATTAAGAAATACTTTATTTCAGGCATTGCAGTACCTGATTTTGATATCTGAAGTAGAAGACACTGAAATATTTAAAATATGCCTTGAATATTGGAATGCACTGGCATCAGATCTGTACAGGGAATCTCCGTTTCTTCCTCCCACTGGTTCTTCCCCATTGTATCTTCCAAGACCAAATTCAAGAAGACAGTTTTACCAGCCTATTCTCACAAAGGTAATGTGTTGCTAGATGATTTAACCTTTGAGAAGAGAGCCCTGAAACTCAAGAAATGTTTGCAATCAAGTTGATAGTTGAAATTATTAGTGTGCCACAGCTGAAAATTTTTATTTTAGACAAAAATTAACTGTTCATTCCATAAATTTTTGAAGAATGTTGTATATATTAAATTATAGTGTGACTTTCTTTGCCAATGTTGGCTTAGGAAAGTGAAGATGCCAATGCAGCAACCATAGCTACAACTATTTTGACTAGTTGATAAGTCTATTAGAGATTATTTAATTTAATCAAAAACCTTTTATCTAGGATTTTTGGGTGGTATTTTGAATAATGAATCTTGTTTACTGATTGATTGCACTCATTCGGCTTCCAGAAATGTAATGATTAACCCATGACAATCCCAGTACATACAGTGCACTATTATGAAAATGGTATCAACACTGACAGTTGAACCCATTTCTTGGTTTTTGGGAAGATCAGAATTTTGTCATAATTACATTTATGTATCTTATTTTTCAAGGATTTGGAGTTTTATTAGATTGAAATCATAGCAGTGTGGTCCAGCCATGTGAGACTGTATTTGGCTGAGACTTTTGTTAAATATATGAATGTATTGACTATGTACTGGTCGGCGGTTAGTTTAAACATGAGAAATGGCTATTTCTTTATTGTTTGTCTGTTAGGAGATTTTGCTATATTTATAAAATTACAATTTTTCAGGTCCGAGCATTGATGATTGGGCGAATGGCCAAGCCCGAGGAGGTGTTAGTTGTGGAAAATGAGCAAGGAGAAGTCGTTAGAGAGTTTATGCGTGACACAGATTCTATAAACATGTACAAAAATATGAGAGAAACTTTGGTCTACCTCACCCATTTGGACTATGCAGACACTGAACGCATCATGACAGAGAAATTAGCTAATCAGGTATGCTACTGAAATTACTTTGTAGTTTTCCCATAAAACAAGATTGGATTTTTGTAATGTAGTTTTTCTTGATAATATGCATAACATACATAAGGTTGTGATTAATAGTGTAGTGTAAAGGGACAAGACATTTTTTGCTTCAGACAGCTATGACTATTCTGTTTTGTTAAAGCTTAATAAATTCATTTCCTTGTAGTGTGTTGTACTTGCTGTGAATAACTGATATCGTGCTTGTTATTAGTAACGATGGCAACCCGTGCATTTTGCAGGTTAATGGCACAGAATGGTCCTGGAGGAATCTGAACACTTTATGTTGGGCAGTTGGTTCTATCAGTGGAGCAATGCCAGAAGAGGATGAGAAAAGATTTTTGGTGATAGTTATCAAGGATCTGTTGGGCTTATGTGAACAGAAACGAGGAAAAGATAACAAGGCAATCATTGCTTCAAATATTATGTACATAGTTGGGCAGTATCCAAGGTTTCTAAGGATTCACTGGCGTTTTCTGAAGACCGTCATCAACAAGTTATTTGAATTTATGCATGGTACGTACTTACAGAGCAATGTGACATAACCAGAGATTTTTTTGTGCTAGTACCAATGCAGGTTCCCTTGTAGGGGAGTAGTGCCATCAGTGCACCTCATGCGGTGCGATGTAGGCATAACTTGTGGTACTTTGTAGCATCCCTTCAGCCCCTAGCTGCAACTCATTTCATTCCTTTTACTGTACCTCATTCATATTCTCTTCTTCCATTTTATACTTACAATTTAGCACATACTGGAATATTGGTAAACTGTTTCTTTTTTGTGAAGGAATTAATGTTTTAAATGTTTACATTGCAAAGGTCTGTGTTAATGCATGGAAGTTCCTGGCATAAATGGTATATGTGTGTAGTGCAAATAAAAAGAAATGGAAGCAGTGGAAATGTAGAGGAAAACTTATTAACATTGTAAAGGTAGAACTATCAGAGAAACTGTAAAATATCACCTCACTTTGGTGGACTTCAACTTCTCCAGAAGAATATCAATCATATTTCATACTCAACAAGTAAGTGCAGTAGACAGAACAGGGGGAAACAAATCCAAGGAAAATGACCAATCATGTACAGTTTGTCTGCATTGTTGAGATTTATAATCACTAAATGCAATCCTTTATGGCTGTAATTGAACAAGTACACTTAAAATCCCAGTACGTAGTATTAAAAAATCTTCATGGAGGTTGTCATTTTTATCAGTTTTATGCCTTTTGAAGGAAATTAGTTTTCAGAGAATGTTTCAGGTCATTCGTTGACTACATTACCATACATAACTTTATTTGAAGTAAAAATTAATTTTCAGCTCATAGTACTTTGTTCTTTTTTGCCTGAATAACACATTCAGGTGCAATGATGTATGAAAGTGATGTATTCATAGATACAAACATTGCAAATAATTGACTAAGTGCAAAAATGGCATTGTAAAAGTAAGACATCATTTTATTCTTGTCAATATTGTCCATTTGAGTGGTAAGTAGAAACATTGTTTCACAATAATATACGTTACAGAATCCAACTTGAAACTTTTAAAGGCTATCTTCTCGGCAATTTTTTTGGGGCAGTAGTACTTTACCCATCACTGGCATTTGTTGCTGCCAGACTTAACAGTGTATATATCCACAATACAGTATGTGGAGAGCAGATTTTGTATATTTTTCTTTATGTGGAAGGTAATGAAACATAAGAGGCAGTAAGCTGAAAGGTTTTGGAGCTGCTTATAAAGTCTGTTTCCTGTTGAAAGGTTCACAGTTATAGGATACTAGTGGTCGTACTGAAAGTTCAGAGTGAACCATAGTGCATTACTGTCTGCTTTATACCTTTATCAGAAAATCAACTTAAATTCCTTAAGAAATACTTAGGCGACACAAAATACTAGGTGCCCTCAGAACCTTTATACAGAGCAGTTGGGAAAATGTCAAACACTGAAGGAGTAAGGGGAAGTTTGGCACAGGAAAGGACATAAATAGATCAGGAGTACAAGCAAGAGCCACAAAGTTAAATCCGGCCATCAGGCAAATAAGTTACCAATGATGACTAGAGAGCCTGAACATGTATGGTTTAGAAACATGACGATTACGAGGATAACTAATAGAAACATTCAAAATGCTGAAACAAATAACAAAAGTAGATGGTAACTTATTTATGTTAAACAAAAACCAGACAAGAAGTAATGTGTGGAAACAAAACTGAATAGATACAACACATCCCATTGTGGGAACTTCTTTACATACAAGATACGTGACACATGGCATACTGTCACCAGAAGTTGTAAACAGCAACAGTGTGGAAGAGTCTAAAAGAAAGCTAAACAAAATCATTAGGCCACTGAATGAACAGTAAAACCTGCTCCAAGAGGTAAGTGAGCACACAATGTCTTCATGGATGGACCAATAATTCTTTGAGACATCCTAATCCTTGTAAAGGCCCATCTGGGGGGAACTCTGCTCAATGTGATGTCAGAAGCACAGAAAAAGTGGATTAGGTTCTGACGTCACATCTAGCAAAGTTCATCGGACAAAGCTCAACCATGTGGACGGGGCTTTACTCTTTCAGAGACTATCTAAATTAGTTGAATTAATAATAGCAATTTATTTATGTCAATGCTTCAGTATGATTGCCTATTTGGTTGCTTTTCCAGACATTTAGTCAAGCTGACAGTTGTTAATATTAGTAAGTTATTTATTAAGCTTTTTCCAGAAATTGTAGTAGTTACTTTCCTACTTTAATTGTCCTTGTGCAATATCATTGCAGTGCAGATTTCAAAGTCTTGTTTCTGTCTCTTCCTTGGTTATTCCATGCTTAGGCCAGCACTTTAATGATTGGATTTTCACCTGCTTTGAATCTGTTGCTGATTATTCTCAATCCATCCAGGGTATTGTTAATTTGTTATATTTATATTATATCTACCTCCACAGGGCTCTTCTGACCTTTACAGAAATCTTAATTACTCTGTCATATGAACCTGTTTTGGTTATGTAGTTTCTCCAGCTGTTAACTGCCTGACAGTTGTGATGTCAAGTCAGTATTAGATAATCAGCAGATTAGTAGACACTAGAATTTGCCAGTAATGAAGAATCTTGAAAAAGGGTGTCAGAGAGCTACAAGTGTCATAAGGTATTTTAAATGAAAATTTCTCTCCTTTTTATTTATAACAGAGACTCATGATGGTGTACAAGACATGGCGTGTGACACATTCATCAAGATTGCACAAAAATGCAGAAGACAGTTTGTCCAGATGCAAGTGGGTGAAGCTATGCCGTTCATAGAGGAAATATTGTCATCAATAAATTCCATCATTTGTGATCTGCAGCCGCAGCAGGTATGTCTCTGTGCACAGCCTATTGAATGTTGGTAAACATATTTTTGTTCTACTTCACATCAGTCAATAAGATGTTATAAAGATTGCAAAGATGCTGTGTATATGGGATTACTGTCATCATGTGACACTGTATTTACAACATGAAGCTAGGAATTTCTTGTTGATAATGTTGTGATCCTCTTTGGCAGGTCCATACATTCTATGAAGCGGTGGGCTTTATGATAAGTGCCCAGACAGACCAGTTAGTTCAAGAGCACCTCATTGAGAAGTATATGATGTTGCCTAATCAAGTATGGGATGAAATAATCAACCAGGCATCCAGGGTAAGTATAATTAGATGCTTTCAAGTTTTTACCAGGCTGCTGAATGTTCTATTAATTCTGTTCTTGAATTAGTGAGCTGGTTAGTTGGTTTAGAATTGACCTCTGTGAGTCGCCCACAAGTGAATATTTTTTTTGGACTAAAAGTGTGTAGAGAAGTTGTCTACGCTGATTTGTGTGATTTAGTTTTCAGGAACCTATTTGGCACTAACGGTAAAGTGAGTCGAGTGATAAAAAAAAACAGTAAGGCTGAAAAATAAAAAATGATCCTTTGGACACATATGTGATGGTTGCTTGAAGAAATAAGTAATAATTGTTAACTGTTGGAGTGATGATGATGATTCTTGAAATATACAAAGAATATTCTCAATAAAATCTGGAGATAAGATGTCTTGCAAATCAAGGGTACTGCTATAATTGCTGATGAAAATGTGTTCTGATCAGTGATCAGAGGTGCTTTGCTCTAAGTATCTTTTCCTTAATGGTTGGGTATTATTAGGAAACAGCAACTATCAAGGAGTAATGAATGACATTACCATTAAACTGTTAGTGTGTGGTATTCATTCCAAAGTGTAACCCCATTAAAATATTATCCCATCTTCAGCTGGGACCCACTGATCTTACGTAGTCTTCCAGGAATAACCCACATGACCCAATCCCTGAACATGGTGATTGCAGAACACTACTTCCAGTCAGATTTGGTGTATGAACACACTTCCAGTCAAATTTGGTGTATGAACACACTTCCAGTCAAATTTGTTGTTCGAACAATTTTCAACTTGCAAGGAAGGATATTGATAATCAGGAGAAAAAAAATTGTCTAAATGTCTATGTCTGGCTATTAAGTTTTTAAGTAGCTGCAATATATTAAATAAAATCTAGTGCTTTATTTTTATTAAGAACAAACCCTTCAGGCCAGCTGTATGAGAGTCAAGAATGTTAATTCAGTAGATTAGTGTAATTCATAATAATTAGTTTGTTCATGAAACTTACCTGTCAGATATATATATAGCTGTATTCTCCGACGTCCGACAGAATTTCAAAACTCCCGGCACACGCAGTGGGCGGCCAGGTGGTTAGTACCCATTCCCGCCGCTGGGAGGCGGATATCAGGAATCATTCCCATTTTCTATTCAGATTTTTCTCTGTCGCCGGTCGGTAAACAACTGTTTACAGACCTCCGCCTAGGATTTTGAAACTTCTTGTGCTAACTTGAGTATTCTGATTGACTTTTGGTTTTGATTTGGCTTGTTGGCTTGGCATACGTGATAGTGGATTTGATTTGGATTTGGCTTTGACTTTTCTTTGATTACGATGTCTGGATCTAGCGCTGCTAGCTTCAGGGTGTGTAAGGTGCATGAATGTAAGGTGAGGTTGCCGAAAGCTTCGGTAGACCCTCATTCAGTGTGCTCGAAATGTCGTGGTCATGTATGTATGTTGAATGATAGATGCATCGAGTGTGAGCAATTGACTGAAATTGAATGGAAGGCATATGATTCTTACGTGAAAAAGCTTGAGCGTGATAGAATCAGGAGGTCTTCCTCTAGGAGTGCTTCTGTGAGTAGAAGTCAAGGTAGAATTGTATCTCCATTAAATCCTCCTGTAGATGTAATTCAACCAGATCCTGTTGTATTGCCTCCGAACAATCAGGAAGTGTCTGCAGAAGGAAGCGTATTAGTTACGATCATGGAGTCGATTCGCGCCTTGGAATCTAAAGTGATTGCTCTACAGTCAAATGTGAATTGTGATAAAAGTGTTAGTGCATCTAGTGTAATGGAAGGGGTGTCAGATCGGTCCCATAATGCCTCTAGGCCTAGGCCCCTGCCGGACTCCCAGGCCTTAGGGAGAGGGCAGCCGAAAGCCGAAGGAGGGTTACGGGATCTAATGACCGGTCTGACGTCCCTTCGGCAGAAACTGAGGACGAATCTCAGGCTGCCGGTGTTCGTGCACGGGCACGAATACTTAAAGAGTGCTTCTCTTCTTCCGAGACTTCCTCTCCTCGCCGAGGTTGGGACGCTCGGAAGACCTCTCAAAGGGAGAGCGGCAGGGGCGCTAGTTGTCGCACAGGCGGCCGTCGCCCTTGTCGCCCTCTTAAGAGAGGTTTCAGAGAAGAGGACGCTTCACGTCCTTCTGATCGTTATGTAGATTCGTCACCTGAAGATTTTGAAGCTTTTCCGCCACAGAAAAGGAACAAGGCTTCATCAGGGGAGGACTCTTTCGAGCGTCCAAGTCGCTCTAAGCTTGTTCCTGAGTTGAAGGAAAGGGCATCCCCTCGCCCATCTTCCTCGCACAGGATGAGTCCTTCTCCTGATCGAGAACTTTCCCCTTCAAGGAAAATGCTTTGGGAAATGCAGAGACAGTTAGCCTCCTTTTTTGAGAGAAAGGAGGCAGAAACTAGTCATAGAAGGAAGGATAGGTGGCTGCCTGTTAAGAGAACTAGGCAGTCCCCGGCTCCTACTCCGCGTTTTTCGGCCTTTGAGTCTACTCCTAGTAGCCGACGCATTAGAGAACGTGATTACGTTCCTCATGAAAGGGCGTCTAGGAGAGACGAATTTGACAGAGACGTGAGTTGTCGCACAAGCGGCCAGCGTCTTTGTCAAAAGGCCGAGAACGCTCAAGAATCAAGATCGGAACGTCAAGCTTTGCATGTTGATGATCACGCTCGGCGTCTTAAACAACGAGAAGAAGCTTTTCAAGACGCGCGGATCGCTCGCCAAAACGCTCCAACTGACTCTGTTCAGGACGCACGGCGTCCTACACATCATGACGCTCAGCAAGACGCTCAAGCTGACGCTGTTCAGGACGCACGGCGTCCTTCACATCATGACGCTCAGCAAGACGCTCTTCAGGACGCACGGCGTCCTTCACATCAGGACGATCTGCAGGACGCTTCTCAGAAAGCACGGCGCCTTGCATATCGGGACGCTTTCCAGGACAATCAACAGTTGAGTCCGAAACGTAAGGATGTTTCTCAGGTTGAAGTGTCGAAGTCATCGCGATCTTTGAAAGGCACTGATGACCGAGAGAAGGATTCGTCTAGTGATCGCTGCCCTACTGATGATGACGAACCAAATGCGTCAGCGTCGTCAGACTATAAGACGTTGACGGATTTACTTAAGAAATTATTCCCAGATAATTTTCAAGCGCCAATTCCTTGCTCTCCACCTTCACAATTTGCTTCATCGAAGGCCAGGAAGGCCCCTGGCTTCGTTAAGATGGCCACTTCGCTCTCCGCGAAGAGAGCGTTTAAGAGAGTCCAGGATTGGATGGATTCAAGGAAGGTTAAAGGGAAGACTTCTTTTGCGCTTCCTCCATCTAGACTGAAAGGGAGAGCCGGGATCTGGTACGAAACAGGAGAAGAAGCAGGATTGAAGGCACCGTCCTCTTCTCAAGGAGATTTCGCCAATTTGGTGGACGCTCCAAGGAGGTCTTATTTGTCATCGGCTAAGGTTTCCTGGACAATGACGGAGACGGATCATCACCTCAAGGGGTTATATAAGACGCTAGAGGTGTTTAACTTTTTAGATTGGTGCCTCGGGGCGCTGGATGTACAATCGAGGAGTCAAGACTCAATTTCGCTAGAAGAGCTTTCGAGTGTACTAGCTTGTATGGATAGAGCAGTAAGGGATGGCTCTGATGAGTTAGCATCTCATTTTGCTACAGGTCTGCTTAAAAAGAGAGCTCTCTATTGTAGCTTTACGGCGAAAGCAGTTTCTCCCGCTCAGAAAGCGGAGTTATTATTCGCCCCCTTCTCTACGCATTTATTTCCGCAGTCCATGATTAAGGATCTGTCGGTAAATTTGCAAGAAAAAGCAACAAGGGACCTCTTGACTCAATCTTCAAGACGACCTACTCCTCAGGCTTCTACTTCAACAGCTCCAGCACCCAAGAAGAAATTTAAGCCCTTTCATGGAGCACCTTCCTCTAGAGGTTCCTCGAGAGGAAGGGGGTCCTTCAGAGGTAAGATCTCTTCTACCAAGAAGGGAAAAAATTGACATTTCTGCCCTTCAGGCACCTGTAGGTGCGAGACTCACCTTATTTGCTCAGGCATGGAGGACGATAGGGGCGGACACCTGGACCCTAGATGTGATCGAGAGAGGATACAAGATCCCTTTCCTCTCTACGCCTCCTTTGAGCACGAAGCCGATAGACCTGTCGCCCGCATACCAGTCAGAGAAGCAACAGATCTTACTCGACCTTCTAGATCAAATGTTGGAAAAGAAGGCCGTAGAGGAAGTTCTGATGCTGGATTCCCCAGGCTTCTACAACAGGTTATTCCTGGTTCCGAAGCAGTCTGGGGGATGGAGACCTGTCCTAGACGTCAGCAGACTGAACATTTTTGTAAAGAAAGAAAAATTCAGGATGGAAACTTCTCAGTCTGTGCTAGGAGCCTTGAGACCAGGGGATTGGATGGTGTCATTGGACCTTCAAGACGCTTATTTCCACGTCCCGATCCATCCCCAATCAAGGAAGTTCCTGAGGTTCGTCTTAAAAGGACAGGTCTTCCAGTTCAGGGCTCTGTGCTTCGGTCTGAGTACGGCGCCGATGGTTTTTACTTTCCTCATGCGGAATGTGGCGAAATGGCTTCACCTATCGAAAATAAGAATCTCGCTCTACCTGGACGACTGGCTAATCAAGTCGCCTTCGAAGTCAAGGTGCCTGGAGGACCTTCAGACGACATTACAGCTGACGAAGGCCCTGGGCCTTATAGTAAATTACGAAAAGTCCCATCTGATCCCCACGCAGTCCATCGTGTATCTGGGGATTCAGATGGATTCAGCGGCTTTTCAAGCTTTTCCATCAAAGGAACGTCAGCAGAGATGCTTAGAGAAAGTGTTAGCCTTCTTAGGGAAAGAAACATGCTCGGCGAAGGAATGGATGAGTCTGCTGGGAACCATTTCTTCGCTGGAGAAGTTTGTTTCCCTGGGGAGGTTGCACCTCAGGCCACTCCAGTTTTTTATGACAGAAAACTGGAAAGACAAGAATCTAGACTCGACTTTGATTATCTCAAAAACGGTCAAGGATCATCTGAAGTGGTGGCAAGATCCGACCAAACTCTCGGAAGGGATGTCCCTCAAGCTTTTGAGCCCCGACCTAGTGTTGTTCTCAGACGCCTCCATGGTGGGCTGGGGAGCAACACTAGGAAAGGAGGAAGTGTCAGGCCTCTGGAGAGGGGAACAGAGGTCCTGGCACATAAACTTAAAAGAATTGGAGGCTATTCGGTTGGCTCTTCAGTTCTTCGAAGAACGATTGGTGAGCCGAGTTGTCCAGATCAACTCGGACAACACTACGGCTCTCGCTTACATAAAAAAGCAGGGGGGGACACACTCTCGATCACTGTTCGTGATAGCGAGAGATATCCTTCTATGGGCGAAAGCTCGAAACATAGTGATCCTGACAAGGTTCATTTCAGGAATTCAAAATGTTCGAGCGGATCTTTTAAGCCGTCGACATCAGATGCTTCCCACAGAATGGACCCTACATCTAGAAGTTTGTCAAGAGCTATGGAAGTTGTGGGGACGGCCGCTAGTCGACCTCTTCGCAACCTCGAAAACGAAGAGGCTTCCGATTTATTGCTCTCCAGTTCTCGACCCGGAAGCAATAGCGGTAGATGCCATCCTATGGGACTGGACGGGGATGGATGTGTACGCCTTTCCCCCGTTCAAACTCTTAGGAGAGGTAACAAGGAAGTTTGCGGCGTCGCCAGGAGCGAGAATGACTCTGATCGCCCCCTTTTGGCCCTCAAGCGATTGGTTCACGGAGGTCATGTCTCTTCTGGTAGACTTCCCGAGAACCCTGCCAGAGAGAGTCGATCTTCTCAAACAGCCCCACTTCGAGAGGTACCACGGAAACCTCTCCGCGCTGAGTCTGACTGCGTTCAGACTATCAAGAAGTTGGCCAGAGCGAGAGGTTTTTCAAGATCAGTGGCAGAGGCTATTGCCAATGCGAGAAGAGCTTCCTCTCGAGCAGTTTATCAGTCGAAGTGGACTGTCTTCAGGAGATGGTGTAGGAAGAAAGGTATTTCCTCCTCCACGACCTCTGTGAACCAAATCGCTGAGTTTCTCCTGCATTTGAGAAATGTGGACAAATTAGCAGTGCCCACAATAAAAGGATATAAGAGCATGCTGTCAGCTGTCTTCCGCCACAGAGGATTAGATCTGACAAATGATAAAGATCTTCACGATCTATTGAGATCGTTTGAGACAACCAAAGTACTACAATCAAAGGTTCCATCATGGAACCTTGATGTAGTTCTAAGATTCTTGATGTCGGCTCCCTTTGAACCTATGCATGCTGCCTCATTGAGAGACACTACTAGAAAGGCGATTTTTCTAACTGCTCTTGCCACGGCGAAGAGAGTTAGTGAAATTCAGGCAATTAGTAAAGATGTGGGTTTCAGAGGACACAGTGCAGTGTGCTCCTTGGATCCTAATTTCTTAGCGAAGAATGAGAACCCATCTAACCCCTGGCCAAAAACCTTTGAAATCAAGGGGTTAACAGAGTTCATCGGACAAGAGCCAGAGAGAGTCCTGTGCCCTGTCAGGGCTCTCAAATTTTACATGCAAAAGACCAAAGATTGTCGGGGTCCTTCTGAGAACTTATGGTGTTCGGTTAAGAGACCCGGCTTTCCTATGTCGAAGAATGCACTGGCATTCTTTTTGCGAAGCACCATCACGGAGGCCCATGCGTCCTGCTCGGATGGTGATATGAAGCTTTTGAAAATAAAAGCCCATGAAGTGAGAGCGGTTGCGACTTCAATGGCATTTCGAAAGAATATGGCACTTAATGATATCATTAACGCTACTTTTTGGCGAAGCAACTCTGTGTTTGCTTCACATTACCTGCGGGATGTGAAGACGGCATATGAGAACTGCGAGTCGCTTGGACCATACATATCCGCAGAAATGGTGTTGGGGGCAGGGAGCAGCACAAATACTACCCTATAGAAAAGGGGTAGGTGTGCTTTTTAATTTTGGTGTTGGTTTATGGTTGAAGGGTTGGTTGCTTGAGGCGCCTTCCCTTTCTTTAGCCTAGAAGTTATGGGACTAACTTCAATAGGTTAGGTCAGGTGGTGGTTTTTTAGCTTCGTTGCCCTCACAGTATGGTCAATATGGTCTAGTCACATTGTGGTCACGCCCCCGTTGACAGATCATCTAGAGCGCACCAACTACACAGGTCACTACCTTGTTGGCAACTCTAGTAAAGCAAAAGCAGACTTCGGTGACAGTAATCAAGAAGTCAGCTATGCTAACAGGTAAGGAATCAAGATGTCAATCATCTGCACTTGAGGTGTTTCCTAAATCCTTCTATTCTGTCCCTTCCCACCTCCAATGGTGGGATTCAGCTATATATATATCTGACAGGTAAGTTTCATGAACAAAATGTTATTGTTATGATACAATAAAGTTTGTTCATACTTACCTGGCAGATATATATAATTAAAGTACCCACCCACCTCCCCTCAGGGGACAGTGGTATGAAAAATCTGAATAGAAAATGGGAATGATTCCTGATATCCGCCTCCCAGCGGCGGGAATGGGTACTAACCACCTGGCCGCCCACTGCGTGTGCCGGGAGTTTTGAAATTCTGTCGGACGTCGGAGAATACAGCTATATATATATCTGCCAGGTAAGTATGAACAAACTTTATTGTATCATAACAATAACATTTTTACCTTATGGTCACATTGATTCAGATTTGCCTCTTGTTACATTAGTTGTGAAACAAGTAATTTTATTCAAGTGTTATGGCTTTATGCTGCATTCAAAGATCTGGTATTTTAAGTGAAGTAACTGGTTGTCTTTTCAGAATGTTGACATTTTGAAGGATCCTGATGTCGTGAAGCAATTGGCAAACATTTTGAAAACCAACGTCCGTGCATGTAAAGCCCTTGGTCATCCTTTTGTAACCCAGGTAGGAAATAAATTTTCTTGCATTGTGATTAATATTGAATGGAAATTAACCTGACTTTGCAATTTAGTGTATTGCATTAATTACTTACAGTTTTGAGGAAAGGTCCCATAATATCACAGTATTTATGATTTTAAAGTTTTATTTCACTTGTGCTGTATATGTATAGGAGGATCTCTTACTGCCCCAATGGGTTTTTAACATTCATCTTACTAATGTCTCTCTCTCTCTGAGGTTGTGAAGTACTCAATAATGTTTTAACCTTAATTTCTATGACCTGGTACCATTATTACCTCACAGCTTGGCCGAATATACTTGGATATGCTGAATGTGTACAAAGTCATGAGTGAGAATATCAGTGCAGCTATTGCTCTAAACGGAGAAAGCGTCACGAAACAGCCCCTTATCAAGAGTATGCGTGTTGTTAAAAAGGAAACATTGAAGCTTATATCAGGATGGGTTTCAAGATCAGACGACCATACATTGGTGTTAGAAAACTTCATTCCTCCATTGCTGGAAGCTGTTCTTCTGGATTACCAGGTGAATATATACATACATCTTTTGAATATGTGAATGGTGTAGTAGTGCTGTCAAATTTAAGCTTGCTCTCAGCAGATTCACACAGGTAGGGTCATACATCTCTTGATGGTGTGATCTTTTAATGTATTATTCTTTTTCTTCTCATAAACATACAATACATATCAAATTATTATAAAGCTGTCATAATATTGCCCTGTACCAACATACAAGCAAATCATTCACATAATGTGTAATTTGCAGGAATATGGGTAACAAAAGCCTTGCACATTGGAAATCACAATTTAGGACCTACAGTGTGTATATATACATTGATACTCGTATAGTGGTTAATGGTTGTATATTCATTTTGTCTGAATTCAAAAGCCAAATTTAACGTTAACTTGAAAGCATCAATCACCTTTATTGTGGGAGAAAACAAAGCATTGGGTTTTCTGGTGAATTTATAACTTACAAACCATGCAGTTTCAGTGTTAATGCATATATATATTATATTAAAGGTTAGAATAATATTAAATGAGAAAAACCATCAATATTTGAACAGTGTCCATTATATAAATCAAAATTGCCAATAAATAGCTCAAAAACATTGGCATTAAACAATCTGAAAAATACTGGACAGTGGTATTTTTTTTTACTGAAAAATTCATTTTAGGATCCCTGTAAAACCAAAATAAAATCTAATACGGCTTCAGAAGCATGAACTCTAATCATTTGCTTGGTACTATTGCAAGCATACTTATGAACTATGTAATAAAAAATATTGCACTGACATTTATACTCTTGGTTCCAAATCTCATCCTGGAGTAGAATTTGCAGGAGCAGCAACTAGAGAATCAGCACAGAATATTTCTTATGGGTTGATGACCAAACTGTTTTCAGCATGACCATCAGTTAGTTATTAAAAAAAAATGCCACCACTGAAATTTCATTTGAAGTATTTCTAGAAGTGGTAAGAAAATCTTCAATGATATTGGCTAAAATAATTTTGTCTAGCATGCTGATCCCATTCTGCTGTATATGAAGATGATGTAAATGTTGAAATTTGTTGTATTGTGAATATCTTATCTCTTAAATTCTAGTACACACAATTGAAGTTTGTATGTTGACACCAAGACAAGTATTGTGATATTTAATATCTTATTTCTTAAATTTTATACACAAAATTTTCATATTGACACCAAGACAAATATTTTTTGAGTAAAGCTCAATATTTGTATGGAGCTAGTATTTAGAAGTAAAATGTTTTAGTCGTAGATGTTAATTAAGTCTTCAATGAAGCAATTGTTTTTATGCCTTTCCAGAGAACTGGAGTTCCTTCTGCACGTGAACCAGAAGTGTTGTCCACAATGGCAACAATTGTCAATAAATTGGAGTCCCACATAACCCAGCAGGTTCCAAAAATATTTGATGCAGTGTTTGAGTGTACTTTGTCAATGATAAACAAGGACTTCGAAGAATTCCCAGAGCATAGAACAAATTTCTTTTTGCTTTTGCAGGTTAGTATTTTAGTTGTGTGGTGATTTTGATGCATGCTGTCATCCTTCCAGTATGGTATAATGCCAGGCATAATATGCTCTTGTCATTATTGCCTTTTTATGAAAATAGTTCTAGTATGTGAAAGCAAACCTATGTTTGATAATAAACCCAGATTAGTGGTCTGCAAATCATCTACATACTGCCATTCCTCTGAGAAAGCCAAATTACCATAATAGCCACTGATCTATCAACAATGGTAAGCACTGCATTCTTTAAAGCCTTCATTTCTCTGCTTGTTCAATTTAAGAGTTCTATAATGCTCAAATTTTAAACGTCTTAGGAGTTCTATTTGCTGGCTTTGTGGAACCTTTATTAATTTCATTTTTATTGGTTGGCAAAGTAACGTGTCTTAGAAGAATTAGAGCATTTCTGTTTATTTTAGGGGGCATACTTGGCTGTGAAGGAGAAGTATAGAGTGAGCAGCTGAAAATTAGCTGCAGCATGGAAGAAACTGAGATTTAGTTAGGCTAGTGACATAAAATGTCCCATTAGTAGAAGAACAAAGTTGTGTAATAGTTCAGAGCCTGTACTGCCCTATGCAGCAGAAGCAAGGACAGTTGAGGCTATTTTGAAAAGATGTAACTGGAACATTTGATTCATAGCTTTATAGTGAGTGAGGAGTTGCTTGGGAGATGTGGTATCAAGAAACATTGAAAAATGCCAGATCTCAAAGGTTAGAGGTGTAAGAATTGATTGGAAGGGATGAGTAACAGTTGGTCAGAAAACCAGTAGTTATGGAAGTAAATGAGGAGGACCTGTAAGGAATCAATAAGAAATCTTGGATAGAGAGTATGGGACAGAAGAGAAGGAAGATATATATATATATATATATATATATATATATATATATATATATATATATATATATATATATATATATATATATATATATATATATGAGAACAGAAGTTGACAATGTTTGTGACTAGAAATGTTAGATATAAGTTGAACATGCCCTTATGAAATTTTTCTAACCTTTTATTTTTATATTTTCAGGCTGTTAATACCCACTGCTTTACTGCACTCCTTAGTATTCCCCCTGCTCAGTTCAAGCTCGTTTTAGATTCCATCATTTGGGCGTTTAAGCATACAATGAGAAATGTTGCTGACACTGGACTTCAGATATTGTATCAGTTGCTGCAGAATATTTCCAGTCATGAACAAGCAGCTAGCAGTTTTTATCAGACCTATTACACAGACATTCTTCAACACATCTTTTCAGTCGTTACAGATTCCTCTCATACTGCAGGTTAGTCATGGTTTTTGAAGTGTTCTTGGGAAAAATATGATCCAGTTGTTCAGTTGTGTGGATGTGTTGTCCAACTGCAAAAGTTTTCAAATATGTTTTACCTGTTGGTTTTCTTTTCTTTCCCAGGTTTGACCATGCACGCTTCCATCTTGGCATATATGTTCACATTGGTAGAACAGAACCGAATCACAATTAGCCTGGACCAAGCCAACCCCACTGCGCCAAGTACAAATAATGTCACTTATGTTCAGGGCTTTGTGGCTAACCTCTTGAAAGCAGCGTTTCCTCATTTAACAGAAAATCAAATCAAGATTACAGTTCAAGGCATGAATGATCTCAACCAGGACATCCCAGCATTCAAGGAGCATCTAAGAGATTTCTTAGTTCAGATAAGGGTAAGTTGCTATGTAATATATGTAGTTGTTGATGCATATTGTACATTTCCATAATTTATTTTGCATCTAATAAGGCCATCTTATAATCTGGAAGGTTACTACAAAGTTAATTGGTCTTATTTATTGATTGATATGAAAATTTTCATGTTGAAAAGTATTTTAGGTAGTGTATAAATTTAAAACTTGTTGACTTCATACATGGTGTTGTAGGGTTACTGGTTATGGAAAATAACAAGGATCTTAATTAAAACTAGGAAGTAGGTTTAGGAACTAATTAGGTGAAGTTCTTTAATTTTAATTGAGTAAATAATGATGCACAAATCACTTGATATTAAAAATAGTAGATGAATAATATATTGTATAGCTAAAGATAGATAAGGTAGTTATATATTAAAAATTAACAACATAAAGTATTATAAAATAGTATAAGAAAAGGCAGATTTATTACAATATCACAGGCCCCACAGCTAAAGACCAGGTAGTGCCTCAAGACTGTCGTTGAACTCATTTTACTACCCAGTACTCAACAAGTGTCGTCAGCCTCATTACGTAAATAATTGGTGAAAGTTAAAGGATATAGTAAAAGTAGCAACAATCAAGCGTACAAAATGGGCAGAGGGATGCATATTGTTGTCCTTAAAATTATGCACATAATTGTTTCAGAAATATTTTTGCTTGCAAATCAGTGAAAACTTAGGTATCTTGCCATTTTGTTAGGTATATTTGCTAAGACATTACATAGTTCTTTAACTAAATTTAACAATGTATTTCTCTTATAGCATTAGGGAAAATCCATGATTTAGCTGTCTGTCGATAAAATCTGGCAGTTGAATATAAAGCATCTTTGCATACAAACATGAGCTCATAATAGAAGTGTGAAATTGACTTTGGAAGATGTAATGTACGCAAAATGAAAACCCTGGCAACTGGCAACTATGGTGCAGTGGTGATTATAGGCAGTATATCACAGCTAAAGTCCCTTCTTCTATCGTAAAATTTTGTTTGACCTTACATTGAATGCCAGTATGAATAGTATTAGAAATGACCTTACATTGAATGCCAGTATGAATAGTATTAGAAATGAATGCACATTATTAAGACCCAATATTATTACAGACTTCATAGACCTTAGGATGCACAGAATGGACATTAAACAGAGTACGTATGTCATTCAGAGGTAACATTAATGAATCTGAAAGTGGAACTGTGTCTTCTTAAAAATTTTGATTCATGAAAGTTGGCAACAGTAGGACTGTAATTTGCCTATGTTGGAATTATTATTTGTTGTATTGTTAAACTTAATGAAATTAATACCAACTTCAACAGATCAACAAAATTAAATTTGCCAATGTTAATTTTTTTTATTGTAGTAATGTATAACTACATCCAGTTTAAAATATTTCAATAAAGGCCCACAGTATATCAGATAAGATCTTCCTATGACAGTTTAGTATATCAGCTACTAAAATCAAGTACGTATAGTTGAAGGTGACTTGGGACATCTCTAAATCGCATATGATTTTCACCTCTGACCTTCGGTTTTGTGACATCGGTGCAATTTAAACCAAAAGTAACCATTTTTCAAATTCTATCTCCTCCCTTGATACTTAATATTAAGACCTGGGATTACTACCATATATAGTCCTGATGTAGACCTCTAATTAAAAATAAACCTTATAAACCAGGAAAAAATAAAAATTGTAAAAAAATTGGAAAGAGGGGTTCATTTTATTGTTCTATAATGTCTTTTTAAGGTAAATACCAAATTTCAATGCTAAAGCTTTAAAACAAAGGTAGAAGATAGACTTTGAGGGTCAATAAGTATAATTTTGAGATATGAGCGTTCAAAGTTTTTCTTTGTATGTTTATAAAGACATTAATAAATCATGATTACTATGAATTTTAAATTCCTTTTTGTGCATTAATAAACCAAAACTGTTATCACAATTTAATCATAAATGAAGATCCCTTTCCTCAAGGATCATAGCCTGGGGCACTGCGTCCAGGCGAGACAGCACTCCTTACGCAACACTAACTCGGCTAATATCGCCGATATTATGATCTTAACTTATTAGAGCGAATTTTTTTCTTCTGTATGTTAGCGAGATGTTTTGCTTGTCATTTCCTCATTGGGATGATGAAATTCTTACTGAAACAAAGAAAAACACGTTAAGGCAAGCGAATGTCAGAGGTGAAATTCAAACATGTTTACTCTCATGTTTCTGCTCGCACTGAAGGCCGTATAAGCATTACTTTCCCGTCTTGTGACTCATGGAATCTACAGATGCCATTCCTCACAATTTGTTTGATAATAATTATCAAATTTTATGATAACAGAAGAAATACTACATATTCTTGTACGGATCAATGTTTTTGGCTTATAGAGTTACTTTTACTAATTACCTTGTAACTATGAAAGTAAGAGGAATTTTGACAAAATGTTTCGTATATGCATTCCCCATTGCCATATGAAGCTCCATGAATTTTATCATGACTGTTTTTGCCCTATATGGGGGGTACCAGCTGCCCCCTTAATTCAGTTTTAATAGCTTAAGTAGTTCATTAAAAACTAAATTATGAAAAAAAATATATATATATATAAATTTCTAACTTACACATGATTGAATCCATGATTCTCAAATGAATGGCTAAGGTGCTTCCATCCTGATGCAAGTTACTGAAAAGTTTATTTCTGTTACACATGATTGTGAACTGATTATTGCCATTTTAATGTTTTGCTTTATGTAGAAGGCATGTTAAATTCTATACGGGTAAAGTTCTTTAATCATCCTGAAATATATGTGATATTGCTGATAATTTTCAGGAGGTAACTGGTGATGATGATAGCGACCTTTTCCTTGACGAAAGAGAAGCAGCCCTCAGACAAGCACAGGAAGAGAAGAGGCGTGTACAGATGAGCGTACCAGGCATCTTAAATCCACACGAGTTGCCTGAGGAAATGCAAGACTAGAGAGTTTGTATTCCTCATTACCGAAGTAATAGAGAATTACAATTCAGCCTTGTGCTTAGGTTTAGGCCGAGCATATTTGGCTGGATTTAAAGCTAATTCCAGGCTTTGTGTTACCTGTATGTGAACCGACTGAGAAGTACATTTTTTGGTAAAGTTCATTCAGGTATTTTATAAAGCTTGGGTTGTAAAAGCTTAACAAACAGAGTATGTCTGCCATACTAGTTTATTGTTCTTGTAGGACACAGCTCATGTTATGGGATTTGTTGCTAGCAGTATGACCTAAATTTCTTTATTTTTTGAGAAGTTTGGTCCAAGTATGAAAAACTTTGTGTGATCACAAACCATGTCACATTGATCTTCTTCCTTGAATGACTTTACTTTCAGTTTGTTGATGTGTACATAGAAGTCATGTCTCATATCACTGGTAAAAACACAACAGATTCAGTTTCACATTTTTCTTCATAAATTTTAATTTGTCCGTTGTTTTTGAAGTAAAGTTCTTTGGTGATGTATTTTTATTCCTGTAAGTTGATGAGCCTTATAACTAAGCTTGGCGGTGAAAAATTAGGCATTGACTTTATTTTTTGTTAGTTGATAAGATTGACGACTAAGCATCAAGGGCATGCTTGTCTTATTTACTATATTAGAGCATAGTACTTAGTGCACTTATTTGAATGAATGGTTTTTTCGCTTGTAATTTATTGGAAAGCAAGGAAAAAGTAAGGAATGATGAATTGGATTTAAATATTTATTTTTTATAATTTGAATATTGTAATGGAACTTTTTAAGGGTCTGTCAACAATATATTCATGGCCCACTGCCAAAAAGTAAGTGATAATAAATATTTTTTATCAATACGGTCGTTTCTTAAAGAACAGGATATGGAAATGGTCACAACATTGGGTTTTAGTCATTTATATCAAAAGATAAAGAACGTGATTGGTGCAAGATAAGTAGAAAAACTTACAAATAACCATATCAGGTAGTCATTTTTTAGATTCAAAGGCTAGTTGAATCGTTATCTGTTTAACATGAAAGGTGGAGATTGTTGCAAGACCAGTTTAAAAAGGTTGACAGCTAGACGGGAAGAAAAAGTAAACTGTTGAAAATTAAAGGCAGAAAGTGAAGGCCTTAACAAAAAGGCTTATGTCATGGACAGAAATTTTATATGCTATATGTATAATAAAATTTGGGTGAAAAGTTGTGACAGTCTCATATGTGCTGCATACATTAAAAAATAAAGTAAAATTGATATTCTTGTATTGTAAAGAACAAAATTTACTTCACATACATTTCCTTGTGCATGTAGGATATATTAATTACAAGGAGTATATAAATATTTAATGTTTTTATCATGAAGATAAGTTCTTGTATGTTTTTATCATGAAGATAATAAGTTTTTGTTGCAGTATTTCCCTATTGTCCATTAATGTTAGTTAACCTGTTCATAGTAGTATGCTTGATGCCAGAAGGACATCAGCTGTAAACTGGAGATTATTGTGGTACTGTCTATCTTTGAAATCTGCAGAACATTTCTTACATTTATCAGAGAGCTTGTTTTAATTTTCATATTTATTGTGCAGTCACAAACTTGCGATTTTAGACAAGTGATTAACACCAGCCAGATTCAGTCATACAAAACCACCTGCTAAGCATAAGTTGCAGTCACCATGGGTTTGGATGAAAGCATCAATGGTAGTTACTCGTTCTTCTACGTGTACTGACCAGATGAGTGTTATTAAAGTCCACTGCATGCTAGTGTGCTTTGGCAGCCTCCAACATAGTCCACTGGGGAACTACAACTGGTTTGTTATCTAGTCTCTTGCTCACTTAATTATTGCAGTTCATCAGTGACACTGTTTTCTGATTTGATTCACTTGAAAAATCAGCTATCAGTTCCTTCCTCTTCTATTATATTTGGAGCCCTTACTCAGCCCTGCCATCTGTAACGCTAAATCCACTTTTTCATTCCATGTTCAGATGACTTATTCCATCTAGTTCCTGTTTTTATAATCAAGGAATTAGAAAAAAAAATGTCTGACCATAGCAAAATGGCTGAAGGTATAACTTGACCTACCCAGTCGTACCTCATCAGAAACTGCTGACAGTATTGAAGTATAAATGTAATTATTTATGATTATGAGGTCCACTATAAAATGTCTTATTATCCTGACCCACAAAACTTTATGTATTGTCATGGTTGATCTTGAGAACTGGGATATCTAGTGGTACACCCCAGTTATATCTAGTCTTTATTCTGTGAAAGTGTCATTGGTGATGAAATGATAAGATCAAAAATCAGATTGAGAACTATTTATTCTGCTGACAATACTCTTTCCCATTTGGATTTTTCATGTACACTGTTTAAAGATTAGGAAAACTTGAGCAAGCTTTAAGAATGTGCTGATTTACAAGTAGTAAAGTGCCCTTGAGAAGTAAACTGGATGTCTGTTGTGTTTAGTCTATGTGGCTGAGATTATTTTAACTTATTAACTTTCAGTCTGATCTTGCACAATTGCTGAAAGAACTTCTTAAAATGTCTCATTTCTGTTTCTGTTCTTAAAATATTTTTTTGATCTCCCAAAATTCAGTAGTTCAGAACATAAAGGAACTTCATTTTCCTCAACAATATTAGTGACTTATTTCTGAAGGAGTGACTTCCCAAATTTTGTGACCGAAGTTTGTGATATTGGATGAAAGTTGTATGTATTTCTGTCTGTAGTAAACATTTGAATTTGTTTAGTTGTGACTGCTAAAAGTGAGCTGCCAATCTGAGAGATTTAGCAAGCAACAAGGGCTGAACTGTGAAGTTCTCACAATATCCATAACATAGTTCCTATTTTAATGTGTTTTTCAAGTATTAAATGCTCATAACGGTCAAACCTTGAGTAATCCTGAAAAAATTAAAATGCTTGGTACCACATTTTCAGTATGGTAGAAAAATCTAACTGTATTTAGTCATGGTATCTTGTTTGGGATTTTTAATGTACCAACATACACATTATTTACATTTTTGGAAGTACTACATACCAAATTTTTTTTAGTCATTTATGTGCTTTTGTGATCTACATTCGATATTCATGATACTGGTAATAGATGGAAATGCATTTGTGCATACATAATCTTTAGTGTAAATTTAGCCTTTTGTCAGTTCCCCAAAGTATATGAATAAAGTGCTGTGGTACAAAGCATAGTTGACAAATTCCTAATTTTTCCCTTGTCAATTATTTTTACCTTATCTCAATAGTATCATCTAGTCAGCATAAAGTACCAAGGCCTAGCTCTAGAGTGAAGTGCCCCGTTATTAGTGTTGATATTGGAGCCACAATGTCTGAAATATCAGTAGGAGCTTGTTTACAATCCTTGTTATTTGGCAAACCTCTCCATTGTGAAACTCTCATGTGTGTAATTTATTTTGAGACAGTTTACCCCTTGAATGTACGTTTAGTAGAAAAGTCCTCGTGTGAGGTCGTCTTTGTTGAGTTTTTGTAGTATTTAACTTTGTGGGGCCATGCTGCCATAGTCAAATCCAATTTATTTGTAAGGAAACTTCCATGGTCTCTTCTCGTTCATTACGCTTATGTTCTTTGTAGGCTTTTTTTCAATTGTTAGCAAATTGTATATGTGCAAATAGATACACTCACACTGTAGACACATACAGCAGATGCAGAGATATGAATACACGTGAGGTTAACTCGTTTATGTGGGATAGTCGTCATGATTTTTTGAAATTCATAACCCTTTATTTCCACCCCAGAAGCTACGTATTGGTTTTGTAGATCGGCTTGCCCTGTTTATTTTTATATCTTCATATTATAATGTCTTTGTATTGGAGGGGATTGTAAGAATTGGGCAAGGTTTCTGTTTAACTCTTAAAAGGTATTAAAAAAAAACAAAAAAACAACGAAAAAAAAAATCCTCCCTCCCTCTCTCTCCCTCCATAAAAAAGGGACTTTGGAGATGATAATCAGTGTTATGTTGTGTCCTTGAGATGTGTTAACTAAACCACCAATATCTCTCTCTCTCTCTCTCTCTCTCTCTCTCTCTCTCTCTCTCTCTCTCTCTCTCTTTCGTTAGATTTTATTGGAGGAAGCTTTGCTCCACAAATAATTAATGCAGGGTTTTGTTGACAATGTCAGATGTAAACACTGCATGTAAGTGTGTATATAATATGACACAGACAGGAAGGGCACATGGGAACAGCAGAAATTACTTTACATTGTACTTTGAACCTTTTCCTTTGTACTTTGAAATTTTTTCTTTTTTCCAAATTGTCAACATGAACATTAATGTAGGTAAATGAACATTAATGCAGTTAAAGAAAGGAGCATTATAGATTTTTTCTTAAGTTACAAGGTAAGAGCGTTAAACTGCAAAGCTTACTGCTTTAGTTGTCTTTCTCTGATGTCAGCCAATTGTAATAAGTATGTTGGAAAAAAGGTGTAATCTGAAATGCCAATGTTGTAAGTACTGTATGTATGTGCACATACACACACATGCACGTAAACGTGACATTATAATACGTAAACACATGGCCTTGTGTATGTGTATGTATATATTGTATGTATGCCACAAGCACTAACACTTTAAAATATATTCAGTATTTAGCAGGTTAGGAGAGGGCCAAGATTAAATAAGAGGCATTTTATAGCTTAGAATATGTATGTTACATTTTTATCAGTGCTAATTAAGCTTCATCTCAGGTGTCTCTCTCTCTCTGCCTTTTTTTTAAATTTTTTTTTTATTTCAAATCTCTCCAGTTTCATTTACCAGATGTGCATATTATGGCCTCAATAATTGAATAGAATATTTGGACTGGTGGAAGACATCAGCAGCCATGTGATTTAGCTCTCAAGTTGAGAGTATCATGTAAGGATTATGTGTAACTGTGAAAGCAAGTCTTGAATGATGAAGTGAGTATAGATGGTGACTGCCTCTACAGAATTGTACCTAGTGGTAGTGGATGTAGATTTTGCACGCATTTTGAGGCGTTTGATACGTACTCCTCAAAAGTTATTGTGAAAAAGTGACTCGTGAATTCACGACCAGCAGTGTAGCAAGAGTGGTTTGGAGGATTGCTGCATGTAATGTTGCAATGCATTTGAACCATTGCCAATTTCAATAGTTGTATTTGATAGAAAGGACTTAATGTCCTCCATCTTTAGTAAGTGTGCGTGTTATCTTTACTTGAGAAACCAAATATCTTCTGTCCCTGTTTTAAGAGGTGGAAGTCGGTTTTGGCAAAAAATTTTGATATTCAGCTATTTGTGCAAATCTTAGTAAAATAAATGATATTTTACAAGACTTTGGGGATTTAATATCCTTTGACATTTTAACACTGAAATGGAATATTTTATGGGAAGCCCCCTTTTAATGTGTAAATTTTCTGATAATCAGAAGGGAAATTTTGCATGATATTTTGTTTGTATTAGGAAACTAATATAAAGAAGCATTTGATCACTGCAACAATAATAGTATGATGCCATATTCTGGATAAAAAAATTGCACCCATACCAATCTAGCTAATAAAAGGAAAAGGCAGTGCCCTACTGCTCATGCCCAGACTGTAGTGCAGTATCATACCATCATCATTCCCTGTTTCCAAGTATTAAGTTGTGATTTATTTATTTATTTTATTTTTTTATGGCAACCTGCTTTCTGCTAACTTGTTATTTAGCTAATTTTATGTGTTGGCGATTTTACTTAATTGGTCTCACTACCTAATATGTATAGGATATATGAGAGTATTATGAGTTTTTAATTTTAATTTTGCTTGGGCTGGGTGTTCAAATTTTTCAAAAGGATTTACATTGTTCCATTTAGTTACCTTGGTAGTCTTAGTTTTTAAGTTAAACTAGTGCATTCTTAATTTTATACAAATTGCTTGCATCTTTTATCTTTCTTTATGGTTTGCACACACAAGTAAGCTAATTCTGATGCAGTTTCCAGCTATTGTTTTTTGTTTAATTTTTTTAACCCAGGGCACATATCAGTGCATGTATCAGGGTTACCAAGGCATGCAGCTCATTTTTATCAATCATGGACTGGAGTTCTGTGAAGACAACGTTCAAAGTGTGGAAGGACTAAATAGATCAGTGGTATATTTTGATGAGAAAATGTTTTAAAATGCAGACTCCACAAAGTTGAACACCAGCATTATTGAGATGTCTGCTTACAAGTATACTTTGACTGCTGCTGCTTCTAAGCTATTTGGGATTGTCAATCCTTGGACAATGCTCCCATCTTGCACAGTAAACAAAATTCTACTCCCTCTCACCCCAGGTAGAGATATTCTAAGATCTATACCTATGAATGCTGGTGTATATATGTCTATGCTTTGGGCTCTACTGGAGCTGCCTCCACCTCCATTAAAAGTAAAATTTTTCTAGATGCAGGGGTAACTAAACCTACAGCCAGTCTTGAATGATCAGTAGTCCCGAGTCAGTCGGTTAACGATTGCTCTATCATCTGTGCTGCAATATTTTCAAGTAGTAGTGTGATGACTGGCAGTACTTGTCTCATCAGGATTATCACCCAGTTCTTTATTGGGGTAAGGGATCAGCATGGAGTAAAAAAACTGTCAGGCACTAACACCCTCAAGGCAGTTTTTGATCTGTTAACCATTGCCATGAAAGACAACAAACTAGTTTTGATGATGGGTGAAGTTGTAAAGGGATCTTATGCTGCCAGAGGACTAGAGTACCTGACACGGTAGAACAAGGAATTATTTGCCCATCCTTGTTCTCGGTGCTGGGTTGTATCTCGAATAGACAGACGACCCTTAAAGCACTAAGGAAAGACTGTATCTAGGAAGGAATTTCTTGCATAACTCTCAAACTGTGACAAAACTTTTAATTCCTCTGTGGGTTCCCTTGGTGGGTGGTACGGCTGTCCTAGATGAAATAATCATAAAGTGCCTACAATGCAAAGTTAACTACTTGCAAGTTATGAACAGGCAACATACATTCGCAGCATTTGTACTCAACCCCACCATAAAAAAGTACTCCCCCCTATAAATGTCTCAAGTCTGCCATAACTACTGAGACCACATATCAACGAAACAACCATCTAGAATGAAAGAAGCTTTAGAGCTGATCCAGCACTTATTCATTTGTTTGTTTGTTTGTATGGTGCTTTTACGTTGCATGGAACCAGTGGTTATTCAGCAACGGGATCATTTAAACCATATACTACTACTACTGTATATGAAACAACTGGGTCATATTATGTTTCTAAATCAGGAGGGAAAAATTCCCTGTTCTCATTTTGGCATCGAGTTTCTCAAACAAAGGAAATGCATTTCAGAATACCTAGAGTAAATGAATGGTCACTTTAAACCACCACTCTAAGTTGAATCATCTGTTTATAAAATTGAAAGAAATAGTTCAGGTGTTCAAAATAAAAGTCAGTTATGCTCAATTATATTCATGGGACGGTAATTATTACAAGGTCGCATCCATAACCTAAAAATATACCCAGAAAAAAGTACAATATCACAATAACAAAAGCAGATAAATGTGATTGGGTAAGTAAATACTCAATCACACCTTGACCATTGGAGTTTAATGAAGTAAAGCTTTGTAAGAAATGTACTGAAGATTTTTCTACCCAACTAATACCAAAGTAAAGCAACTGTGGCCCTTAGCATTGCAAGGTGTTGGAGGCAATGACAACAAAAACAGGAACAGCAGCAAAAGAAATTAAATTTACACTGGAAGTATGAGGAACAGTTGAACCTACGACAAATTTCTCGCAAAAAAACAAGTCTCCCAACTCCAATAACTTTATAAAATCAAATCCATGTGATGCATTCTCCAATAAATTAGAAGAGAAATTGCTAGAAATATCATAATAGTTCAATTAACAACCACAATGATAATTTTCAATTGCAAAGTGTAAAAGATAGGAAGTATTAAGAAATGCAATTTCCCCTAGGAGAACTGTACAATATTGACAACAATTCAAATCTATGAGCTAGACCTGAAATGCCAATCATTCTTATGCTAATACTAAAGGATGAGTAGAAGTAATTCCAGTCAGAAATAAACCAGAATACCAATATTGATAAAAGACCACAGTACTGAAATCATAAGAATTAAAGCGTATCAGAAGGAGGAAACATATCAGAAGGAATTACTCAATCAGCATCTTTTTCAGAGTAAAGCACCACCAAATACAATCATATGAAAATGCCCTTCCAAAACTGTGTACGTACTGGGTATTTACAGAAACATGAACCAATGGAAAGTATAACAAGGAAGCTTTGAATTCACAAAAAATGTATTGCAAGGAATGTTACATACTTAGAAAAGATCAAATGACATTAAAAGCAAATTTGTCAGATACCAAAACATTCAATGTTCATCAAGACACATTAAGCTGTGTATTACAATGCAAGCATGGCTTTACCTGTTCTCCCTCTGTAAGATAACCATGCATAATCCTTCTATGCGACAAAAGGAGTCTAGTTAGAGCCACTTCCTACTGCTCATTTTTATTCACTGAGTGACATTTTACTTTGGTTGGCTTAATTTGATACATGTTAATTTTTAGCCTCATTTCTCCACTTGGATTTCAAATTCATCTTTTCAACATTTTACCTACCTAGAGTAAGAAACTATGAGAGGCAATGTCTCATTAATGACACTCCTCTCCAATATGGCTTATACTATTAGAAGTTTCATTAGGTATCTCATTTCTGACACACTACTTTTAGTAAAATCAATCCTGAAAACTGTATTGCTAATGAAAGGTTTGGTTAGTTTTCTCTCATAGTACTTTATCTCCAAACATAATTGAGCAGCCAATTTACAAAGTAGCAATATATGTATTCTTACATCATGCAATATTCAGTTAAAGAAAACTATGGATCCAAAATGACAAAACTTAAGATAACTGGCATTTTTCCTTAATATACAACCCCAAAGTCTTTTACATGATTACCTTAAGCAACAGCTGATCCAGTTGATGGAACTTGGTAACAAGTCTTTTAATTTGGCAGCAGCTACTGTGGGTTGAGGGGTATGATTCACAAAGATGCACACAACGGCGTAATCGGTATGCTCTTGGTCTGCCACCTTGGTGGCCTCGAGTTTAATTCTTGGGCATTTCACTGAGGGGTTAGATATGTGTATTTCTTGTGATAGAAGTTCACTCTCGACGTGGTTCAGAAGTCACGTAAAACCGTTGGTCCCGTTGCTGAATAACCACTGGTTCCATGCAACGTAAAAACACCATACAAACAAACAATGTGAATTTTCATTCAGTAACATGATAAGTGAGGGGACATCAGGAACGAGATTGACAAAATATTCCTGGATTTTATATCTATGAAAAATGCAAATTATCTTAACTTGCCATTTGTTCATCCAAAAATTTAAACACCTGTCTTTCTATGGAAACTTTCCCCTTTAAGCAGGAGGAATTGTCCCGAGATCATGACTGGTGTTGATCTCCCACCCAAAAAAGTCAGCTTCCCTGTCACTTAAAGGTGTACAGAAAACTGGTTCCTGTAACCTTCTGTCCATCCAGGGATGTGATGCTCAAGATGAGAGGATATCATCTCAGTGAGTTGTATCCTAACTAGGAAAGGATGACAATTAGGTTCCATTGTATGAAAGAAAGGCTAGGTTAGCAGGTACTGGTATATTATCACAAAAACCCAGATTCTTATGCTCTACCACCTCTGTTAAAAGAGGAATGGAGGAGGGTCGCATCAACTGACTATCAAAATAGATAGGAGGCTCTGCTCTGTAACTCGCCTGCATCTGGCCTGCCAAGTGAGAATACATACTGCATGTGGCTGCTGGGAGGAAGAATATATGATGAGGAAAGAGTACCAGTTACTCCTCCCATTCATCCAGTCAGTCACTACCTCAAACTTTAGGCAAGAAGATACTTGTATGTTGCAGTTATGTTGAACAGCCACCACAGGTCCTAAGGACTCTGTATCCAAGAACTTGTGGGCAAAGTCCAATGGATAGAAAGAGGTGAAGGTAGTTTGACTGCCATACTCCTACCCTCTGTATCTGTGATGCTAAGATGTTTCTCATGAACTGTTCTCACCTAACATATGAGTGAATGCCTTATTGCTGAAGGCTCCCCTCTAGGCCTTCTTCATAAGGTCCAGAAGAGGAGAAAGAGAAAGAAGGCAAAAACAAAGCTGCAAAGGAGGTTCTCTCCCAAACAAGGCCACTCATCCTCTCCAATATCCACAGGCAAGGCAGACACCCACAAGGGGTCAGCCCCAAGATCTACTGATGCATGCAGCTACGTGGAAGCAGCAAGCAGAACAATGGATTCAAAAGCAGAAAGTTGAAGTTGAACCAAACCCAATGAGACAGGATCAATTAAACCTGACCCACATGGAGAACCTTTGCCCAAAACAAAATGCTCAAGAAAATGAAAAAAAAAGGCTCACCTGGAATGCCCATTCTCCTTTCGTATATTTCTATTTCCATCTTTATTCAAATTACATTTATGTCCCATTACTACCACCTCTTAAACAACACCTACATATTTGCACATGTATCAACAAGACACCATAAACTCTCTGGCAGGTTTGTTCCCGGGAAACCTTTGTTACCTTTGTTTAAATTCCCAAAGCTTCTTTCTGTAAGTAGAATTCTTCCCCATAATTTTTTAGCAAGTCTGGTCAAGGTAGATCAGTCTAATGCCTTAATGTATCTAGATAATCCTCGCACCTGCTCAAGTGACACACACTTTTTATCTTTCTAACTTCTCGTTATATGGCTAATACGTGAACCTACAGGTGAAAGGCATGACAGTTAGACAAGATCTATGCATCGAGCCTGCTCCAAAGATGTCCTTCCACCAATGAAATACATCGGTGGATGACCAAATATAATCTATTTAATATATACAGTTGGATTCTCCTTGCCCACTGTAGAGCTACAAAATTGTAATCACAAAGAATATTATTACCGAAGTATTAGTGATGGTGTAAGGACAACGCCTTATCGCAATTTTCTCTGTATATAATTCAACAATCGCGTTGTTCTTACTTCCCTATTCGAGAGCATTCAGCGGGCTTTCCGCCAATGTATATATCTTGTAAGATCATATTTTATGTACTTTTATATTCTATGTTATATGTCTCGCAAGAAACACAAATCAGGTCTCGCCGACCCATTTTTACTCTCTCGCGGGTCGGATACCACATTTCCGCCCGCATGCTGTATATTTGAATTTCCCTTGCCTGTAATATACTATATCTACGGGCTGCACTAGAGCAAGAGCCGTGCTGGCATAAAGCCAGCTTAATCTTAAACAACAACAAGTAATGAAGTCAGTACACTTCTACCTGCCTCTTTGTCCACACCTCACAACTGGTGACCTCCCAGTTTGGACGGTGACCCAAGCGGTTTTGGCTCAGCCATTAAGGGACTAACTACCGCCGCTCACCTTCAGAGATCTTTAGCGGACTCACACGGCGCCTCAGTTTTGATCTCTGAAAGCTCCTACCATGGAAAAAACCAACGCCTCTAATGCTAAGGTCACACATTCACGTATCAACGCACGCACGGCCACGCATGAGCGGAAATTGGCAGTTGGCAACAGCTTACGTCAGTAAACCGTAAATGTAACGTAAAACATACATAAAATCGTAGACGTACGGTGACGGGTCGTCCGGGCTCTAAGCTCCGCCCACTAGGGCGCCGTAGCCTGCTCCAGTTTTGAAATGTTCAAAACAAGTCGTGGGTGGTCACGCCAAATGTCACCTGATGTAGCTCCAGGCATTGCACGTGGGACCCACGGTGACTACTGCAGGGTAAGCGCTAGGGTCACCTGCATTGTTCGCCGTCGTTATTTTCTTTCCGCCGCAAAGGACGTGGGCCTCCTAATTGCGCTGTAGCCTACGGGGAAACCAATTCGCATATTTACAACCCTGTACGACATGGCAACGCTGCAGCGTGGTAAAAAAGGTCAGGTCGGAGCTCAATATAACAACAACAGCCCTCAGGTCAGCTGTTGTTTCCATCTCCCGAGACCAGCAGTTTCCTCCAAGTACTCTCCACAACGCCCTTCAAGATACCGAACCTCCTAAAACGACCAAGGAAGGGACCATCAACGTCGCATCTTGCAGGACCTTCTTTCGGCCCGGAGAAGACTCCTACAGCCACTCCTGCAGACACTCAGGTCGAGGAAATGTCATCTTCCACCTACAGGAGTCGGAGTTGGATGAGATACAGAGTGATGACAGCGACACGGAGGACGACTGACGGACAGGGGAGAAGTGGATATTGAACATATTCTACTTCCTCAAGCCACACATCGTCCGTCAGAAGAAGCCCAAGATGTTGGGACTGCCAGTGGTATGTATATTATATATTATAATGTCTGACTTAAATTTTTTTTATTTGTTGAAAATATACAATATTTTACAGTACATGTAGAATTCTACCAAAGTGAATTTACAACCTGGATTTTCATACATGTTCCATCACTTTACAGTCTGCTCTGTTTACAGGCCGGCCATTTTGTACCTTACAGCCCCACAACAGTGGGCGTGGTCACGACGTGAAGGTGACGTACATAGAACATTACACTATCGGCGGAAGTTCCAGGTAGACGTCCGACCTTGCTTTCTTTGCGCGTACATTTGCGGCGCAATTTACGGTGCTGGCTTTACGTCTGTTAGCCCGTGTCCTGTTTACCAGCTGTTCAAGGTCATTTCACCGCGATGATGCCCACGATCCACATACGTGGGCATACGCCGTCGTGATACGTGAATGTGTGACCCCAGCATAACGGACTAAATACGGCATACCTTCCCAAGGTGTGTTCAGGCGTTCCTCAAAGGGTTTGGCCCGCCATTTACGACCCTGTTGACCATTTTGTGAGAAAGGACAATGGACGCAGACAGTTCTGCGCGAGAGACCCAGGCCTCCCCTGCCTCAACGACGGTCTCGCACACAGCTGCCGCTCAAGCTGTCAAATTGCCCCCCCTTCACAACAACGATCCCAACCGCCTGGTTCATCCGAGCTGAAGGGCAATTCCGGGTCGCGGGACTCACGGACAAGGTACTGCAGGCTGACCTCGTCACGGCAGCCTTCCCGACAGAGGTATTCGACCGAATAACTCCCTGGCTGACCGGTCGAGCACAGACCGAACCTGTCACGTTCGATGAATTAAAAACAAGACTCGTGACAGCCTACTCCACGCCCATCGCTGAGAAAGCCGCCGGCGCCCTCGACCTAGTTACAAACCCGATGCGAGGCGCCGACCCACAGGATGCCTGGGACACAGTGATGGGCCTCGTCCACCTGCCCGAAGTAGGTCCCGATGGGAAGAAGAAGGAAATCTGCCTGAGCCGCAAAATATTCCTGCGGCAACTCGAGCCAGATGTCCGAGGACAGCTAACGGACGCATACACTCTCCACGACGACGAACTATTGGAGAAAGCTAAAAAGCTGACACTGTCGAGCAAGGCTGCAAGGCTCGCTGCTCCCCGATCCTCCGTGTGCCTAGCCGCAGAGAAGGGAGAAGAAGAAGACGATGACCCAACGCAAGAGATCGGTACCATGACCCAGAGGAAGTCCTCCCACATGCAGTGGGGCGAAAACTCCTAGTGCCACTACCACCGGAGGTTTGGAAGACACTCCAGGAGATGCGAAAGCCCCTGCACCTTCCAGCAGTCAAAAAACGGCGACGGCAGACAAAACCAAAGTCGCCCATGGCAGCGGCCTGGTCGGAACCACACGCCGTAGGGTTTTATGTCCGCGACGCAATCTCTGCCCGGAGGATGCTGGTGGATACAGGGGCGATGCACTCGATATTCCCGCCGTCAGGAAAAGACCGCAGCCGCGAGCCTGACAAACCAACCACCCTCGTCGCCGCAAACGGGACCCTCATCCATTATTACGGCACGAAGTCCCTCGAGATATCCATCTTGGGGCGCAACTACGTCTGGAATTTCACCATCGCAGACGTCAGGATTCCACTACTGGGGGCGGATTTCCTGGCGCATAACGGCCCCCTGGTTGATGTGGGTCGCAAACGCCTCCTCGACACGGGGACATGCCGTTCCCTACCGCTTGCAGCGGGCCCAGGCGCCCCCACAATTTGTACCACAAGTACGGCAACCTCCTGCAGGAATTCCCCGAAGTTTTCAAACCGGAACTTCGTCAGATGGCGGGGACGCCGCCCAAGCACGGAATATTCCACCACATCACCACCACGGGGCCCCCGACACACGCGAAGTTCCGACGACTCCCTCCGGGCCGCCTTCAGGATGCAAAAAGGGCGTTCTCGGAAATGGAACGAATGGGTATCTGCCAGAAAGCGTCAAGCCCTTGGGCTTCGCCCCTACACATGGTACGGAAGCCTGACGGCACCTGGAGGCCCTGCAGAGACTACAGGAGACTCAACCTCACTACGATCCCCGACCACTACCCCTTGCGAAAATCTTCACGAAAATGGACCTTTTAAAAATGATATTGTCATGATACAATAAAGTTTGTTCATACTTACCTGGCAGATATATATATAGCTGTATTCTCTGACGTTCGACAGAATTTCAAAACTCCCGGCACATGCAGTGGTCGGCCAGGTGGTTAGTACCCATTCCCGCCGCTGGGAGGCGGGCGTCAGGAACCATTCCCATTTTCTATTCAGATTTTTCTAGACCACTGTCCCCTGAGGGGAGGTGGGTGGGTACTTGATTATATATATCTGCCAGGTAAGTATGAACAAACTTTATTGTATCATGACAATATCATTTTGTTCATGACACTTACCTGCCAGATATATATATAGCTGAATCCCACCCTTGGAGGTGGGAAGGGACAGAATAGAAGGATTTTGGAAACATTTCACATGCAGATGATTGACATCTTGGTTCCTTACCTGTTAGCATAGCTGACTTCATGATTACTGTCACCCAAGTCCGCTTCTGCTTTACTAGAGTTTCCAGCAAGGTAGTGACCTGTATAGCTGGAGGGCTCTAGATGATCTGTCAACGGGAGCGTGACCACAATGTGACTAGACCATTTTGACCATACTCTGAGGACAACGAAGCAAATACCATACCACCTGACCTAGCCCAACTAAGTTAGTCCCATAACTTTTAGGCTAAATAAAGGGAAGTCCGCCTCAAGCGGCGACCCTACAACCATAAAAAACAACACCATAAATTAAAAGCACACCTATCCATTTTCTAAAGGATGGGAATCGTGCCGCTTCATGTCCCCATTACTATATCTGCGGAAATGTACGGTCCCAGCAAGTAGCAATTCTCATATGTCGCTTTCACATCTCTGAGGTAATGTGAGGCGAACACAGAGTTGCTTCGCCAATATGTGGCACTCAAGATATCACTGAGTGCCATATTCTTTTGAAAAGCAACCGAAGTCGCTATAGCTCTGACTTCGTGAGCTTTAATCTTCAAAAGACTAAGGTCACTATCTGGACAGGAAGCATGAGCCTCCCTGATGGTGCTTCTTAAGAAGAACGCTAGAGCGTTCTTGGACATTGGTAATTCTGGTCTCCTGACCGAGCACCACAGGTTGTCCGACGGACCTCTACATTGTTTAGTTCTTGCCAGATAAAACTTGAGAGCCCTGACAGGGCACAGGACTCTCTCTGGTTCTCGTCCGGTAACCTCTGATAATCCCTTGATTTCAAAGCTCTTGGGCCAGGGGTTGGACGGGTTTTCGTTCTTAGCTAAGAATGAGGGACTCAGAGAACACACCGCATTGTGTTCTCTGAAGCCCACATGCTTACTCATGGCCTGAATCTCGCTAACCCTTTTCGCTGTTGCCAAAGCGGTTAGGAAGACAGCCTTTCTAGTTAGATCCTTCATCGAGGCAGCATGCAAAGGTTCAAACGGGCTTGACATTAGAAATTTCAAGACAACATCTAGATTCCATGACGGAATTCTAGGTCGCGGAATCTTTGAGGTTTCGAAAGACCTCAAAAGATCGTGCAGATCCTTATTATTCGACAGATCCAAGCCCCTGTGCCGGAAGACTGTCGACAGCATGCTTTTGTAGCCTTTGATCGTGGGCACTGAAAGCTTGTCAACACTTCTAAGGTGTAGAAGGAAATCGGCAATCTGGCTCACAGAGGTCGTGGAGGAGGAAATATCTCTCCTCTTACACCATCTCCTAAAAACAGCCCACTTCGATTGGTAAACAGCTTGAGATTATGTTCTTCTAGCGTTGGCAATAGCTCTTGCCACTGCTCTTGAAAAACCTCTCGCTCTGGCCAACTTTTCGATAGTCTGAATGCAGTCAGACTCAGAGCGGAGAGGTTTTTGTGATACCTCTCGAAGTGGGGCTGTTTGAGTAGATCGATTCTTTCTGGTAGAGTCCTTGGAAAGTCCACCAGAAATGACATGACCTCTGCGAACCAGTCACTTGCCAGCCAAAATGGGGCGATCAGGGTCATTCTTGCTTCTTCTGAAGCCGCAAACTTCCTTATCACCTCTCCCAGGAGTTTGAATGGAGGGAAGGCGTAGACATCCATTCCCTTCCAATTCCATAGCATGGCATCTATCGCTATCGCTCCTGGGTCGAGAACCGGGGAGCAGTAAATTGGGAGCCTCTTTGTCTTCGATGTCGCGAAGAGGCCTACTAACGGCCTCCCCCACAGTCTCCACAACTCCCGGCAAACTTCTGAATGGAGAGTCCACTCGGTCGGAAGCAGCTGATGTTGACGGCGGGAATGGGTACTAACCACCTGGCCGACCACTGCGTGTGCCGGGAGTTTTGAAATTCTGTCGAACGTCAAGGAATACAGCTATATATATATCTGGCAGGTAAGTGTCATGAACAAATCTTATTTTCAGGTTCCCGTGCACCCCGAGGATCTACAACAGCAGCTGGTCTCACACACCCGAGACCGCCTCCGCCGGCCCGCTCGCTTCTGCGAGTAACGATCAGAAGTACTAAGAAATCATCCAACAATTACGCCCTAATTATTGTCTTAGGGGGGGAGTATTTGTAAGGACAACGCCTTATCGCAATTTTCTCTGTATATAATTCAACAATCGCGTTGTTCTTACTTCCCTCCTCGAGAGTGTTCAGCGGGCTTTCCGCCAATGTATATATCTTGTAAGATCATATTTTATGTACTTTTATATTCTATGTTATATGTCTCGCAAGAAACACAAATCGGGTCTCGCCAACCCACTTTTACTCTCTCGCGGGTCGGATACCACATTTCCGCCCGCATGCTGTATATTTGAATTTCCCTTACCTGTAATAAAGTCTGTACACTTCTACCTGCCTCTTTGTCCACACCTCACAATGGTAACACCTAAGTCTTGCATTCAATCATACTTCCAATAAGCTCTTATGGAAGTGAATACAAATAAATAAACATGCTAACAGAAGTCATGTACACTGCAAGCTGATGGAGTACTGTATATGGTAGGCACATAAAGAGGAGAGATGTTTTTGTTTGAAAGTGAAGTTCATTTCTATAAAAACAGCTGGCAACTGTGCTTCTGCAACTGTTTTTCTTAAGACTCACTTTGTTTTGTCTTACTAAAAACCTGTCCGATGAGCTTTGTTTTCGCCTTATTTTAAAATGCAGCAGGTCTTTAGTACACCTTTGTCAGGGTGATATGTTTTAAAGAAACTACACTTTCCCCAAATGTGCACAAGTTTCTATTGTTAGTGAACAAGGGACATCGTTCCCTCCTTTTCCAAAGAATACTCCTCAGTTGTTGTCTGTTGCTGCTCCCTCTGAAGGTCCTGCAGTTCTTCTGTGCTCCTCCACTAACTCCTCTGCCTCAGCCTCATCTATCACACACCTTTAAGACTATGGACTTGACCAAAGACAGGCTACACTCAACAACTAAGCCTTCAGAGTCCCTTTCTGCTACAACACCTGCTACATTTTCTTCTTGGACGAGTTCTGGTCCTGTAAGAGCCAACCTCTAGGTTTTGTCTACGAGGATTACGCAATGGAGAATGTTGGGTGGTTCCCCCAGGATTTTCTTATGGTCAGCTCTCTATGAAAAGTCACTTTCTCGGTACTTCTGCAATAGTGCTTTGGTGTAGGATTTTTTTAAAATAAGAGATAACCTGCTGGTCGACAGTCCAATGGCTGGATGAGCAGAGTCGTGTTAGGGGGCACGAACCTTCAAGTTAAACCCTACAGCAACTTGGCCTCCAACCCTGGAAGATGAGCAGGAGAATGTCTAGAGGCAATTGTTTTTCCTCAAGGTATTTCTTGAAGGAAGGGCCAGCCACTTCATTCACCAACTCAATAAAAATTTGCCTGATTAACCAAGCCTTAATTTTAGCCCTCCACATCACATTTGCTTTACTGTTCATTACATTATTTTTCTTTGGGTCTTCTGAATGATACACAAGCAAAGGCTTTGGTTTTACATGCCCACTCGCATTCCCACAGGGCAAAAGGGTTAGCCTGTCCTTCATTGACTTGTGCCTTGAGTGCTGTAGGCCTTAATGGGAATTTTCTTCCAAAACAGACCTGTCTCATCACAACAGCCTTTACATTGTGATTGAACTCTTTAACTTACTTCTCCAAAGTATCTTTGCCAAAGCTGGCAGCCTCTCAATGCCTCACCAAACTGTGTATGCCACTTCTTGAATTTCTCAAACAACTCATAACTGGCTTGGAACTCCTGAACGCAAACTGTATAACCAACCATCACAGGGATGGTTTTCAAGCGGTCGGCACTTATAAATCTTAACTTTTACAAAAGGTTACCTTAGAAATACTATCACCAGCTAACTGTTTTCCATTGACACAAATTAACAACAATTTCTCAACCTCTTCACTTATCTGTGACTTATGTTTTGTAATAGATTTCAATTCCTTAACATCAGCAGCTGTTTTGATGGCCTCTACATTTTATCAGGGTAGAAATTTTGTTTAGCCAACCCCTACTCCTTCACCAGATCAACTACTTGAACACCACTTTCACTATTCTTTATTTCCTTTTAAACCTATGGATTTTCTCTCTCTGCCTTGCTGGCATCTCTAACTGTCGTAGGGGCCATGATGACATATATAGTACAGTAACCAACCTTACAATGAAATAACTAAAACAGACAAAGACACAGCCACAATTTAGCAGAGATGTGTAACGAGTAAGACCCTTCGTAGGCTGAACTCTCCCTTTGTTGCATCTAGGAATCTCACGCAATGTACTTAATCCCATACATGTTTTGGCCGGTCGTCTTTGTCTGTTTTTAAACCAACCAAAAGACCATTAGCAGGGAGGATTTTTTCTCAGACAAAAAAGTCCTTTAACTACTAATTACAGAGTAGATTTTCCCTCAGCCAAATTAGTCCTTTAACCAAAATGTTCGTTAAACTTATAATATTGAATTTTAGAATTACATGCCTCAGAAGTATGCATGGAATGAGGAGCTTGGTTGTCAACCATACTTCACATACCCACTGTGATAGTGGGTATGGGTAGACATCTTTGCAGGATGAGGGGTAAAGTAAAAGGCAGGCACACTAAAAAGAGGAGATGATACTGGCTGTGCATTACCTCAACCCTCTTCCTTCTCAAATGAACAAGCACTTGATCACATCCAAGACATGAACACCAATCATCAGGCACCATGATTCTAAACAGAAGCACTACAAGAATTGTCAAAAAATAAAAAATAAAAACTTTCATAAATTTCTCAAATACAAACACTTGGGAAAACAATTTCAACAACATGCCATTTGGAGACAAGTGAGTCTACAAAGCATACATGTCAAAGAGTTAAAGTGGTCATGCACAACCCAGCACACCTGGACAAATTGCAACCAAATTTGAAAACTAGTTACCAAGCTTCAACGACCAGTCCAGCTTTTACTGAGGGTATCCATATAAAATGTGAGGGTTGGTATTCTTATAGGAACAACTTATTTGTAGTACTTCTCCAAGATCATCTAAGGATTTTCTCTTGCTGTCAAGTTACTACTCACTCTGCCCTCCTATGAAGCAGGCCTTCAGAACAGTTGACAACCAAATATTATCAGTGCCATTTTCAGGCACCTCTGTAATAGCACCAAGACAATACTCAGTTTTTGTATGGCATCATCACTTTGTTTGGACAAGCAGGGCATCATCACTTTGTTTGAACAAGCAGTTTTTGCAGGTCCCAAGGGAAATTTCTGGGGATTCATCCATGATCTAGAGAAAGTTGGAAAAATGAAGAAGAATGTATCAGTCCCAAAGAAATCAATACCCTTTCTTCCTTAAGCAGGGAACCTTATAAAAAAAATTCCACAAGCTGTACAAAGTTGAAGCTACTGGACATGTATATTTACTAGTGATCTTTCATTGAATATAAAAAATTAGGTATGTAATGTAGTCAAGATAGGAGAGGCAGACCTTACCTAAAAATTCGCAAGTTTTGTGACAACAGTGAAGAGAGACAACTGGATGTAATTTAGAAAGGTGGCAGCTTTGCAAGTTTCTTAATCAGCTAGTTTTGGGCCTAAGATAAGTCTTGAAGTATGAAGTTCATGGAAGTACGACTTAAAGAAAGTGTGCAGTAATTTGGAGGTTTTACATGCATCGAGACTGATGAAATAAATTGGCCTAACAACACATGCACCCCATATTACGGAGGAAAAATTAAAATACACCGGATGCAAACCAGTAAGCCTGACATAAACATTCTTTTTTGGACCACCTGACGGTTTGACTTTGGTACTACGGTTGGTTCTATCAACCATTTTTGGGGTTCTCTTTTAAGCTTCCATACTTCTGAAGGTCAGTCTGTTGCTTTCTTCCAGACTGTCCATTCTTTTTGCTTTCTCCATATTTCCTTAGTTCCTGGGTGCTGCCCCCATAATTTCCCTTGTAGGCATCAAGGATACTTCTTAAAATTACAGTATGTGGCCTTTGATAGCGCCCTATAAAACTTCCAAAGATTGTCTTGCTGCTAACACAGAAGTACCTGACAAGAATACCAGTTATTCTGAAGGCCTGCTTCAAGGTGAAACCGAATAGAGTGGCGTCTTCTGCCTTGCAAATCCATTCCTTCTTGCTGCTTTTACACAAAGATGTGGGGTCAGGTGGTCAGAGGCCTTTTTGAGTTGGTGTACATGGATATATATAGTCATAGGCACATTTAGGATAAGGTTAACGAATGTTTCAATGAATATTATTGCTGCATGGAGAGTTAAGTTGTATATGAAGCCTCTAATCATCATTCACTTTTCCGTGGGACACAATATGAGTTGGCAGGTATTCATCTCATCAATGATACTCATGAAGGGTATAACATTGGGTAAAATGGTGAAAAACAAGAAATGGAAATGAGAAATTAATCCTAATAAATTAGCCAGAGTATTTCAAGGAACTTCCCACATTTACACAAATTATAATAATTATTGCACTCTGTAAAATACAGTGATATGATAACTACATTTTGCATAATAATGATAGTCTGTGGTTAATAATCATGTTTAGCCTTGAGCCAGAGCCCAGCCTCTCTCACCACTTGCCCTCACATAAATTTACATAATGTAGTACCTTCGTTTAAACAGTTGCTAAAGGTGGGATTGCTGCCTCGACCCTATTTTCTCATTATGTTTTGTGTTGTCATGATTTTTTCACAGTATGGTTACAATACTAATAAAATCACAGGATGAACAGACTGTTGGTAATAAGCAAGCATAAAACATGGGAGTCATGGGAAGCAGATGATCTTGAAATTGCTGGACGGCTGCCACGAAAGAGGTGCAAGAAAAGCAAACAACTGAAGTGAGTGGTGCCATGAACCTAAGGGAATTCAACATGAGGCTGATCAACCTATGTAAGTGAGCAAAACACTCCCTACCATGGAAGTTTGCTGTGCAAGTTGTTCTTTTGTTTGTATGGTGATTTTACATAGCATGGAATCAGTTTTTATTCAGCAACGGGACCGACGGCTTTACGTGACTTCTGAACAGCGTCGAGAGTGAAGCTCTATCACCAGAAATACACATCTCTCACTCCTCAATGGAATGCCCGAGAATCAAACTTGTGGCCACCGAGATGGCATGCCAAGACCATACTGACCACTCCAATGAGGTGCTAGTTACTAAATGCAAATGTGACAAACTAATGTCTTCATTTGTTCTAGAGGTATCCTTTATTGGGGCTTAATGTTTAAAAAGTTAAAATCAGTGAATTCCTTTGTCAAGCACAAAGGACTGAAATAATGACGCACTTTGATATAACCTCAGTTGAGTCCCTTAGTGATAAATACATTTTCTATGACTGAGCTAATTCCCCTCCATTACCAGCAGCAATTTAGACATTACAAAGAAACTGCATGTAAATCACTGTCCAAATGCAGACCAGAGAGAAACACATGTACGCACACTTCACCAACGAATTACACATTTGAGTTACTGTCTGTTTCAAGTGGCTGTTTCTGCTTGTATAGTTGTATGAAAATAGCAAGAAGGGTGATGTTATAAACCAACATATTCTGCCTTCAAAAAAATTGGAAATTACTAGGTTTTTATTTAAATACTTCCCTCCAGCCATCAGTCTGGGGAATACAGGTGAGAACTGAGACTTCTCTAGTGGGGGAACCACAGAAAAGAATTAAAAAAGAATTAAATACATTTTTAAGGTCAGGATTGTAAGTTAGATTAGGCTGCAATGTTAACACTTTAATTGACAGTGCCCTAGGTTAGGTTAGGTGGGGAGAGTCTAGTGGGGACAAAGTCCACTGCAAAGGTTAGGTTAGGTTAGGTGTGGTTACATTAGCTCGAAACTATATACATTTCCATTTACAATGTCTTACGTCATGTTAGCTAATTAGGGCCGGACCGGTGGGGGGGTTCCAGCTACACAAGGAGCTGGCACCTTACGTTCATCCTCATAGTTCACTAGTCTTTTGTTTTTAATAAGCATTTTTTATGTATTTTAAATGAAAATGACCTTCAATACCGTAAATTACTAGTATTTTTCTGAGAATCCAACCAGGGAAGGGGTTGTCTCTAGATGATGGTGGGGCGGGGGCGGGGGGTTAAAAAAACTAATTTCTGACTATGTATTTTGAAACTCACATTCGTTCGAAGCAAAATAAATAAATAAAAAACAAAATTCATACATCATGGAAATCGTATGGTATTTCACTTCAAAAGGGAGATGTGTAACAGTAACACTTGCACCACTGATGCAATTACTTATTATTATTATTATTAGTATTATTATTATCATTATTATTATTAGTATAGGTAGGCCGTTAGGCCTAGGGCTATGAAGTACAGCAGGCCTTGTAAAAATGACCGGTATCAAATTACACAGTTTATATAGATGCATTTTTTACTTTTAATTAAATAACACTTACCCATTGTAACCCACCTCCGGGCGAAGGTGTACATGAAATTCACAAAATAGTAAATTGAAATTGTCCGCCAAATCATCCACACGTAAAGACAAAACCTCGACTACAATGACTGACACTTGGATAACCTTGAGTTGCCATACTTGTATATTTACAATTATTTTCATTAACTATCGCTAATTACTAATGTATTTGAATTTCTTGATTAGATAATATTACTAAAATATTCTTGCAGGCATATGAGGGTCCTTATTCACCTTCCTTCGTGATTTTCAGCAATTTCTTGCTCGTGCAAACAGTGCATTTTCTCCAATTACTCCCGGAGATTAATAGTAATTGCTTCTCAGTATCATGCATATATATCCACATTATACATTTAAAGTAATCTACATCATATGCTGTGATTAGAAAGCATGATTCATGTAAAGACTGTAATTTCCTTTACTTTAAGTGCAGAATCGATCGAGGTACACGTAGTCATAAATAGACCTCTGCTGGTCTAGATTTCGAAAGGGAAACAAAGGCAGAGTCTCGTTCTTTTTTTAATGAGAATTGTCTGGTTCACATTATGTCTATGGAGATGAGATTACTAGAACCCTGTAGACTTCCCTGCAATGGCTGCAACCCGTCCCAGATGGCTAACTATCAAATGAACAAGTTATAACCAATAGCAATCATTGCCATAAGCGTATCTGTTATGGAGATATGGATGGCTCCAAATAAAAAAAAAAATACACAGGACCCTAAAGTATTGGCCAATTCGTTTAATATAATATCACAATCTGGCGTTACAATACCTCAGGTCATACAAAAATTCAGCAAAGTAAGACAGAAAAAAATATAATAGAAAAGAATGTCCTGGGACGGCGTATGAGATGAGGCCAAGGACCCCGAAATTGGGAAGAGCCAAGCGAGCCATATCTAAGCCCACATTCTCTAATTTAATAAAGGAAAGGAGAAAAGTTATGGAGCCCCTGCAGGTCAGCCACCGGGATCCATAGCGGCATGCATAATTCAAAAGAGGGGGGATCCGTAATTCGTGATACATAATTCAAAAAGTAGAAAGATGACTAGACCAAGTCCGGGATAGACCTATAATTTTAGTGGGTGTTTTATTTTAATTATTATATTTTTCATTCATTTGCTTGTTGTTTGCCAAAGAATTATCTTTAATTCAATAGCTGAAGAATTATTCCCTAGAAGCAACTTAACCATAGACATGTGACTAAAATGATCGAAATTGATCATCTACTTCCAACCTCTGGAGTTCTCACAAACGATTACTCTCTCTCTCTCTCTCTCTCTCTCTCTCTCTCTCTCTCTCTCTCTCTCTCTCTCTCTCTCTCTCCAAAAGGAAGGTTCGGCCTAGCCCTTGTATTTGTATGTACAACAATGTATTATTTATCGTGTTATTAGGTTATTGTTGTGGATCGCAGCTAGGGTTTGGGTGGAGAGAGAGAGAGAGATTATAATTAATGCTTCGTGAATATGTATAGTACATCATACTATGATTAATGATACCGAGGTGAAAACACACATCAAATACTCCTCTCTCTCTCTCTCTCTCTCTCTCTCTCTCTCTCTCTCTCGTCTGGAATTTATCACACCGCAAGAGAGCTTACGAAGGAGGCAGTAGGCCAAGCGCAAAAACTTCTGCAATTATCAAGGTGGGAACACTTCCGCATTAGACTTAGGAGCAATCACTTATGGAAATCTCGCACGGTCACAGTTGGTACAAATTTAACCGAATTTTTTTGTTATATAACAACGGCGTTGACGAATATCCTTAACCCATGTGGTCATAGTCTTTGTCATTATTATTAGCGTAATCTTTGCTTTTATTAACTACGTCCAGTCTCTTTTAATAAGAATGCGAGGGCATTTTACAACAACGATAATTATTAACACGTACAAGTGACAGATCCACTTTACCCTTTACCTTAGAAGGTGTGACCTCGAGATGTTATCCTCTCTCTCTCTCTCTCTCTCTCTCTCTCTCTCTCTCTCTCTCTCTCTCTGTTCCCTAAAACAAAGGTAATTTCTTTCTTTGCTCACAGGGGGGGAAAAAGGAGAAGTTCATTTTAAGAAGAACCCGAGCATTCTTTCCCCGACCGAAAATAGAAAGTTCTGAAAACGCGCTTTAATTGAAACACCTGAAAGCAATTTAGATCCCTTGAGAGAGAAAAAAAAGAAACGAGAGAGAGAGAGAGAGAGAGAGAGAGAGAGAGAGAATTCCAAAACTAATTCAGTGACGCTCTATAACAGAGAGAGTGAACGCTTCTGTACATGGAGAGAGAGAGAGAGAGAGAAATGATGTCCTTTCAACTTCTAAAATGCTTATGGACGAATTTTGAGGGAATTTTTTGTCTCTGGGAGAGAGGAAAAGATGTAGTAGTAGTAGTACCATTTACCCGAGAGAGAGAGAGAGAGAGAGAGAGAGACGAGAGAGAGAGAGAGAGAGAGAGAGAGAGAGAGAGAGAGATGTCATTTACTTGACATTTCTCAGCCAAACTATGAACTATTCCGGGAGAGCCAGAAACGTCTTTCTCCAAGTTAGAGGGGTCTCAAGACGGTCGTAAACTTGCAAAATACCGACGACTTACAACGTCTAACGACGACCAAGCGACCGCGTCTCGGCGACCGCCTTCCTGGTCGTCTTACGACTTGGGGTAAAACGAAAAACATATATTTAAATGTTTTTTTTTTTTTTTTTTTTTTCATGATGTGGAATGAACAACCTACAAAATATGAATTGAATATAATATATATATATATATATATATATATATATATATATATATATATATATATATATATATATATTTAGGAACTCTTGTTATTCTGATGAGATATTTAACAAAGCACATTTATTTTTACTTTAAATTTAAAATAATTTGTCCAGGCGTTTACTGGGCCTTCCAACAAAATTACTTTTACTACGATAGCTTGTAGGCTAAAGAGTAAAGTTTAAAACGAACGTAAAAATCCAAATTTATTACAAGAAGTTACTTGCACACATCCTCGAATTATTGGCCGAGGGCACAGTCACATACACTTACTACTCCCATTCAGACTCACAGCTAACCTTCACTCAAATGATAGTTAAGAGGGAAAGTGTCGAGGAGAAGGGAGAAAAAAAATTTCCTCACTAAGTCAGTAATAAGTGATAGATTAAGGAAAGAAAGAAATTCTTAACCTAACTGAACACAATATTTACAGTAATGTACCATTACATATATATATGTTCCACGGTATGGACAAAAACACAATCTCAGCACAGAAGCAGTTTAGCAAACTAGTGATAGTTTCGATGGCACTCCGACCCGACTTTAGTCGTCCCAGGACACTATTGCTCAACCACAAGGAAATGAGTCTATTCTTGGATAAAAAGATCACACATAATCAGAAGCTTACTCTTCTTCACGACCAAAAGGCCTCCTAACGACTCTCAGAAGATCTCGAGACAACGTCCGTTTTTTAGGATGATTCTAGAGGCGTCACCATAACTAGTCGAGAGGACTCAAGACGTGGACGATGACGATGGTCTCGGTACACTTGGAAGCACGCAGCCACAAAAGGGGGTCAGGTGTATGCATCCAAGGACATTGATGCATCAGCAGCAGACGAGTTCACTCGAAGCAAGACTTCCAACAAAATATACGTAGCAGAGCAATGGTGCAAGGTGGTGATCGCCACACTGATCAACGGGCCGTGAAAAAGGGCGAAAACTTCTCTACAGGAGAGCCGAAAGCAATCTTCCCTCCATCCAGACGAAAAATATGTAAATCGCCTCTTAAATAGTCCAACGTGGCAGGAGGCAGAAGATGAAACTACCGAAGCACTCGTACATGAAAGTAAAGAGAACTTTCATGGGCGGAGTACCAATTAGCAAATAACAACTTTCGGTGGGGGACGCGCAACAATACAAAACTCGAACCAAGAATTCGAGGCTCAAATGAACTGATAAAATATTGACAGCAATTAATAAACAAATGTTTACTTTAATGGAGCCACGAGTTAAAATTTAAGTAGCTGATATTACAATATATATATATATATATATATATATATATATATATATATATATATATATATATATATATATTTTCCTTTGGGTTGTCCATCAGTTAGTAATTGTTGTACGATGGTATACATTCTCTCTCTCTCTCTCTCCTCTCTCTCTCTCTCTCTCTCTCTCTACACCCCCGCGAGATGGTGACCTCACTGGCTTGGACGATGGACCTCAAAAGACATTCGATCTCGCAAGGTCAGGCCAAGTTGAGCGCGCACCATAAGCAGTAAACCTATATGAATGAATGACTCTTTCATTAATTCATTCACCGTCATCAAGAGAAAATATCAAGCGAGTAACTACAGTCGATCTACAAAAAGAGAGAGACACGACTAACGACGTGGAAGAGAGAGAGAGAGAGAGAGAGATTGACGTGACACTGAAGCTAATGGCAGCGACGCCAGTATCGAGGATAAAACGAAACGGAATAAAATTCTGAGTAACTGCCCGGGCGCACGGGATATATGGCGCCATAAATCAAAAAGGGAAACGGCAGCAGCTTGTATGGAAGCTCACATCAGTTCTGGAAAGTACTACCTGACGCAGGTCGAGGAGGGATTTCAGCATTTCAGAGGGAGAGAGAGAATCACGAGGAGTTACAGCGATCAGGATGTCTCAAAGATAGCAGGTTTTACTGTCTGTTCATTCAGTGTCCTAATGAGAGAGAGAGTTACAGGGATCAGAATGTCTCAAAGACTTGTCAATTCCATCCTAGGAGGAGATATAATGTGCTCACTTATCTCTAGGAACAGGTTTTACTGTTCATTCACAGTGTCCTAATGAGAGAGAGAGAGAGTCACAGGGATCAGGATGTCTCAAAAACTTGTTAGTCCATCTAAGAGGAGACATAGTGTGCTCACTTATCTCTAGGAGAGAGAGAGAATCACGAGGAGTTACAAGGATCAGGATGGCTCAAAGACTTGTCAGTCCATCCTAAGAGGAGACATCGTGTGCTCACTTATCTCTAGGAGCAGGTTTTACTGTTCATTCACACAGCGTCCTAATGAGAGAGAGAGAGAGTTACAGGGATCAGGATGTCTCAAAAACTTGTCAGTCCATCCTAGGAGGAGACATCTTGCGCTCACTTATCTCTAGGAGCAGGTTTTACTGTTCATTCACAGCGTCCTAATGAGAGGGAGAGACGTCCGATCTAAGGAAATTTAAGCAGAGATAGATAGAAAGCGAGACAGAGAGAGACAGACAGACTTGTACCGTAAGGAAATCTAAACTCAGAGAGAGAGAGAGAGAATACTACAGAATTCAGGCCAACGGCCAAGCATTGGGACCTATGAGGTCATGAATGGAGGTACATAAAAGCAGAGAGAGAGAGAGGCAAGGGGGCCAGTTGGGGGACGTGTTTCCCCAAAAGTAGCGAAAGGTCCACCCACCCACCTTCCTCTGGAGGGATAGACGTGGGAAGAAGGAAAGCTTCTGAGGAAACGAAAAATACAATGGATGTCATTTATTAAGGAAACTTCTCAAAACAACGCTTTTTTTTTTTTTTTTTTTTTTTTACGAGGCAAAACAAACCGCTGCCACTACTGTGCGAGATCTTCCCCGACTATGGGAACGTATCAAAACTTTTATATAAACTTTCTGATGCCCCCACCCCCCTCCCCCTCTTAGGTAAATAGCCACCGACCCCCTTTGGTAAGTTCTATACAGAGAGAGAGAGCTAAAAGAAATAAAACTTTAGGATTCTTTCCCAACAAACAAAAGAGGGTCGTGTATTTTTTTTCTTTAGTAGTATTACGAGGTTTTCGGAAAAAAAACATATTTTATGCACTTTGATCGTTATTTGGCAGCTGTGTGAAGATGCAATACATTGCTACCATAATGTAGTTCTCTTCGTGTTTTAGTATTTTACTTACATTTTTATCTCTCCATTAATTTTTTTAATAAGTGATCCCTTCTTTCTGTATTTCCCATTACCTTCTGTTACGTCTTTCAAATGAATACCGTATTCTTTGGAAGCTGGAATTTCAAGTCATCTTCTGAATAATTAATAATAATAATAATAAACGTCACGTCTGGTCTATTTGCACGTATCACCCTATCTTTTCTGATACCATAGTCATAGTCCCAGAGGATCTTCGCCTGATCGTTTTCTATCGCTCCTTCAGGTTGGTGCTCGTACCACTTATTACTGCAAGGTAGCTGGTGTTTCTTGAACAGGTTCAAGAAGGAAGTATCACTCATTGATGTCGCAATACCATGGTACACCAGAGTTGAAGAGAAAGAAAGGGAAAAAAATGGATAAGTATCAAGACCTGAAAATAGAAATAAGAAGGATGTGGGATATGCCAGTGGAAGTTGTACCCATCACCAATGGAACACTATGAGGCACGATCCCAAGATCCCTGAAAAGGAACCTGGAAAAACTAGAGGCTGAAGTAGCTCCAGGACTCATGCAGAAGAGTGTGCTCCTGTAAACAGCGCACATAGTGAGAAAAGTGATGGACACCTAAGGAGGCAGGATGCAACCGGAACCCTCTCCCCCCCACACTATAAATACCATCACCCAGTCGAATAGGATGACTTTGATAGACCCCATAGTACTTAAATAAAACCCTTTGCGTCTATTTTAATCATTTATGTTATTCTTGCCCTACGAGAAAGATGTACAGTATAATATTTGTCAGCCATAGCGTCATCCTATCCCAAAGAATCCTGCTGAGAAATGAAATAAAAATTCTTGAACATCGGTAGGATATACAGTCAGTTGCTTTAAAACACGACCATTTACAAAACTCATAGTTGTTTTTCAACATGTTTTACATGATTTTTTTCAGTCGAGTAATTACAGCAATGGGAAGTGTGTAAAGCTTAAAGCAGATATGACGGAGCGAGACATCTGGCTCAGAGGAAGGATAAGTAAAACTTTGCTCTAGTTTTTCATTTGCATTTTGTTGCTGCTCTTGATTTTTTTTCTTGGTCGTCACTGTTTAGTAAATCGTTTGTCAATCGCTGTCTGTTTCAGTTGGAATATAGAGTTTAGGCCGGAGGCCCAAGAGCTGGGACATATGAGGTTATTCAGCACTGAAACGGAATCCGACAGAGCAAGGTGTGATCCGGCCTCTACCTTACTCGGAGCGCCTACTGAAATCTAGTCACATGGCCGTTGTTTCGCCAACGAAAATTAAAATGAATACGCCATATTCTATTTAGGAATAATTGATCTGTACTGTTTAACATGGACATTATTTATTTATTACATTTTCATTCTACATCAATCATAATTATCCTAAAATTCCTGGACAGAGAAAGGTTTGAAAGGTGTAA